>NC_137467.1:120546709-121143179 GCF_964235325.1 Thermobia domestica
AACAAGATAGAACAAAGAAATCAGCAAATAAAAACAATAGTAAAAAAGAAGAGAAAAATAGCATATACAATAAGAAATTGAAATAAATGAAAAAAATAACAGAAACTATCGGAAATTGATATTAATACATAAAGAACAGCAAATGAAAATAAGGACAAATAAAGAATAATCAAAAATTAAAATAATTAGGGACAGAAGATAGAATAATCACATATTAAAATAAATAAAGAATAAAATAAGCAGCACATCAGAGAATTCAGACAGGTAGTTCAACAATCGAAGAAAAATGTGCCCGCCCTAGAGCATAGAAAAACGTTGTGATTTGTAAAACACACAATATTAGCTCCATACTCCAAGGCGGTTCTAAGAAGAACCTTGTCATCTTGTTATTTTCCGAGCGAACAGCACGTCGTTAAGATGGAACCTTCTACTTTTGTACGTCGTCAACCCATTTTTACAGTTCATAGCCCATTATCTTAGCTTTTGGAGATAGCTCAAGCTTCTCAAGCAATTTTTAAGGTCTGCGCCATTTTCTAGCTTCTCCAGGACTAATTGCAATCGTTCGTCAAGACGGATGTAAGTGAATTTTCTACGCTTCTCCGAATTGCAGTCTAAGCCCTGTCTCGCGAAAGCATGAAAACTAGCTGTCGCATCTGCTTTTAATACACTCACAAGCTCAAAGATATGTGGTGTACTCTTAGATATGGTGCGATTTAACTTATTGTGCCAACCCTCCACTGGGTTGTTTGTTCTGTGCCTTTGACCGTTGCAGTTCCATATTTCTCTTGGAACATTTGGATTATCCATCCATTGTTCAATGAAATAATCGTTGAACATTTCGATTTTCTGGCCAGATGGACAGTCCTCCATGACGGTGAGCCAACCTTCATCGATCCTGCTTGTTGGTATTAATGCCAATGCACTACACATGCGAACATGATGGCGTACATCTTCATTGTGGAGGTATTCTTCGACGAGACCTATACTCTGAATCTTCCGCCAGATACTCTGGTTGAAATGGTAATGGCAGCCGGAAACCTGTGAATTGGGAAACACTGCACGCAACGCATTGATTGCAGCAAGTTCAAAATCTATTTTTAACACTCGAGGTTCGTTCTGGCCAGACCACGTTTTAAGAAATGTAAACAGTTGTTCGTATGTTCGCTCTGTTTTATCTGGCAACAATGCATACAAGACCGGTACAACCAGTGTCTTATCATGTGTGCTTCCTATGTCTGCATGTATGGTGTATAACTGGGAAAAATACTTACAGGAACTCTTGAACGTTCCGTCAAAAAAACATTGTTCGCTTTCCTTCAGTGCTGGTTTCAAACCCTCGTAACCAAAACACAGAATTCGTCCGTCTCCTTCCAGTGCGTCGTACTGTAAAAACGAGGTACCATCTTCAAACCGAATCATGTAATCGGGAAAGCAGATATTTCTAGGAGTCGGTGCACCTTGATGTATGCCGAGTGATTTCCTTCTAACACCATTTAAACCCCCTTTCTTCTGATCATACGATGGTATGGAGGTTACTAGGTCCATAGCTAAAATAATAATAATAAAAAAAACATCAGCTTCTGAAATAAACAATTGAAATGTGTTTTCGCATATACGTACACACACATAAAAAAGCGTTTGCTCGGTTACAAATGTACAAAATAAATTATTATTCATAAGTATCTTTTGTTTAAAAAATGAAACATAAAAACATGCGAATTTGTGTTATTACTTCCTTTTACGCAATTATATATGTGTAGATATTTGTTTAGGCAAAATATCACATGAAAGAAAGTTAATTTTTAAACACAGTAAAGCTCCGATTATCCGCGAGTAGTTTTTTTTTAAGCCCTGCTGCAGCCGCCTACTATTATTTTTCATAAGTACTCGAGTCGCTGCGGGATGACAATCCGTACGCAGATATGTACTGTATGTTCTAATACATAAAAATAAATTGCATTGTAAAAATCAATATTTCCAATTTTCTGCTGTATTGTACATATTTTAAAAGTTTTATTATGTCTTGTTCGTACAATAAAACAGTGTTTATGCTGAAATATTTTTGGGTTATCGGAGATTTTCGCCATCTCTGGTGCCTTTGCTACCAAATTCCGCGGATAATTGGGGCTTTACTATATTAGATGTACTAAAACAACGTGAAAAAATATTTATGCTTTAGAGAAGCAAGTATACTGTCCTCTCAGATAAAGATTAAAAGTAATACAGATACTGTTCTTGTAATTCAGATAAAGATTAAAAGTTACGAAATTTTCAAAATACCATCATACATGTAAGATATCATAAAGTAAGATATCATACATTATTTTATATTTTCGAGTGCCTTAGACGATCGGTGCCCAGTTTATGAAAACAACCACCAAGAAAACTAAGAATGTATTAAATCCACAATATAAGCCAACCTACTTCATTAAAAGAAACTAACATGTATTACGAGAACATGTCATGTCTAGACATCGGATTTTTATGCACTTAAAATTTATGAAATATGCATACAACTTCAGGGACTTCTTTTTAGAATTTACTTTTATAATAGTTATAGGTTACATACTCTTAACGTTTTAAAACACACACAAATAATGGAATTAAGTTATATGAGAACACGATCTCTGGTTTTCTTGACATTTGTATTTTACAGTGGATTCAATTAACACGAAATAATACGAGTTGAGTTGATTTTGAGTTTAACGTTCCGTTCAGCATCGAGTCTATATGAGACGTGGGCCTACTTATTAACGTGGAATCCGAACCACATGAGCTCCCGCCGGGACGAAATAATACGAGTCTACACGTTTCCATTGTACATAATAATAATAATAATAATAATAATAATAATAATAATAATAATAATCGTTTTCAAGGGTTTACTCTTCCCGCAATTAGCCTTACAGTGTATCACAAGATGCTTCTCTTCATTTTTTGGTATCCGTTTATGACATTTGTAGCCAGAAAATGAACTATTAACATCAATAGATGTTACTATACAATATTTACGCAGAGGAGCAAATGTAGTATATATATATATATATTCTGGCAAATTGAAATTTAACCCTTGGAGATATTTTCTCATGGCTTCAATTATTTTTAGTTGGAGTTTCTCCCAATAAGATCCGTCATTTTTTTTCAAGGAGTGCCCGAATTTACCAGAAAATGACCGGAGCTCGTGTCGAACTTCACCAACTAGAGCTAAGCATTCACTAAGTAGCAATACTCGTATCTCTTGTTTCTGAATTGATGTCGACACGATATTAAAATGTCATTATTATTTTCAGATTTCTCTTAACGTTTTGGTAATTGTGGGCATTTCTGCTCTGGTGATCGGTTTCTAACATTATTGGTCGTCTATAAATTAGGAATTCTTCCATCTTCTCATGCAAAAAGCCCTTCCGTTGCATAGGCATGTAAATGTATTGAAAATATAAACTAAAACTGGATTTATTCCATGTTGTAAGCATACATCTGAAATAAAAACTTATAAAATGTGCTGAATATGCTCTTGAGTACTAATATATGCTCTAACCTTTGAAATATGCATTTATATGCACTACAAAGCTTCAAATTCGGACTATATTATTATTTCTAGAAACCCCTACCAAATTTAACAGAGATGCATACGAGCAAACAATGCATTTGCATAAAAATCCGATGTCTAGTCATATTATATGAAGCCTTCGCGCCCCCCCCCCCCAGAAAAAGAAAAGAAATTAAGAACATAAAAAAAGGAAACATGAATTTTTACAGAAAATCCTAATTCTATTAATACGATACTTACCCATACTGTATGATCCCTGTTTTCTCTCTGCATGTAGTACTGGAACCCTGCATGAACTAAGAGACGATTACCTCTGCTAGTTGTTATAAACTCCATTTCTACGTTGAATCACTATGTTCACGCAACAACGAAAACACTAAAATTAAGGAATTAGACATCAAAGGGGATTCTTTTATACCCTATTTATCCCCCACCCTCCAATGACATAATTCACAGGTGTACCATGGCCATACGCACCTGCAGAGATAACTAAGCAGCAACAGGAAAAGAATAATCACAAAATAAAAGTTTATTTAACTCATCTTTCTATTTTTAAACAATGGGTTCCGACTTCAATAACGAAGTGCTTATTTTATTCTTTGCTGTGGAGAATGACTTTATTGTCCATACATTATTTCCGAAAATAGAGATCTTGATCAACTTAGCCGCAGAATGCCTTGAAAGTCGACCTGCAGAGACGATATCAATTTGGAGTGGAAACCAGTAAACACATTTTAGTCTGTTTTCGCAAGATTATTTGTTTTTCTGAATTTTTATTTTCATGTACTTTAATTTGCTATTATTTTCGTTATTAGTTTTATTTCATTTTTGTAATTATTTTCCTCTTCTTTATTATAACGTGTGTTTGTTAATTTTTTCTTTTTTCTAGCTTCTCTAGTATTAATTGCAATTGTTCATATTTAACTTGTATTTGCTCTTTCTCTGTTCTTACTTGGTTCATACTTGTTCTGTCCTCCCTCCCCTTGTAGTGAAAGGAGTTTCAGGGTGAATCACGTGATTGCAGATGGACCGTGTGAAAATGCACCACACCTGCTGACTGATTAATGCGATAACCAGGACCGTGTGAAATTGCTCGATAATGAGCACCGTGCGAGATTGCACCGTGTGAAAATGCACGGAATCATTCATAATTATCTGTTTAGTAATTCTAACAAAGTCTGTAAGATGAATAACCATATCTTCAAGTTTCATCATAAATTTTAGATATTATTCTACTTGTTCTTTTCGGAAAAATGACTAGGATACAGTTCTGTCATTAGCAGTGTTATTCACATCACTTTAGTACAAATGAATGTAATTTTTTAACACCTGCAGGGAAATGGAAAATCGATTGATTCAGTTGCAGGAAAGCCGTCTGACATTGTGACTTAAACGAACATAAAACATACGAATTTCTTAACTAATTATGTAATTAATTCTTAGAATGAAATAGGTTGTATTATGTAATTCGTGTATAAGTGCAGAACAGGTTACTGTTGGAATTAGCTACGTTCGTAACATTATTGCCAACTAGTTGCTGCATCGTCCCAATTTCGTGTTTTGGTGGCGAATTTCAGAACTAAAGCAAGTGAATGAAAAAGGCACAAGATCTAAACGGCAGAAGTCCTAAAAGGCAGAAGTCCTAAACTGCAGAAGTCCTAAAATTTAGGTCTAGTGCCTATATTTTTAGAACTTCTGCCGTTCAGGACTTCTGGATGTCACCCCGGATATACATTGTTTTGTCTGTATGTAAACAAAAGGAATAGTAGAAGATGGTTGGGTGGGGACGAGAACGCGTATACAGTGCTTCACGGTAACGTTTTAAATAATAATTGTATACAAAAGAAAAGAAGATGTGTGGTAATAAACAGATATAGACTACGGTTTGTTGTTGATATGCGTTACGTGAATGATATACAAAAAATAAAGGATGTTTTAAAAGAAAAAGAAATTATTTGTTATAAACTTGCACATTTGTCTCTGTTGGATCCCTAACAGATTTAATATGTAGTAAAGGGTAAAATGAAATAATAATTATTATTTCTTTGATGTTTATTAAAAATCCGCCCATGGACTTCACACATTGAATTCACACATAGAACTACGTGGGTCATTGAAGTGGTTGGAAAGCTTGTTAGAACACGAATCCTGGCGGGCGGTGCCAGAAATGCGGCGCGGGGCGCTGGCGCACGAACGGAAAACATCCGCCAACGCGTGACGTCATTTGAAATTTTTCTTTAAATATTAGTGTTAAAATTTAAATGTATAGTTTTGTTAGCCACGGAGAACCGTCAGTTTGTTGGACAAATTATTTCGTTTTTGTTGCAACGTAAACATGAAATTTCACCATATATTTAGGGATTCACACGAGTCGAGTCGAGTCGAGATTTAAGCCTGTCTCGACTCGTCTCGAGAAAATGTTGTCTCGACTCGAAAATATATTTCTGTCTCGACTCGTGTCTCGACTCGAAAATATATTTCTGTCTCGACTTGACAGTCTCTGTCTCGAGTCGACTCGAATTCGAGTCGAGACGTCTCGAAATTCGAGTCGAGACAAATTATACGAGTTAAAATATACGCACACATTAGCCAGACCATTATGATTACCTACCTAATTGTCAGTATGTCGACCTTTGGCACGGATAACAACGGCGACACGTCTTGGCATGCACGCAATGATCCTTGGTAGGTCGCTGGAGAAAGTTGACACCACATATGCACACAGAGATCACCTAATTCCCGTAAATTCCGGGGAGGGGGGCGATGTGCCCTGATGTCAGTTGCCACGAGACGAGACGAGACTTCAGGCTGTCTCGTCTCGTCTCGTGCAAAGCATGTCTCGTCTCGTGTCTCCTCTCGAAAACATGGTCTCGTCCCGGCTCGTGTCTCGTCTCGTCTCGTTTGTCTCGTCTTATCTCGTAAAAAATATAGCAGCATACCATGGGAACGAAAGTAAAATGTAGCAGGCTGCACCATGCTAATCAATATACAACTAAATTATTACCCAGAACACACAAGACAAGAAATGTCACGGTAGCTACACCGTGAAGCATTCACCTCTGGTGTGTATGGTAGTCGGTTCGATCTCGGTTAGTGCCATGTGAGCTTTATGATGGACAAACATCGAATATGTGTGTTTTCTTGAAGTTGTCTTGTATCATACCACTTTCTTCATTCCACTAATTTTCCCATCATCATCCATTCGGGGTGGGCCAAAGTTGCCTAAAGGTTTTAAAAATAAATTCAAATAAGCTCACAAGGCAACAACAAATAGTTTACAAGATAATATATCTCTGCTGTTAGTTGTCTGTGGCTTCTCGACCCTGGCTTTTTTTTAACATTCTGAAACATTGAAATTTGTTTTACCAGTTTTAATACACGAATATACAGTAAATTGCTCATAGGTACGTCGAAGATGAAGACACTAATGTCAAATAATGTTTACACGACAAGCAATGTTCAATGTAAAGGTGTCACCATCCCCGACATTATCGTATACTATCAGCCCACTTGCTTTATAGTGTCTGTATATATATATATATATATATATATATAGCGAGAGAGAGAGAAAGAGAGAAAGAAAGAGATAGATATGTGTGTATACTTTGATTTCATATATTCCAGCCTTTAGGTTTCACAGTGTTAACCCATACCAATCCAAAAACTACTTTCCATTTTAGCATGTTTAGATTTGTTGCAATTATTATTTTTTTAAGAAAAGCTTGGAACCAAATAATTTTGTTGAGTAATGGAAAGTATTTGATTGAAATTTTATAAGTTACTGCACAGTAAGCTCTACTTAAAGTGCCATACTAATGGTAGCTGAACGACACATCGGAGGAAAGAATGCTTGGGGCCAGTCTTCACCTCAATGGTACAAATCTGTTCCCACAACCGCGGGGTGTGTGCCCCTATATGGTGGTTGCCCGTGTAACAAAGTCATGACAATACATCCAGATTAGCTAGTGGTCTAAAAAAAGTTGATTTTTGGGTGGCCATTTTGGATTGAAGTTTCTTATATTGTCGTGAATTATTCGCAATCATACAACGTACATCTTCATACTAAGCCCAGCGGTCTGCGGCGATAGACCATCGGCTTGAAGGCCCCGGGTTGAGTCCCGGAAGGGTCATGTGTATGGATTTTAATAGCATTTGTTTTTTCGTATTGTGTCAGGGGGCGAAATCGTACGGGATAAAAGGATTTCAGTATGAAAAAATTGTAGAGAGTATCCTCCCCAGGTTACTTTCATGGGAGTAAGGAATTAGTAAAAATATAGGATATACATTTTATAGCATTTTTAAAAATATGCTTTGGGTATCTTATTTCTTTTCTGTTAATTATATTCTTCAATGTTCGAATTTTGATCATTCTCATGATATTTTCTGCTTTCAACGGAGTTACATGAATATTATACTAAATGTTCTTTACACTCTGTAAGAAACCATTTCTGAAGATAATTCAGGTCCTAATGAATATTATTCACTAGGAAAGGGTAGTATTCCCCTCCTCTCAATATGGAAGCAGAGGGCAATTTTGCACTCTGGTAAGATCAAATATTTCCGCGTAACAAAACGAAGGTCGCCCTGTAAAACCTCTTCACCTCCAGTGTTATAGTTAGTATCATAAATTTGCTGAAAGCAAACAATTTGAAGGGTTTGTCGATAATATCTTTGCTTTCTTTGTCCTTCGCCCGCCTTCCAAACGAAGAGGAGAATTTTACAACATGACTGCTGTATAATAAGCGAGCGATTGGTAAAATGGTAAAAGTGTGTGTTTTTGTGTGTGTGTGTTTGTGTGTGTGTGTAAGAGAGAGAGAGAGAGAGAGAGAGAGAGAGCAGACAAACTTTAGTTGCAAAATGAATGACTTCAATAATTGCCATTTTCGGTTCATTTCGATTCATATAGCAAAAAGAATACCGCCTCCAGAGAATAAAGACAAGTGTAGTCTGTTCTTTTCTCTTCCGTCACCTCAGCCAGAACTTTCAGCTACAGCCTGTAATGAGTGTAGACCTTACCCAGTTTTCAAATTGAATAGATGGTGGTGGTAGTTCGGTTTCTTGACCTTGTAAAAATCTTCCCTGTCTTTGATTTTGTTTGTCATCATTCCAGCTAGAAATGCAAAAATGAGAATTCCTCAGTTTACAGCAAGGGGAATTGGGGACAAGACATTAAGGATGATATTCCTGGAAGCTCATGTATCACAATTGTTTCATTCAATATACAGTGGACACTTTTCTATGAAGGCTTCTCGACAAGTTTTCTCACAAAGGGGATTTTCCTTTTGCAATCTATATGATCACTGGCAATTTCAATCTTGGTCATTCCCGCCAGCGTTTTCATTTTCGAAACACGAGACGAGACGAGACGTTTCACGAGACAAGTAGTCTGTCTCGTCTCGCGTCTCGTCTAAAAATGTTCTGTCTCGTCTCGTTTACGAGACGAGACGAGGCGAGACACGATAAATGTTTCGTCTCGTGGCAACACTAGACATCACGTTGAATCACATTCCAGATGTGTTCTATTGGGTTCAGATCCGGTGAGTCGGGGGGCCAGAACATCACTTGGAACTCGCTTCTGCGCTCCTCGAACCACCCCCATCACACTCCTGGCCTTGTGACATGGTGCATTATCTTATCGAAAAATGCTATTACCGTTGGGACACATGGTCGTCATGAAGGGGTGTGCGTAGTCTGCAAGCAGTGTGCGATACGCCTCGGCCGTCATGGCTCGAGCTCCACTAGACACATGGATGCTGACGTGAATGTTCCCCAGATAATAATTAAGCCGCAGCCAGCTTGTCTCCGTCCCGCAGCACAGGTGTCAAGGAGCTGTTCCCTTGGAATACGACGGATTCACACCCTCCCATCGTCATGATGAAGAAGTTATCGGGATTCATCAGACAATGCAACGCTCTGCCACTATGCCGAGGTCCAGTGGCGATGGTCACGTATTCACTTCATTCGTACTTGCCGATATCGTGGTGTTAACACTCGCACATGAATGGGTCGTCGGCTGCGGAGGCCCATTGTTAGGAGTGTTCAGTGTACTATGTTTTCAGACTAGTGTTGTGAAGGCCTGGGAAAAAACGGAAATTTTGGTTAAAAAACAGTTTTTTTACGGTTTTCCCGAACTTGAAAAAAAAACGAAAAATTTGGGTAAAATTGAAATTTTATTATCGAATATTTTATTATAGGCCTATTATGCTTTAAAAATTAAATCTATTTTATATTTACTAGTTTAGAGTTAAGATAATTGAGTACTTATGTTTCTTGTATTAGAATAGGGAAATTTTGTGCACAACCCATCCAAACACTTCAAAGTTAGCACCGTGATAGAACAGAGGTATGGCTACAATAGAAACTAAAATATAATCCTAGTTAGCTTAATTAGTATAGACGTATTAAAATTATCTTCAGCAATCTTATGAAGTTTCCCCTTGATGGCAGGGAAGTGTTAAAATTAGAGATGCAAAAAAGCCGGCTTTTTTGAATCGATGGTTTTTTTCACATAAAAAGCCGGCTTTTTTGGGGAAAAAGCGAGAATTTTGGAAATTTTGGCTTTTTTCAACTTCATGATTTTTCTATCTAAATAGCTTTCTTATAGTATATTCTATAGTTAGATAAGAATTCCATGACCTGAATGTGATATTTCGCTCTGAAATTCACCATCAAGATGGATGGAGCACATGTTTTACGAAATTAAGCTAACATGAAGAATGTAGTATTTGAGGGTAATTTTAGAGGCTATTTAACTTTATTTTAACTTTTGAGTTATCGACATCTTTTTTCTTCTCTAGTTTGTCATCCGTGTTTCATTTCTAAGAGCTTTTAGTACTCTAGCTTCTAGCGCAAAAGTTAAACTTGCCCGTTTTTCTATTTATCCGTCAAAGCGTACGTTTAATATATCTGTCAAACCGTACTTCCACATTTCTGTTATACTGTAGCTGTGAAGTGATTTAGCAATAATATTCCGGACACAACCTTGAATACCAATTTATATAAATAATCAGTAGCGGATTTAGAAAAGTACTTTAGGAGGGTTTTTTCTGATTGTTTCGTTTCCTAAAAAGTCCTAATTTTATTTGGGAAGTGCTTGAAGTTTATGAGTACAGGCATAACTAATATTTCGTTTCGTTTATATGTTTAGCAATAATCTTCCGGATACATTAAATCATTTTATACTGAGAATGAGTGGCGGATTTAGAAAAGTATTTTGGGAAGGGTTTCTTACTAATGTTTAGTTTTTTTAAACATTCGTAATTTTTATTTGACGGGAGCTTAAAGTTTGAGTAAAGGCATAAATAATAGATATTTCGTTTGTTGCAGACATTCCGTAACTTTGGGGAACGGGCTTCAGTCCGAAAGACCGCCCCCCTAACCTTCGCAAAACCGTCACTGCTGGTAATTAGTAATAATAACGATTTAAAAACAATAAAAAAGGAAGTCGCCCAACTCACAGTACACGCACTATTTCTACATTCACAGATGGAATGAAGAAAAGCTTTGTCAGAATGGTCGAATGCTGGTTGAATCCCGGACTTCCCGATAGAAGCGCAAAAGCTAATCACTCAGTCATGTTTGTTGTGCAGTTGTATTTAGCTTAACTTAAATATATTCCGTAGTATTTTTTTTTTTGGGGGGGGGGAGTTCCGTAATGATATGTTGAATCCCTCTTGTTAAAAATTCAGAAAACTTGAGGATTGGGTAAACCGTGATGGTGGTTCTATAAAACTTAACTGTAGAATTTCAAGAATATACAGAACCAAAAGCTGTAGATATGCAGCCTTTAAGTGTATCATATAAATCTAAGTATTTCTCTTATGTTTTATTTTAATTTTATTTTGTTTCAAAAAGAGGGTATGGAATATTTTGAAGTAAAAATACTACATACTATTTTGCTAGTTATTTGTGTATTCTTTAAAAAGTGTTTACTTTTAGGGTTAGTTGATTTACACCAACTTTTTTTTTTTTTTTAATAACTGGTTTAAACCACAAAAATAAAAAGAATGAAAAATGCGAATCGTGTGAACTTTATGGTAACGTTTCCAGATATTAAACCACCTGCAATAGTTTTATTTCCCTTTCACCTTTTAATCAAGGTGTCCCATGTTCAATTCTCGGTCGAACCACAATCCTTCTTTCATGCGTAACCCAAGTAGCGGTTCGGATGTCAGTTTAAGCGAAAGTCTTCTCCTTGATAACCTCGGTATTTCGTAAGGATGTTAAGCCTAAATATACGAAACAAACCAAATTGTATATTTCTACATGCCTAAATGCGTGTTGTTTTATAAAGAAGCCAATATTGCTTAAATATATTGATAGAAATTGGCAAAATTTATCGATTGCCTACGTAGCTTCCAACATTAGCTTGGATTGGACTTTCAATGATATCTACGTACCGGTACTAAATTTGTAATTTAATACCTCAGTTTTAGCGTACTGATTATGGTACGTTGACCTTTAAATTTTACATGCAAAGCAATACCAGGATTTTCCCGTTGTCTTACATTTCAAGTAATGACGGGATTTTCCCAATGGCTAGGGCGGGAGATTCTCAACTTAAGAAATTTACTGACCGCACTTCTTTAAGCTTATGGGAGTTCTTCCGGCATAACCCCGCTGTTGCATAATAACATCAAGGCGAAACAAACTTAGGCTATTTCTGTGAATATGTAATATAAATACATAAAGCAAAAAATCTAAGTCAAAAAAGCCTGGTTTAAACCAAAAAAGCCTGGTTTAAACATCCCCCAAAAAACGGGTTTTTGGCATTTTCAAAAACAACCACGGTTCTTGCCAACTTTGCTTACTTTTGTATATAGGAGGTTAAAAAATTCTTATTATATACATTGGTTAATCCTATGGAATTCATAATGTAAATATGTTGAAGAAAAATTGTTTGAAATATTTTTTCGAAATTCATAGTTTATTTTCGATGTTTTATATTATCGACATCAACCACTAATTAAATGATTTTTTGTGTTATAGAGAAGCGATACAAAGTCTGTTTTATCAATTTAAAGCAGTATTTTGAAAAAAGCCCAAAATTTCCGAAGCAAAAAAGCAAAGCAGAAAAAACCGAGTTTTTTTCCAAAAAAGCCGGTTTTTTTCCGAGCCCTTGCATCTCTAGTTAAAATAATGGGGCCAGAATCATTTTAGTTAATATGTTAAATCAAACATGTATTTTATAGAGATGTCTTCCTTGTTCTATGTAAAATTTCCGGAAATTTTGAATCCATTGGAAAAACTCATTTGTCCGGAAATATTGGCAAAAACAGGAAAATATAATTTAAAAACTATTTCTTGGCCTGATACTAGTCATCTTACTTGCTGTAACATGTCTGCAGCATATACAGTAGAAAGTCGAAAATCCGAACTAATTGGGACAACAGGTAGTTCGGATTTTCGAAAATGACCAAGAAAATGCCATTTAGGCTTACATATACTGTACGGTATGATCTTCTATCGATACAGTGGTTATTCAGTACATACAATAATTACAATACCGTACGAAAGGCTACTTACATTTAATGTTTCTGAAGAACTTGCTCGTACATTAAATTACACTGATCTTGTAAGTCACACTTAAAACTTATAGGCCTAAGAGAAAATAAAAAAATAAAAATATGTATGACAAACAATTACGTATGAATGATCTTTTGTAAAAGCACTGACTTCATACAACGTCGACGGACACACTATTGTTTGTTTATCGCTAGCGTTATATTAAGACAAAATGTAAAAAGTTTCTAGGGAACATATAACTCGTGGGGTAAGAAGCTTTACTTTTTTTTAAAAAAATCAGTATTTCCAGTGTACCCCTAAAATATTAATGAAGAACTAATGGCCATTTTTTAAAAAATATTCATTGGAACTGGACAATTTACACAAAATTTGGAATCGACCAATGAAAACGGCACGTTTCTAGCGCTTGTGGGTTCAATATTTCATTGTCGAATGGACTGGAGACAAACATATAAACTTTTCTGTGGGGACAAACATATACGCGTAAATCTAGTATTTTAATACAGATAATAATTGGAATAGATTTATTTTCGAGTGCTATATTTTAATATTCACAATATTGAAATTTTTGAACTTATATTTTTCACGCGTTTGAAAATAAAAGGATATCATTACTAGTAAAATTAACCTAATACAAACATTTTAATTTTTTTCAATGCTTCCAATTTTTTCGGAAAATAGTCGAAAAAACGGTTTCTACCAACAGGTTCAAAATTTCCGGAAATTTTACAACACCAGTTCAGACACACTTGTACTTGGCCCAGCATTAAACTCTGATGTTAGATCCGACGCAGTTCGCTGTCTGTCCTGTTTTACCAGTCTGCTCAGCCTACAACGTCCTACATATGTAATGAGGTGGGGGGCGCCCAACACGTCGACGTTTGGACGTCGTTTCCCCTTCGTTTCGCCACTTGTTGAAGACACTCACCACAGCACTCCTCGAACACCTGACAAGTTCTGGAGTTTCCGAAATTCTCGTGCCGTGTTTCTGAATGAGTACTTTCTTCAAAATAATATTAAAAATTGTAGAAAGATTTTCGAGACATTGAGTCGAGTCGAGATTTTTACGAGCTGTCTCGACTCGACTCGTGTCTCGAGCTGAAAATTCCAGTCGAGAAATACGTCTGTCTCGACTCGTCTCAAATTTTACAAAGTGTGTCTCGTCGCTTGCGCATCCCTGCATGCATTAATGAATACATTATTGGCAGACAAGATTCTAAGATTTCAGATAATGAATTTATTATTCGTGAATTTTCTTTAACTGCATGTTATGTTACAGTAAATTTGCATTGTTTAATAAATCACCAGTAGAATACAATTTACTTCCGTTAGGTTTCAAAACGAATTGAAAAGGTTAACATTAAACTTACACGGACTAAGTTGGAATAATAAATGAGGTTATAGTGTATCATACATACGTAACCTTGTATATCAACTTTGTAAACAAGATGCAACCTTTTATTGGAAAGGTGCAAAAAATCACTTTGGATTAAAAATATTTTTGCACTAGCTAATGTCATTGATTTGGAAAATAAACATTGTCCACCATTAATTAAACACAGTGCATTGAGAACGTATTTAATGATTATTGTACTTTTTACGAACAAAATATCAAACTTGAGAAAAATCAGGATGAGCATTTTTTAATGCATGTTTTTGGTGGAACTTCCAACGTTCAATAACAGCAACTAATGCATTTGCAAACTAGGGTTTTATTTGTTTTATTTTTGTAAATAAAAGCGCAAAATTTAAAATTGTAAATAAAAAATTTATTAATGTAATCTACTTGTTTTTAATATATTCGTTACATGGTTAAATACAATTTTATCATTTTGTTTAAAATTATTTTTATGAATAAACTAGCATATATTACCCGCTTCGCTGGGTTGAAGTTCTATTCTGAAGAAAATGATGTGCAAACTATGATCCTGGGGTAATTAGGGATGTCTCAGAGAATTTTTACAAAATATCCTTCTGTATACGGGAATATGTTACATTTTCGGTATATTTTTTTTTTTGGCGGGCTTACTTTTGCACCTAGAAAATTGAAATTGTGCATAAACATTCAGCCCACCGAGTAGTATTTATCAGATTTTTTTTTATAGATTTCTGCGTTAAAACAGGGGGGTCCAGAGGGGCTAAAATTTGAAAAAGGGATATTTAGACCAAAAATCCCTTTTTCGGGATTTTCCCGCCTTAGATACATGATGGAGACACGTGAATGGTACGCCTGAAAGGCAGTTCTATTCTGAAGAGAATGATTGGCGGATTATAGTCCTAGGGTAAATAGAGATGTCTCAGGAATTTTTTTTTTACCTGAGATCATGGTGTTTTGCGGTAATTTGGGGCATTGTGGGAATTCTTAATAAAATTTCTCCCGCCCTTAGTATTCAAGATAGAAACTTGAAATTTGGCACACACATTCAGTATACCAAGTACTATTTATCAGATTTTTTTGGAGATCTCTACGTTCACACAGGGCCGCTCCAGAGTGGCCCAAAATGTGAAAAAAATTTCCACCCGAAATTTTCCGTTTGGCATCATTTTTCCCTCTCCTGGTATATAGTATGAGCATGCAAGTGATACCATTTGAAAGCCAGCTCTATTCTGAAGAGAATGAGGTATGAACCATGATACTAGGATAAATAGTAACGATGCAGTAGCCATAGATGGCCATTTTTCATTGGGCTCGCTCGCGCTCGCGCTCACTTCTCTCAACTGAGCTCGCACTCACTCGCGCTCGCGCTCACCCGTCTCAGCTGGGCTCGCGCTCACCCGTCTCAGCTGGGCTCGCGCTCACTCGCGCTCGCGCTCACTTCTCCTAACTGGGCTCGCACTCACTCGGGCTCGCGCTCATCCCTCTGGACTGGGCTCGCGCTCACTCGCGCTCGCGCTCACTTCTCCTAACTGGGCTCGCACTCACTCGGGCTCGCGCTCATCTCTCTGGACTGGGCTCGCACTCACTCGGGCTCGCGCTCACTTCTCCTAACTGGGCTCGCGCTCACTTGCGCTCGCGATCACTTCTCCCAACTGGGCTCGCGATCACTTCTCCCAACTGGGCTCGCGATCACTTCTCCCAACTGGGCTCGCGCTCATTCGCACTCGCGCTCATTTCTCTTAATTAGGCTCGCGCTCACTCGCGCTCGCGATCACTTCCCTCAACTGGGCTCGCGCTCACTCGGGCTCGCACTTACTTCTCTCGATTGGGTTCGCGCTCACTGGGGCTCGCGCTCACTAATCTCAAGTGGGCTCGCGCTCACTCGGGCTCGCGCTCAATTATTGAGCCCGAGCCCGGTTGAGCGTGAGTGCCGAGCTCACGAGCGTCGGGCTCGCGAGTTTGGACACCTATGATACAGACACGGACAATGACACGGAGAACCAGTCGTATTAACAAATGCTGAAACAAATCTTCAATTATGCGCTTATTCACCTAAAAATCACCTTCACTAACATATCTGCTCACTAGGAGCGAATCCCCAGCGTGTACGTTAACATATATTTACGAGAGAATACCTATAACGACGAATGATGTACTCAGATTTTGAGTACAGTTTCAAAAGTTCATTTCCGTAAGCTGTAAAGGCAGTAATTGCTATGCTATCACAAATTGCTATCACAAATTAATTGCAACTTTTGAGTTGCATACACACAAACTACTAGGGAATGAAGAGCATGTACTAACAAAGAATACACTGGAAAATGAAATAACATGTTATAACAAAAATTAAAATAAGATGATAATCGATACAAATGTAGAGGATGAATATGGCATGTCCGAACTTCGCCAAGTATGGTGGAAGAAGCTATTTGTTTACTTCTTCTTGACCAACCGCTAAGAACATTTATAAATCCATATGTGGCTTTGTTATACGCAATTAGTACATTCAAATTCACGAACGATGACGAACTGAAGGGTACGAAGGTACAGTTGCAAGTAACAACCATAGTCATAATAATATAGTTCAACTAAACAACGTTGAAAATAGTGGACAATCAGGTTTAAGTAGAAATGACCAAAACTGAATAGTTTTGCATCGATCATTCCGAAGAAATTTGGAGTTATACTGAGCATAGTTTGGGGGAGAAGCGAGCATCCCCGGTGGATATACTTCAGCTGACTTCTTTGGGGGGGGGAAGAAAATGTGATTGAGGGGGAAATTCCCCTCATCTCTCCCGGTAATTTGCACCCTACATATATATATATATATATATATATATATATATATATATATATATATATATATATATATATATATATATATATATATATATATATATATATATATATATAGATAGATAGATAGATAGATAGATAGATAGATAGATAATTGGCTTGGGGCAATATAGTGCTAAGCCGCATTTGTAAAAACAAAATCTACCCGTTGCTGTTGACAAATTTGCAAAAATTGAGATTAGATGGCAGTAAATATCGTAAATGGTGTTCTTGCCTTCATTAATTTGTATTGTAGTGCAGCGATAAATTTCGTTGCACAATACGTATAAATGTGGCTTAAAGTTATATTACTCCAAGCCCTTCATATATATATATATATATATATATATATATATATATATATATATATATATATATATATATATATATATATGCAAGTTAGTTGGAAACCTGGGGCCCGTAAAATAGTGTTTCTAATCGAGTCCCACGTCTTGTAATTCCATTAGGTTATCTTTTCTCTCTCACTTGAAGAAAGAAAACTAATTTTTTAACGGTGACTTCCCTCCGGAGCAGCCTCTACTTTTAATTATGTGTTTGCTGTTTGAAGGCATATTGTCCTGTTACAATACAGTAAATATGAACATTTCTTAATTTAAGTCAAATTTAAGAGTATTAAAACTGAATTTTTGAAATTGTGCGTTGATTATAGCCTGTAATTTGTTAAAACAAAACACCTATCAAAGAAAATTACAAGTTAATGAAAGGTCAAGCAAGATATTTGTGAATATGAAACTTACATCATAATATCACTTTGAGTCAAGAAGTTATATATGATAAGCATAATGATAATGATAATGATAAGCATAATGTGGTTCTAGTTTTCGATTCATCTTTACATTTCTTTAAGTATATAAATGCCAGTTTTTAAATCGCATAACATAACGGAAAAAATAGTAGCTACATTATATAAAATGAGGTAATTTTACGAACTGCGTTAAAACAGGAAATACAATTATGTTAAAATATTGAGGTAGTTTGGAATCTCTTGCCTGTCAGATGTCAATTAACAGATTAATAATTTCCTTCTATAACAAGCAAGACTTTATTTTACATGAATTAAAGACCAAAATATAAATTCAGATTACGCTCTTTCGCAGGAGACCAATCCAACAAGCTTGGAGCCTTATATAAATGACAGCGTTTTGGTACTAATGAAAAATACAACTTACGGTATAAATGTTAATTTTCGACCCATGTTGTGTAGATGCTGGTCGATAACTCGACGAGATGCTGGTTGGTTGCTCAGATGATCCTTGGTCCTCTCCCTTACCTTTTTATATTGTATAAATTTCCTCAGTCAGACCCTGAGGTTCTCCATAACAGCCTTGTTTGTTCACTTAATTACTTTTTACGCTACGTGACTGCCGGAGAACCTCATTAGTCCACGATAAGTGTGACTGTTTATCCAAAATTCTTTTGTAACCTAATTTAAGTACACATACAATTTTTACATATAATTACTAGAAAACAGTGCTAGTTATTTCACTAAACTTTTTTGATATATTCCTTTTTGCAATATGTTGAGCTAACTTTTTTTTTTCTCAACTCATGTCATAGTTCCATTACAGTCCCCCACTGATGAGGAACTGTTCCTGAACATCACCGTAGTGTGTGTCACTCCTTTTTTTTTCTCAACTCATGTCATAGTTTCATTACACAACTGTGAGTTGAAAAAAAAAAAAAACAGAAGTGACACACACTACGGTGATGTTCAGGAACAGTTCCTCATCAGTGGGGGACTGTATTGAAACTATGACATGAGTTGAAAAAAAAAGTTAGCTCAACATATTGCAAAAAGGAATATATCAAAAAAGTTTAGTGAAATAACTAGCATTGTTTTCTAGTAATTATATGTAAAAAATGTATGTGTACTTAAATTAGGTTACAAAAGAATTTTGGATAAACAGTCACACTTATCGTGGACTAATGAGGTTCTCCGGCAGTCACGTAGCGTAAAAAGTAATTAAGTGAACAAACAAGGCTGTTATGGAGAACCTCAGGGTCTGACTGAGGAAATTTATACAATATAAAAAGGTAAGGGAGAGGACCAAGGATCATCTGAGCAACCAACCAGCATCTCGTCGAGTAATCGACCAGCATCTACACAACATGGGTCGAAAATTAACATTTATACCGTAAGTTGTATTTTTCATTAGTACCAAAACGCTGTCATTTATATAAGGCTCCAAGCTTGTCGAATTGGTCTCCTGCGAAAGAGCATAAATTGAATTTGTATTTGGTCTTTAATTCATGTAAAATAAAGTCTTGCTTGTTGTAGAAAAAAATTATTAACCTGTTAATTGACATCTGACAGGCAAGAGATCCCTAACTACCTTACTATTTAAACAATTATGTCAATTGACGAAGCTATCGTAAAATTTAATTTTTTTTTTTTTTTTTTTTTTTTTTTAGCAATTAGTATATGATACCTCATTTGTCCGGAAGACGAGAATACATACCACTTAATCACATTAAATCAATATGAATATAAATGCCTGGTAACCCTTAGCTGTTTCGTTAGGTATGTGCTAAACTTCACTGTAATATGATCTGATAAATCCGTATGAAAATATTGTGACAAACAACACCAAAATCGAGTAGTGGCAAACTGAATGCTATCGTTTCAGAGTAGATTTCGAAAAAAAAAATAAATAAATAAATAAAAAATAAAATAAAAAGACTTTAAAGGAAGGAAGTGTGTATGTATGTATGTATGTATGTATGTATGTATGTATATACAGGGTATCCAATATACAATGCAACGCGGAGTTTGGGATAGTAGAACTTTTGAACCTGAAGTGATACACGAATAATGGTTATACCAAAATGAAGCCTTGTTCATGTATATACTTTTAAACTAGGAAGCATAGATTGAAGTACACTAGGAACCACACAGTGTTGCTACATGTAACCGAAGGTGTAAATCAATTTTTTTTGCAAAATATGTTAATTGAATCATAACTTATACGTATGGATGTTCTGTCATTAATTTTCAGTTTGTTTAGTTGGAGTAGCTTGGAAAGTATGGAGCAGAAAAAAGAATTTTTCATTTCCACCGATAACTAATCGGATGAGGCCCCTGTAAGGGGTTACTAGGGAAATCGTATTTTTCATAAATTAACACACTGAATTGGCAACTGCTGATGTTTCAATGCATCAAAAGGTGTGTTAAGGATCTGTCTACGTTATTCAATTCCTGAAAACAATGAAAAACAAACTTTGAAATTATCATGATAAAACGTTTACTTACATGCACCCGGTAACACTGCTACTATCAGAAATGAGTTACCAGCTCTACAGCGGATGCTGGGAGTGTCCTCTGTTTTGATTCAAACACTGGTTCACACGTTTCACCAGGTTGGCAACAACTTTACGAAGATTAGAAGTGTTAATGTTCTCAATGGCACCGCGAATGTTCGTTTCCAGGTCTTGAATAGTTCGAGATTTGTTCTTGTATGCCTCTTGCTTTAAATAGCCCCATAGAAATGAATAGCAGTGTTGCCGGATGCATATAAGTAAAAACAAATTTCATTATAATTTCAAAGTTTGTTTTTCATTGTTTTCAGGAATTGCATAATGTAATTAGATCCTTAACACACCTTTTGATGCACTGAAACATCAGTAAAGTTGCCAATTCAGAGTGTTAATTTATGAAAACTACGATTTCCCTAGTTACCCCTTACAGAGGCCTCATCCGATTAGTTATCGGTGGAAATGAAAAATTCTTTTTTCTGCTCCATACTTTCCAAGCTACTCCAACTAAACAAACTGAAAATTAACGAAGAACATCCAAACATATGAGTTATGTGTCAATTTACATGTTTCGCAAAAAAAAAAAAAAAAAAAAAATACACTTTTGGTTACATCTGGCAACACTGTGTGGTTTCTAGTGTACTTCAATCGTTGCTTCCTAGTTTAAAAATATATGCATGAACAAAGCTTCATTTTGGTATAACCATTATTCGTGTATTACTTCAGGTTCAAAAGTTCTATCCCAAACTCCGGGTTGCATTGTATATTGGACACCCTGTATATTTCTCCTTCTGGTCTATTTAAGTGTCCCTTGTTTTCAAATTTTCTAAAATATAAATATAATATTGCTTCAGTTTTTTAAAAAATAAATATTAAAATTACATAGTGCAGTAATTAAATTTCGCGTAAAATACATTTAAAGATCTCAAGAAGAATTCAGTAAAATTAACTTGCTAAAACTGTCGTTTTTTTTTGTTTTTTTTTAAAGAATAAATAAAATGTTTGGTAATATAAATTAATAAGCTAAGAAAAAATTATGTTACATGTATTTAACACTATTAAGAGCTACTCTTGTTTGTTGAGATTTAAAGAACCTACAATTAAAATAATACATATTTCGCTCGACTTTTCTATGAACGTAAGCTTCACATTAGTTGCTATATATAAATTTCTTACCTTGTAGGGTCAAGAAGTTTCCTTACTCTATGATCTATTAGAAAAAGAAAATGGCCATGGAATTTGCAAAACAAAAACAAATGCCAGCCTCAAACACCATTGATAATAAGTATGAAAAAATGGGATTTCCATTCCCAAAGATGTTTCGACAATGAGATCACAGGTCAGATGTCAAACATTCGTCGAGTGGATAAATATAATACACTTCAGATAGTACAGAATGCACTTTTCCTTCATTTTCGTTTGCATAGCGGTTAAAATCTTGCAGGTCGTTATAATCTGGACTTGGAATACATTTCTTATATTTTATTCCTGAAGCAAACACCTGTTTAATGTCGGTCTGCAACATAAGCTAAGCTATACACTACCGTATGTTTACGCGCGTAAACTAACGATGTGAGTTTATGCGCGTCATGCAGTTCATGCATTGTGCATGAATTTACGCATATAAGCTGAGGAAAGCAGTTGCAGAATGGATCGATCGAAAGCAAAGTTTTAAGTGCGGGTACTACCAATGTTATATTGTTGAGAAAAAGAATAAAGAAAAGACGCTAAAGAAATAGGTATGTTTGGACAAGGAATAGGATTTTAATATTAGACAAGGAAGGATAATCCAACTTTCACAGATTATATCCAATTTTTATTTAGATTGTGATGGCTCAGTAGTAGAAGGTTCATCTCTGGTGCGTGAGGTATCTGGTTCGATCGCAGCTCGTATCAAATGGGCAGGGGTGTAGCCAGCAGGTTTGTGTAGGGGGGTCCGTCGTTTTTGAGGGGGGGGCAGCTACAATGTACAAAGCCAAAAAAATGTGTTGCTGCTAGTGTTTTTGAGGCCTGAAAGAAAGGAAAATTTTGGTTTCCTTCTGGAAAACTAAAAACACTATTTTAGCTTCTTCTTCTTCTTCTTCTTATTATTATTATTATTATTATTATTATTATTATTATTATTATTATTATTATTATTATTATCCATAAATTATATTCAAGATAGTTTTTATTATGCTTAATCAAGAACTACTGTCCGGGACCAAACGCTATACTTTTGTGCATAACTATAAAGGTAACCAAGAAAGTTCTGTCCCTTTTCGTGGATGTCTGTGTTCAATTGGACCTCACACCGTGTGTTGAATGCGAGTGGAGATAAGGCGAAGGTCAATTGTTGGTGTGTATATCCAACCATACTACCTGGTTGTGGCAATTCAAATACACCGTAAAGACAGAGGGAACGGCTTGAGTACAAAACCTCGCGGCCAGAACCTCGCGGCCCAAAACCTCGCGGGACAAAATCTCGCCGGGCCAAAACCCCGCCTGGACAAAACCTCGCCGCCCAAAACCTCGCCTGGCCAAAACCTCGCCACTCAAAACCTCGCGGGCCAAAATCTCGCCGGGCCAAAACCTCGCCTTGCCGTAACCTCGCGTCTCAAAATATCGCCATACCCAAAATCTCGCCTAACCAAAACCTGGTTGTAATGATCGCGCGACACAGAATCTCGCCTGGTCTAAATTAAGCGAGACGTAGTGTCGCCTGGAAAGAAATGTTGTCAGGATAAAACCTCTTCACGACGATTTCTTCAATGTAGAATGTTCTATCGCCAGATTTACAAAACTTATTAAGTTTTGGAACTTGACATTTTGTATAAATCTTCTTGCTCCACAAGGGCACTAGCTCCGGATAAGACAATATTTTGCGAAATGCATGCCCTGAGGAGGAATGGAATGGAATGCCTTGAATGAATTTTGCCGTTCTCCAGATCTAAAAAAAAAACTACTAAGCATAGAACCTTTACGTTTTGGTACAAATCTTCTCCTTGTACCATAAGAAGGTATGTTGCAAAATGCTCCTCGTAAGGGAGTGTTGAAGTTTGGATAATTCTTGAACGTTGGCTTGATCTCAGGACCCACGAGGTTTTGTCCACGCGATGTTTTGGGTGGCCCCGTGTCATTTTCCTGTTTCACTTTTTATTATGTTTATTTATCTCCAACCGTTTTCTGTTGGACTTCGCTTATCAAAATATTTCTAAAACTGGTTTACTGGTCCCAAAATCTAAAATTCAGAGTGGGGGTGGGGCGACTGCCCTCCTGCCCCACTGGCACCTCTGTCTAGCGGCTGCAATATGAAGCTATTCCACGCCCTTTCATATGGTTTTAGTTACATTTACTTCGGACTCTTGACTGCGAAGACATTAGGTTTTTAAATAAAATTAATTTGCTGAGCAAAATTGAACTTTATTGAAAATGAACTTGGATTCATTGTCCTCTGAACGTCCTAAATATTACTTTACTTCAATAAATTATTGACTTAAAAAACAACCAATTACATAGGCTTGCAGAAAATATTCTAAAGTTAGCACAACATGAAGTGTCCTTCAAACATTACTTTTGAAGCAATGGTTTTAAATGCAGGTACTATCAATGTTGTGTTGTTGAGAAAAAGAATAAAGAAATAGACATATTTGGACAAAGAAGTGGCTAATATTTAACAAGGCAAGAAAGAATAATCCATCTCTCACTGATTATATCAAAACTTTATTTAGATCGCGGTGAGTCAGTAGTAGAGGGATCATCTCTTGCGAGTGGAGTCTCTGGTTCGATCCCAGCTTGTGCAAAATGGGTTTTGTGGTTGACAAACACCGCGTGCGTGAGTTTTCTCGGATTGTCCCGTTTCCTCCTATTATTTTTACATTCCTCCTCTTTAGTGATGAGCGCAAGAGTCTTTGTCTTGCAGTTTTTACAAGAGTCTTCACCAAGACCAAAACCAGGAATCCCGATGCAAGACCAAGACCAAGACCAAGATCAAGTGTGCCAGTGCAAGACCAAGACCAAGACTCGGTGTGCAAGACCAAGACCACCTGGGTCTTGGTCTTAGTCTTGAATTTGCTCATCACTACACCTCTTCGTTCATGTCATCGTCGCCCTCTTCTGTACCCTACACAGTAGCCTATAAGCGTGGAACGTAAAATTCGAAGATTTAATTTTCTTTTATTTAGAACATACAATGTAACAAGACTAATTAACATATGTAATTTTTATACTTGCGAAAGTCTTCTATTCTGTACTTTCCTCCTGGAGATGTATTTTGGCGAATAATCTTCGCAAGAAATACTCAAAGTTTACATAGAAAAAATAAAACTGGGAGTAGGCGGCTTCAGCCTTGAATCAGGGGTTACTTTCCACCGGTCCAAAATATAGCTTAGAGAGGAAATTATTACTACTGGCACCTCCTACTTTCTAATTTTAGGTAAATATCCTATAAAGGTAGATGCTGGAATTAATTTCTTGTCGGGAAATAAATTGCGAACAATGGCGGATCCGCTTCATTCGCTTCACTCAGTAAGGCTTAGCTTTTTCTTTCTTTCTTTTCTTTTTTTCTTTCTTTTTTTTCTTTTTTTTTAATCTTTGGACGTTTTGGGGGGCTTGAAGCTTACACACATAGGACTTACTAACATTATTTTTTTAAAAAAAAGAAATCCTGAAATTTGGCTAGGCTTCAGCCTGAAATCCCCAAACCCCGTAAACCTTCCAATGATTACAGTTGGATGATATTCTTGGGCACAAAGAGCTACCAAGGGAAATCAGTTCACGAGGATTTTTTTTTTCGTTCCTGAGTTGACATTTTTGTTGGATATATGCTAAAAAATCAGAATGTGGTTCCTGTGCCGGTCCAGAAAATACACAATTTTCTTTACAAATATCGATAAATCATACTAAGTACTGATACCAGTACCATGATTCTAATATCAATATTTGTAGATTTCATACAGTTTTGTGTAGGAAGTGAAATGTATAAATACTGAAGGGAAAACATTGCACAGAAACATTATGTTCCTATGTTCAACATATTTTTTGTATGTGGTGCAAAGTATCCTGACCTATGATGTTACTTTGCACCAAAGTTTATATTATAGTAATCACGGTCATCGTGAATGTTTACAAATGCACTTGCACGAATGTTTTCCTTATATATCTAGCTATTATATGTTTAAAATATAATGTTCTAAATCATTACGTTTATAAGTTACATGCGATTTTCTTTAAAATTCATTACATCTGCTGCAAAGTAACCCCGTCTTACAGTACTGGATGATCTTTGTCTTAAACAATATCACCTACTCACGAAGCTGTATACATTTCTTGGAAAAGCAATCAGAACGAACATAATGTTTCTGTGCATTCACTTTACGGTACCCAAAGAAAACCTTTTATCTGCAGCTATAACGCCTACAGGTAATCTATTATTGAAATCTAGGCCCTGATCTAGGACGGGCTCCTGGGAGGGAGGGGCAGTGAAAGATTTCTGCGATGGTCTGCCAGTGGGGAGCGGCGAATGACCCTTCGTCCCGTGCTGCAGAGATTTCTTTGAATTTAGTGCAGGTGTCTTCTGTGGTGCGTATTGTATTCAAATTTTAAAAAGTGGATCAAAGAATTTTCCACATAAGAAATATATACCATATAGGCCTATTACAAAGAGTATTATTGCTGGAATTTTAAACGAAATTTACTAAACTAACTTCGTGCAAATTACTAACTCAATCCTTTATATAAATTTTATCTCTCTCTTTATTGTTAATAATTATAAGAAACAATATGTTGAAAGTTACTGTTGAAAATAACACTTTTTGAACCTCGTCACCGTTATCACTCTTACAATTTTCTCTACGAGACGAGAATTTTTTCGAGTCTGGTGAGCAACACTAGTTCATCCTGTTGCGGAGAACCACAACATACATAATTCAGTGCAACATGTAAACCTCTACTTCGGTAGACCAACCCTAGTTCCTACCTTCAAAACTTTTTTTTTTTTTTTTTCAAAGGAGTGACCACGGGACAACTCCACCGAAATACAAGTTTACTTTTGCACTATGGGTAATGGAGCAATTCCACTTTCCAAAAATAATCACTTTAATTCCTTTTTCCTTATTCCTAAAAATGTTTTTTTTTTTTCTAAATACCCAATCAGTGGGGTAAGGATCTAATCTACTTCTTGAAATTGTGAATTCCCAAATTCAATGTAGTTAACAATTTATTATAACAAATGAATATAGAAAACAACAAGAATAAACATGAATATATATAACGGTATAAATTCCGAATATTGATACTTAACTTGAGCACTTTGATAGAACAAACAAATCCAGCCTTGAACTGGGAAACGAATACTTGTTTTAAATCAATCAAAACGGTACTTTTAACAAATGATTACTTTTTTTTTTTCACAAAAGTTATTTAACAACTTCTTTACCTGTTGTTGTATGAAATCCTCCTTCAAGGTTCCGATTAAGGAGAGGGCAAGCAAGAATTCTTAAAAATACTCTGACTTTTCTTCCCTTTGAAACTATCATAAAGCTTACCTTAAGAGAAACAGTGAACAGAGCCAGTGACTGAATCCTCTATAAATTTTGAATAAAAATAAAATGCCAAAAGAGATTAACATAGAGGATTCCTTCACTAACTCTCCCACCTCCTCTTTAAGTCACACATAATAATTCAGATAATGAAACAAGAATTCAATAATTTACTCGCAATGATTAGAACAAGACTTAATATATTAAATTGTCACTATTTCCACCTTTCATTTCCATATTCAATCTTCCAAAGCACTAGTTTCAAAACAGAAGTAATTACTTTTTAAAGTCAGTCACTATAACTTTACGTATTACGTTCCCATTCTTATTTTATGTAAAGAACTCAATTTCAAACTACATTACCCTACCTCAATCAGCAGTCAACAGGACGCCGCCTCGTGTTTTCCACGTAGAGGAGGCCTTCCCGATGACGTCAGCTACTCCATCGCGCAGCCTGGCTCGGGAGAGAGCCATTACGCAGTAGCTTGACAAAACAGGGTTGCCAGTCTACTTTGACGGAAACATTGAAAGGGGGTTTCATTTACAATTAGATAATTACAATGATAATAATTAATCGTAACATATATAGTTCCCTGGGGTCAGAGGGATAAATTTTTAAACCATAACAAAGATTAATTATTAGAATTGTACATTACCCCAATTCCATTTTTTTTTCTTTTCAAACCTCATGGTCGTTCCTTCTTTACAATTCATTCCCATTCACAGGAGTACATGGAGTTAACAGTGACGATTACAAAACGAGGACAAACACAAGGATGATGGATGATACTTTTTTCCTGCAGGAATAAAATGAAACATAAAAAAAAAAAAACACCAAAAGTTCCAACAATCATTGTACAAATAAACAAAATATCGTCACTTAACATTTTAATTACTTATATTAACTCTATTTTCTACATTTTCAGCTGGGACATATTCTTTACAAAACCTAACATGTCGTTTAATTCTAATTTGTGGGTTCTCAATGTTTTCTAACCAAACAGTATTGGGTGTTGGCTTACTGAGAACACGGAAAGGCCCACCATAAATTGGCGCAATTTTAGGATTAAAATGCTTTTCAGCAGACAATTTTAACATCCGTTTTACCAAAACTAAATCACCGATTTCAAGGTTTACTGGTACATGTTTTTGCGAATAAACCCTTTCGCTATGTTTCCAGGATCTTTCAATGTTATTACAGATATTTTCAAATTTCTGGTCTTTATTTTGATCTTCATCTAAAATCTCAAGATCCATCAACCATTTAGCATCCAAAGGATGAAAAAACTTCCGTCCCATAAAAGCTTCACAAGGTGCGACTCCAATACTCTCACTTTGGCTCATGTTGATAGTAAACGCTATCTTTGATAGTAAATGGGCCCAGTTCCTTTGACTCTTATCAACATATGCCTTGAGCAAATTTTTCACCGAACGCACCGTTCTCTCCGATTGATTCGGAGAAGGGTTATATGGAGAGGTCTTAATCCCCTGAATACCATACGTATACAAGAATTGGTTGAAGTATTCTGAAGAAAAATAAGAAGCGTTGTCACAAAGAATTTTCCCTGGAAATCCATAGCGCAAAAACAGTTCAAGCAATTTAGAACAAATAATTTTTGATGTTAAACGTCTCAAAGGTTCTAACATAATAAATCTGCTGAAGGAATCAGTTACTACCAAGATATATTCGTAACCTGAACTTTTAGGAAGACGCCCCGCCGTGTCAATATGCCAAACATAATTTGGATGTTTAATTTTCCTAGAATAAAAAATTCCCATTGGTTTCGAACCACTTTCTTTACAGGTTTGACAAATATGGCACCTTTTAATATATTCTTTTATATGTTCAACCATATTAGGCCATGTATACCTAGAAGATACTTTCGCTATTGTTTTTCTAACACCCATATGACCACCATTTACTAAAGGCTGGTGCGTATACTCAATTATAGAATTTATTAATTTTGGAGGAATAACGACTCGAAAACCATGTCCACCTTTCCCTTTTGTTTTCTTCAACAGGATATTTTGTTGAAGTTTATATTGGCTTACCTCTTCCTTTCGTTCTAGCTTATCAATAATCTCTTTCAGATGTGGATCGTTTCGCTGTTGTTCTGCTAAGGGTTCACTGAAATTAGGATACTTCCAGAAATTGAAAAATGAAACATTTACATTTTTCCCTCGATCTTTTACCACTTCTACTACATTTTCATCTTTGGTATAAAATTCTAAATGATTTCCAACCCTGGACAGAAAATCCGCGACTGTATTGACCATACTCCTTATGTGAACAATTCGGAACTTAAAACGAGCTATTTTCTCAAGTAAGGTTCCATAACGTCTCTGGCGTTTATGATTGGTTAAAAGCCAAGTTAAACTTTTAGAGTCCGAATAAACTACAAAAGGATTATGTAAATAGTATTCAAATTTTTCTAAGCAAAGGCATAAAGATTTCGTCTCCAATTCGTAAATGTTCTTACTCCAATCTGATGGAGGAATAGCTTTTGAGAACATGGAAACAGGTCGTAAATCTCCATTTTCATCATATTGTGAAAGGACCCCAGAAAAATGACGAAGACTAGAATCGCAATGAATTACGAAACTAGAGTTCATATCAGGGACTCTTAAAATCACATGCTCACAAAAGGCTTGTTTTAAATTTTGAAGAGCTTGATCATGAATCTTTGTCCATTTAAAAGGATGTTTAGTAGACCTCAGTTCTTGTAATGGTGCTATTAATTCTGAATACTTATAAATAAATTTAGAATAAAAATTAAAGAATGAACAAATTCTATTGACTCCTTTCCGATTCTTTGGCCGCGGTATATCCTTAATCGCCTTTACTCGCTCAGGATCTATACTCATATTACCGTTTTCAAAACGGAAACCCAAATACTTAATACTAGTCTGGAATAAATGCGTTTTCTTGGGAGAAATTGTAATACCCCATTTTCCTGAGACGAGATAATACCTCTTCAACCAGTTTTTTATGGCTTTCAATATCAGAACTAAACAATAAAATATCGTCAAAAAATATTTCAAGATTTTTACCAACAAGATCATGGAACACCTTATTCATTATATTACTTAGAACGAATGGAGAAACTGTTAAACCCATGGGACAAGCTGTAAAACGATAAACCTTATTCTTGGTTACAAAAGCAGTGTAATTTCTGCATTCCTTAGACAAGGATAATTGATAAAAGCTGCTTCGGATATCGAAAATTGAAAAAATCGAATGATTTGAAATGCTAGAAATTACATTTTCCATATTCGGAGACGGAAAACTTTGTGCAATTATCCTTTTATTAATTTCACCATACGCCACTACGAGTCTCCTACTCTTATCAGCATTTGCAACTAAGAAACAGGGAGATGTAAAGGGGGAATAATCAATTTCCTCCACAATTCCCTCTTTAACCAAATTCTGAATATATTCCTCAAGTTCCTTTTGTTTATTAGTGGGGATTTGGTACGGTTGTTGACGAATCGGAGTGTTATCTGTCAATTCAATATTATATGTAAAATCTTTTACCCTTCCTATCTTTGTTGTAATTACGTCATTAAATTTTTCTACTAAGTTATCAACATAATTTTGTAATTCAGGATATGTTTGTAAAAGTTCTGATGAAACAGTATAATTACCTTTTCTTTCTTCCCTTTCGGACACCTCCGGATGTAAAACTGAATGATCGAACTGCATCTCCAATTCCGGATCAAAGGAAACTCCAACTGCGGCATCTCTCCTACAGACATCTGGAGCCACAGAAGTCGGCAGAGTATACGTTGACATTCCAATCGTGTTCGAACAATTTTGTGTAGGCCTAGGGCGAGGTAAAGTTTTCGGCGAACCAAAGGAGCGTGCTGGTTGCTGTCCACTGACCTCTTCCCTAGAAGTAGATAGGGAAGAGCGAGGAGTAACTGCTAATAACGAGGTTTCTCGAATAGGAACAACTAACTTTCGAGATTGAACCTTATACACTCCATTGGAGATGTCAATAACGGCATTAAATTTTGAATGAAAACAGTTCCCTAGCAAAATGTCAAAGTCTGTTGCTTCAACAATGTAAAAGTTTTCTGAGAATTGTTGTCTTCCCATTTTAAAGTAAATACGAACACGTTGATTTACCGCTACTTGTGTGTCTCCTAATCCAGTAGTCTGAACACTTACATTTTCCACTTTAATTTTACACTGTTTCTTCAATTGCTCAAAATATCTTTTACTAATGTAATTGCAAGTACTACCAGTGTCCACTATGCAATTTACACACTTCCCTTTTATATAAACCGGTACAGTAATTAGTTTATGCGAAAAGGGGGTATTATCCAATAAATTCTCTCTTTCCCTTGACCAATTACAATTTTGAACACTATCCTTTACACATGTCTGATTATTCCCACCATTATGATCAACATTACCAAATAATTGAGGGGGGTTATAATAACACCTTTGAGTGGGTTGCCTTGATTGCATAATTACCTGATCTCGAGTATTTTTAACACCGACCATAGCAGACGATTTCCGGGATGGTACCATATCCCGATTTCCCCTAACAGGTGTTCGCAGTTTATAATAATCGGCCTTATACCTATGCAACATATCATACCTAGCTGACAAAGACATTAATTGCTCAAACGTATTAGGCATCCCATGTTCTACCAAAAACATATGGGCAGAAGGACAGACCATGTTACATATTAGATCACACACAGCATTTTCGCTAAAGGACATGTCAAGGACGTTAATAATACTTAATTTAAAATCTGCAAATTCAAAAAGCGTTTGATCTTCACTCTGCATTGTGTAAAAATATTTTGACATGAACTGGGTACGAGCCACAGTAGATATAAATCTGAGCATAATTCTTCTACAAATAGTTTGCCACGAATAAGAACCACCGATAAGGACCTGTATCATTTCCTGAACTTCACCTCTAGAACGTGAAAGACAGGCAATGAGAACTAAATCTAAAGGTAAATTCTTACTTCTCACAATACTATCCAATTTCAGTAGAAATTTAAATGTTAGTTCCGTATTAGAACCATCTATGATAGGAAGTGAATTTATTTCATTAATTAGAGCTCGATAAACACCATCCGAAGCTTGTTTACTGAAATTTAAAGTCAAATTATTTGAAAAGGAGGTATTTTGAATAGTACTCCTATTTTCATTACAGCCTCCGGCTCCGCCACTGAAATTTTGTTGGGTAATTGGTTGACTAAATACACTCCCACGTTCAAATATTGGGTTTTCAAATTCATATGAGTACCCCAAAAACTCATCACTACTAGTACTAGAGGTTTCTCCCTCATTATTATGTCCCGAAGGAAAATTTAAATCTCTGGCCCTCCTATTGTAATTCTGTGCCATATTGCTAACGTCCTTCACAAGACAAAAATATAGTAACGATACTAGAATACAAAATGACCCCAATGTTAGGCACATAAATTAATTTTGCTTCTAACCAGCTGAATTCTAAGCGTAATACAATTGGGGGGGGGGGGCAATTCTTACAAGATCCTTCCCACACAAAATTTTTGGAAAGCAGCTGTTGACTGCTGATCTTTTAAATTATATATGTTGCGGAGAACCACAACATACATAATTCAGTGCAACATGTAAACCTCTACTTCGGTAGACCAACCCTAGTTCCTACCTTCAAAACTTTTTTTTTTTTTTTTTCAAAGGAGTGACCACGGGACAACTCCACCGAAATACAAGTTTACTTTTGCACTATGGGTAATGGAGCAATTCCACTTTCCAAAAATAATCACTTTAATTCCTTTTTCCTTATTCCTAAAAATGTTTTTTTTTTTTATTCTAAATACCCAATCAGTGGGGTAAGGATCTAATCTACTTCTTGAAATTGTGAATTCCCAAATTCAATGTAGTTAACAATTTATTATAACAAATGAATATAGAAAACAACAAGAATAAACATGAATATATATAACGGTATAAATTCCGAATATTGATACTTAACTTGAGCACTTTGATAGAACAAACAAATCCAGCCTTGAACTGGGAAACGAATACTTGTTTTAAATCAATCAAAACGGTACTTTTAACAAATGATTACTTTTTTTTTTCACAAAAGTTATTTAACAACTTCCTTACCTGTTGTTGTATGAAATCCTCCTTCAAGGTTCCGATTAAGGAGAGGGCAAGCAAGAATTCTTAAAAATACTCTGACTTTTCTTCCCTTTGAAACTATCATAAAGCTTACCTTAAGAGAAACAGTGAACAGAGCCAGTGACTGAATCCTCTATAAATTTTGAATAAAAATAAAATGCCAAAAGAGATTAACATAGAGGATTCCTTCACTAACTCTCCCACCTCCTCTTTAAGTCACACATAATAATTCAGATAATGAAACAAGAATTCAATAATTTACTCGCAATGATTAGAACAAGACTTAATATATTAAATTGTCACTATTTCCACCTTTCATTTCCATATTCAATCTTCCAAAGCACTAGTTTCAAAACAGAAGTAATTACTTTTTAAAGTCAGTCACTATAACTTTACGTATTACGTTCCCATTCTTATTTTATGTAAAGAACTCAATTTCAAACTACATTACCCTACCTCAATCAGCAGTCAACAGGACGCCGCCTCGTGTTTTCCACGTAGAGGAGGCCTTCCCGATGACGTCAGCTACTCCATCGCGCAGCCTGGCTCGGGAGAGAGCCATTACGCAGTAGCTTGACAAAACAGGGTTGCCAGTCTACTTTGACGGAAACATTGAAAGGGGGTTTCATTTACAATTAGATAATTACAATGATAATAATTAATCGTAACAATCCAAGTCTTAGATTTCAAACATCATTTCAGTGCTAAATGATCCGTATATAAAACCTATAAATTATAAAAGTAATTATACGATCACAATGAAGAGCATATAGGAACGCCTAAGATATTCAAATCATTACACAATATACTCCAATAAGAAATGTGGTTTAAATATTAAATTACATCCTTCTTAGACTTCTCTCCTGAAGCAGAAGGATTCTGAGAACTATTAGATAAGGGAATACATTTTGTACTTAAATTTACAAAACGAGACGAGAAGTGAATCCTCGAGAATCCAGACAAGAAAGAAGTTTTCGAGAATTTATACAAGACGAGACAAGACTTAGGGTTCAGGAGAAGTGGTGTAATCACCAGTGGGAACTGGCAAGTCATCTAATTTAGATTCCAAATTAATATAGAGGTTTCCCTTTCATAAACCTCGTTAAACTTAATCAGTCAACTAAGCTTTATTAAGCTGAACGAATGTAACTTATGCGTCCACATGTAAACGTTTATTTACAGATATTTCTCTCGAAGATGGTTTGAATTATGTTGTCCAAATTTAGCGCTATCATAATGATCGTGTATCTGGTTTCAAAATTAACTAGATAAAAGGCCCATTTAAGGGCTGTATGTCAACTTGACATCGAACAACTTGCACCAAATTTACTTAAAGCTGGCCATTTTTCACTTCCATTCTTGGCAATTTGCCGAACAGGTAATTTTGTCACCGAAAATTTTGTCACAGTAATTTCGTCAGTGGTAATTTTTTCACCAAAATATTAGCATATAGGTAATTTCGTCACCGGAAAATTTTACACAGTAATTTTGTCATCGGTAAATTTATCACCACAGCATTAGCATATAGGAAACTTTGTCACGAAATTTTTTCCCCTTTGTTGAACTAGGTATAAACAAAGTAAACGACCAAAACAGCTTATTTATCTTAATCAAACTTGGAAAATAATTTAGTTGGTGTTATATTGTCATTTTGAATTTATTCCTACATGCATATTAATATATGTATCTGTATACGAAAAACAACGTATCAGTCTCGGTCTTGTTTCGATCAATATTTGCAGCTCCTTCCTGACAAAGCGGTTAGCGTACGTACCTTTGGCGTGGTAGACCCGGGTTCGTTTCCTTGCAGGTTATGTGCTTCGGATCCCACGTTAAGCTATAGTTCGCATCTGATGTGGCCCCGCTGATATAGTCGCAAGAGCCTGAGCAACAGGACATTTGTTTGAGATATCCTCGGTACCGAAAACCAACATTAAACCCCAATAAATAAAGTCCAACACTTTGCATTACATTATACTTGAATAGCCAGAGCACATGTCTTTGAAGCATGGGGTTCCAGGTTTGAATCTTGGTGGGAGACCATTAAAAAGTTTCAACTCATAACGGTAGCTTACATTCCATCTTAAACCGTAGGTCGACATCTCGTACAGCTTTGATGTTGAAAGGGACGCTAGATTCCAAGCCAACCAACTATGCAATTTATATTTTGATATTTTAACAAATACTCTGGTTTAATCTGATAGTTTTCCTTTTCCCATGATCTTGCCTTATACTGAAATTCTAATCTCTACCAATCGCTGCTCTGTTGAGTGAGCTGTCAGCTCGACTCGATAGTGAATGAGCTGTAAGCCGACCCGCTCGAGCCGTTCAGAACCCTAAACCCGACCCGAGCAGTTTTGAACTTGTTTGGCCGGCGCTCTCTAACTTGTAACGATTTTTGGTTCGAGCCCAAATACTTGCTCCTCCAGAAATCAGACCCAGAACCACGTGAATAATGCCTTCCCTCCTAGACTTCACGACTACCGAAGTCAACAGTCAACTCGCTTTTAGTATTTAGATACAAATCGCCTATCTTTCATGTATATACACGGTGTTGTAATAATAATAATAATAATAATAATAATAATAATAATAATAATAATAATAATAATAATAATAATAATAATAATAATAATAATAATAATAATAATAATAATAATTTGTAGTAGCAGTAAGTATCATTAATAATAATTATATTGTCAATGTAGGAAATCTAAAGAAAGTATTTGAAACTACACACAACATTGGGCTCGATTTGGCTCGACTCGACTCAAATTCGAGTCGAGTTTAGAGCCGAGTTGGAGGAAATTTTTCGATCCGAGTTTTCGAGTCGAGCTCAAATATGTCTGTTTCGAGCCGAGTTGAGTTTCAATGAAAACTCGCTCGAACTCGCTCGTGCCCATTCTTAACTGTCTCTCGTTCACGGTTTTGTTTAGGACTCTCAAGTAAGGCTCGATCGATATGTTGTATCTCGGTCTAGTTTCGATTTACTAAAGTCTGTCTCGTCTCGAAATTTAAAGAGGAGAAACATGATACTTAGAGTAATCTCGGTCTCGGCATCACCATTAGAATATGTTACGTATGTTCAAGTTTAATTCTAGAACGCTTGGAGCAATTTCAACGAAGTTTGATACACATATGACATACAATCACAATAATATTGTAGGGCAAGATATCTCCGGTCTCCCTAGCGGTGGATAGAAGGGTGACGTATAAATAATCGAGAACGACCTACATTCATGTCGAATACACATTTTTAAAGAGTCGCTATACTTTGTTGAGAGTCCAGATGACATTTAAGCTCAAGTTTAGTCTAATAGAACAATAGATCTCCGTAGAACCTTATGCTAACTGTTAGAAATGAATAGAACTATTGAACCTACTAGAAATTTTGAAAACAAATAAATTGCACGTCAAATATACATTTCAAATATTTTGAATAAACTTTTATTCTTCCGTGTATACAGTTCAAAGACTAAACCATATTCGATTACCGATTAAAGAAAGAAAAAAAAAAACGAAAAAAAATCATAATTTAACGTCAAACCATTAAGGTCTTTCGGCTGAAGGAGGTGAATGATTAATGAAAGTGAATGATGATGAAAAATTAAACTTTGTGCTCTCCTACTCTGAATCAAACCTAGAACCACGTACAACAAAGGAAATACGCGCTAGTCACTACACTAGCAGAGAAAATTGCTTATTGCACTCTTTCGAGTACAAAGGCTATATGACACGGTGACCTTCAATTTAAGGTAGAACCATAAGCACCGCAATACGATCAAATTTCAAGGCTCTCCTCATCAGGACTCCAACCCAGGACACGGTGTAAGGAAGGCGCAAGTGCATGATTGTAAATATTTTGCCGTAATTTAAATGTGTTATACGAAGTATTCATATAGTTTTTGGCCAAGAAGAAGAAAAGAAAAGTTGTAAGCTGTTGTAGTTTTATTCATTGCTTATAGCATTGTTTCAAATTCTTTAGAAATAAATAAATAATAATAAAAATAAAAAACTTCCACTGAAATCTAGTTTCATACTATCCTTCGATATGGACAACAAACCCATGTGCAAAAATCCTGCTGCTCTGTAACAATAGATAGCAATTTCCAAGAATTGCCTCACTTCCCTCTATGCTCTGTACCTTCAACCATAAAATACAAGCATCATATGATCTCTGCATCTTTCGGAACGATGGGAGAATTTTGAAAACGCTACGTCTCATTCAGAGCTTACGAAGCAGAGATGGGTATTTTTGCTAACTCTCACTCACACTCACCTACCAAAATCTTCCTTTTCAATGCTGCACATGGAATGCGTTTCTTATGTTCTTGTCTCTGAAGCAAATGAGTCCACGTAAGCGCGAAGCGAGTGCGGGCTCGCGATCACACTCACTTCTCTCAACTGTGATCGCGCTCACTTGGGCTCGCGATCACACTCACTTCTCTCAACTCTGATCGCGCTCACTTGGGCTCGCGATCACACTCACTTCTCTCAACTGTGATCGCGTTCATTTGGGCTCGCGCTCAGTAATCTTAACTGCACTCGCGCTCACTAATCGTAACTGGGCTCGCGCTCAGTTTTCCCAACAGAGCTCGCGCTCACTTGGGCTCGCGCTCACTTTTTTCAACTGGGCTCGCGCTCACTCGGGCTCACGCTCACTAATCTCAAGTGGGCTCGCGCTCACTCGGGCTCGCGCTCACTTTTTTCAACTGGGCTCGCGCTCACTCGGGCTCGCGCTCACTAATCTCAAGTGGGCTCGCGCTCACTCGGGCTCGCGCTCACTTCTTTCAACTGGGCTCGCGCTCACTCGGGCTCACGCTCACTAATCTCAAGTGGGCTCGCGCTCACTCGGGCTCGCACTCACTTTTTTCAACTGGGCTCGCGCTCGCTTGGGCTCGCGCTCAATTATTGAGCGCGATCCCGGTTGAGTGCGAGTGCCGAGCTCACGAGCGCCGGGCTCGCGAGTTTGGACACCTATGGCAGTAGCTGCTTGACTGAAAGTCTAAAAAATACCCCCAAAACCCCGGATCCCTTAAGGATTAAAACAGTAATGCATGGTGTGTACAAGTTAGCAGCCGTAGACACTGATGATATGTCATCAAACATTTCTTCTATACAGGAAAGTTGGCAATGTTCACCATCTTTCAATCAGCGCCAACTGTTTTCCAATCTGCGCTTGAGCATTAGTGTAGCAGTTGTAGAAGATCACTATGTGCCATGGCGGCGTTCCCGCGCGACGTTAATCTCGAACGTCCGGCGCAACCCGGTTCCGCATTTGCGCCCGCGCCTCGCCGCACGCTATCGGTGGTTCTGGAACCGCGTACTCAGATAATGGGGTGCAATCGGCTTAGCGACGGCAGTCCACACCAGCGATTTCTATTTGTTCGTTAAGTGTTTGCATTAGTGAAACCAACTCAAGATATAAACCGCCATCTTTATTTATCATACACAAAAGTCCATTGCACATATCTTACTCACGTAATCAGTATAGTGTCTGAACTCATACGCAGTTTCCGCTAAACATTACGTAAATTCCCCTAACGTGCAGCGTTGTGCCAATATACAGTGGAAACAATGAATCCATTATTAGGTAAGTGAAAACTTTCTTTTCTGCATACACAATGTATATTTAAGCACGCGTACATGCATTCTTGTTATTACCAATATGCTTATACAGTATACATAAACAATGACATACATCCGTCCACATACATACAGAGCTACATACATTCGCCCACACACATATACAGACATACATACACTCGTCCACGTACATACAGAGCTACAAACATCCGTCCACACATATAGAGACATGCAAATACCCGCCCACACATATACAGATAGATATACACACGTCCCCGTCCACATACGCACAAATCTACAGACATCCGCCTACACATATACAGACAGACATACACCCGTCCACATACATACAAAGCTACAGACATACACCCGTTCATATAGGGATTCAGGATTTACATTTCTGGGCTTTCAGCAACTAAAGCCATTTAGCCCGTCACGATTTGAGGGATGACGTCCCTCGGCGAGCACACAATCCGGGGAAAGGGAAGGAAAAAAAGGATTGGGGAGGGAAGGAATCGGCCTGGGACCTGTAAGTTAGGTACCACTCCCACATTTGCTTGGTGTGATTGAGGAAAACCCAGGGAAACCTCATTCGAGTGACCCCACCGGGATTCGAACCCGGGATTGCTCGCACCGAAGGCGAGAGCGTTAGCGACTACGCTACGCGGGGCCACTACGCCCGTTCACATACATACATATAGACACACATACGTTCACATATAAAGGCACATACATACACATATACGCATGCATAAGCACGCACACAATAATGCAACACCACACGCACACACATACATACATACAGAGCTACAGACACACATCAGTTTACAAACATACACATATACGCATGCATAAGCACGCATACGATAATGCAACACCACACACCCACATACAGGCATACATCCACACACACATACAGACATACATACACACATACATGCAAATATCCGCCCACACATATAAAGACAAAACATACACCCGTCAACATACATAGATACATGCAAATACCTTTGGTAAATAAAGGGTTAATGACAAAAATTCCTTCATACATCATAAACAAAAAGAAGAATCATATATATATATATATATATATCCCGATACCGATGGAACGACCATACATTGGCGATTTGCATTCCATCAGGCGACCTGGTCGATCAGGCGACACTATATGGTCGTCCAGTGGGAAACCGTGTTAGACGGTCTCCTCTCACCACCACTAGTGCGTAGAAATCAACTTTGAAAATTGACGTTGGTGGTCCCAACGGTGCTGAGATAACTTTTTCTTGTATAACTGTAGTTCAGAGTTTCATCGGCAGGTGCGCGACAGTCGTGAGCGTATAGCTTGTCGAGCGTATAGTTCTATATACATCAAGGCGCGTTGTACCACCGGAAGTTCTCATTTCGCAGTTGGCAGCTGTGCTCACCATTGGCTCGTGCATGCACTTTGTTCTGTTTGCAGATTTATCGCGGTTTCGGAAGCTAGAAGAAACAACATGAATGAAGGAATCAAACAATGATTAAAAAATAACTGAAAAAAACTGACAGAATATTTTATATAGTAATATACAAGACGATAAGAAAAAGTTACAATGTTTTTTAGCTTGTACATAGAATACATGTTACTATCTACAAATAATTATTATAATACGTTGTTTCAACTATTATCATACATATTAATCGTGTGGGATGTCAAATACTTTTACAAGCAGTGTTGGGCGTCTTTGGGCCACTTTCACATAATAAAAGCCGCAAGTTACTGGCAGAAGTTTAAAAATGTTTTATATCCATTTACAAGAAAATTGTCAATCGTTTTATACTAGTTCCCTTAAACCTCGGATCTGTTTCCAGCAGAGCCATAGCAAGAAGGGGACGCGCGGGGCGGTCGTCCCAGGCGCTGATGGCTAGAAAGCGCCGAACGAGCAAAAAGAAAGAAAAAGTGCTAGAAATGATTAAAAAAGTATTGACGCCCTATTAAATCAATGTTGTTGTCGGTTTTGATACAATTTGATACAACTGTAACACTCCGACTTTGATAAAATTTGGCAGTTAGATACCACACATAAAATACCCGAATACGTGTTTTTTTTTTCTTTTATAATTTTCTGTGGAGGAGAAACAATTATTGAGGACCAAAGCCCATATCCAATATTTCGGAAGTTGACGCCCGAACGCAGTATGAAGTGGACCGAAGTGAATGATATTGTACCTAGTAGATATAAAATGAGGGAATACTTGTTTCGTATTTTCCTGAAACAAAGAAATAAATGGGTGGGGCAAAGACTCTTCCAAATATTTGATTACGAAATATGAAAAGTGCTAATGAGTATACTTTCGAAGTGCCTAAATTACATAGAGAACGCAACGAAAGGATGTTAAGAAACGATACACAAAAATAAGCTAACCCGTGTTTTGTAGTTTGTGCGGAAAAACTGTGTGGATGCCAATGTCCTCTCCTAAAAAAGTACATAATAAAGCAGAAGCGCAGGAAGGAGTGGACCGAAGGGAATGAAATTATACATAGATCTTGTATATGTAAAATAAGGCAATACATGTTTCGCAAGTAGCTAGGGGGCGCTAACTTCAGTCTTTGAATTTGAACTTTTGAGGGCAGAAACACGAAACACTCGAAATTCACTGTATTGATTCCTACTTTTAGGTCATCTATCTATTGCTAAAATTTCACTATTTTCACACTATTTTTTTTTCTACATATAGCGTATTTTATAGTATTTCGGGGTGCGCCTTTAACCCTTACAGTGTTTTCCCCATAAATAAAAGCACGTGCCGATTTATTTGCTGTTTACTGTTCGATATGCAAATTTGAAACAAATCAGTACGGGACACTTGGGAAACACGAATTGCTTTATTTTACATATACAATATCTACATACAATTTCATTCGTTTCGGTCCACTTCTTCTTGCGCTTCTGCTGTAATATTTACTTTTTTCGGAGGTGCCTTGGCCCAACACTATTTTTCCGCAGAAACTAAAAACACGTGTTTGCTTTTTTTTGCCTATTGTCCTTACACAAAGTGTTGTAGTAATTCTCATTATCATTTAGGCACTTCTAATATATACTTATTCGCACTTTTGATATTTTGTAATCAAAGGTTTGGAAAGGTCTGTGCCCCACCCACCTATTTTTTTTTCTTTTTTAAGAAAATACGAAATACGTATTTCTTCGTTTTAATTCTACGGTATCTATGCATAATTTCATTTACTTCGGTCCACTTCTTCTTGCTTTTCGAGCGCCAACTTTCAAAATTCTGGATTGGGGCTTCTTTCCGTAAAAAGAAAATACGTATTCATTTATTTCATGTGTAATATCTACCTGCCAAATTTGATCAAAATCGGAGTGTTACACTTGGGAATTGTTACATGTTAGTACTTAAAGAAAGTTATTGCTGTATATGATTTTAAATGACGATGTGATATATATATATCAGGTGCTAAGTAATGATGTACTCAAGAGCGTTTTCAAAATCAGAAACAATCAAAGTCTGAGTCTAAAATACGTTGGTGGTGATGAGTTTGCTTATTTAATCATGTTTTTCTACCCAATCGGATTAATATTTCTTGAGAATGAAGATACAAAAATGAAAGGAGTGAAGAGACACGAGAGAATATGCAAGTTGCTGTTTGCGTGGGAATATTATAAAATATAAGTAAACAAGAGGAACAATAACACTTTCGAACTTCAAGCAGTTGTAAAAAAGGAGTCAGCGAATTTTCTCTTTTCCATAGACTGATCACTACCAGTGTATTTTTTTTTTTATTATTATTATTCCTTTGATAGGCTATATGAAATGCTTCCAATCTGAAGGAATTTGTGTGAATCATTTCTCCATCAACCACTTCTATCGCCAGGATATTTTCTTTTGTGCATACGTATCTAGTTTTGTGGTTTTTCTATCAGCACACATACCAAACGTATACACATATATATGTGTGTATGTGTATTAGTGTATTTTTAATATGTTAATTAATAATAAGCAACCTTAAATTCAGAACTTCTATTGATTAAGAGATTAAGTAATTACTATTATTTCAAAATGTTGTAGCGAACTATATTTTGGATTTGAAATACATTAAACATATTCTTTAGCTCCATAGATCAATATTGAGAAATTCGCAAAAGAAGGCTCCTTCTAAATGTCCATTACATTTCACAAAATATTTTTTTGTCGTAAAAGAATTGAAATTAAAATCCCATTTGCTTACAGAATAAAATTACAAAAGCTTACAATTATTACTGGAAATTCTATAGTTCATTTCGAACATTTTAAAAGTACATAGTTTCTACTGTACTGAAATATCATTTCTTACCGATAGTATGAAATATTGCAAATAGTTGTACTGTAAGTTTCCATAACTGTTCTCCAAATGGATTTGTATAGAACCAAAGGGAGTTTTGTCAAGTTTAACAAAAATTCCAAAATAAACCTCTTGAAAGCAGCTCTTATTTGTAAAAGAATACATAATGATCGCTTTTGGTTGTTGTAATGCCCTTTTAAGCAGCTTAATAAAAATTCAGTGTAGCATAATAGCAAAAGCTGCTTTTGTTATGTAAAAAAAAAAAAAAGAAAAGAAAAAGAAAATAAAAGAAAGAAAGAAAGCTTGGTAAGGTGTCTGTACTGGATGCCGAATTCTACTTCACCCCGGGCGCCGAAATCTCTATTTACGGCTCTGGTTGACGGTATTTAAAAAAAACTCTGTTGGCATGTAAAAAGTTCGAGCGGAGTGCCTATAAAACGGAATACCGGCGCCATTCATTGTGTAAGGCATGCTTTAACAATGAGAAAGGCAAATAACTTTAAAACGTCGGCACAATCAAGCCCTTAAATGAGATACGAACTTCCTTTTCTGAACATTTGTTATCTCTAGGTTGAAATTGGTAAGGGTAATTTTAATGTTTCATTGTTGGGTAAAGACAGGAAGATTGTGCTGATATATTTACTGGTACAGTCAACTGCTTTCGAGCTTCTTTAAAAGTACGAGTAATTTCATGTGTTTAGGTACAACTCTTCCTCGTTGTTCAATCACTCATTTTCCTCCTTAATTATTATTATTATTATTATTTTTTTTTTTTTGCTTGGGTTAAAATAATTGAAGTAAATGATGTAAGATGGTTCTCAAAATAGTTTAGTGCAAACATTACTACATAATTATTGGTCAAATAATTAAGTTCTATTACTGACGGTTTTATTCAAAGTAACTTATAATCTTTCATACGGTGTGTAAATTGAAGAAACTGTTTCTAATAAGAAAGTATTGTATTGTAAATCAATACTTGTATTTTCACTTCCAGTATGTCTTTGTGATAATGTTTGTGACATTTTACATGTTACAAGCTTTGCTTACTTAATATACATTAATATCATCAAAGAGCAAATCAGAATGTTTTAATTTAGAAAGTTGAACATTCACATGGGTCAGTGGGTCGTGGTCAGCAGGACGTGACCCACTGCTACCTACCAATCACCGTGACCCATTCTGACTCACCGACACACTCAGACCGACTGACTCACTCTATTCAGTCCATAGTAGACAGCATCTTCTGAACACTGGTGAATGTGCCTGTGTTTCACTTTCAAGGCATCTATTTTATTCATTTTTCATTTTTTTCTATTTACTTATCTGAGATGAGTATATCTATGTGAAAAAAGAACTTCAGGTATTTTGGATATTGATATTTGTAACTGTTGTAACAACAATAGGACTTACTACTTGGCTTTCGAGATACAGCCTGTGAGTTTTTAGAGGAGCTAACTACTGAAAAAAAAATACATTTTTGAATCACCTGTAATACATGAATTATTGCATAAAAGCGAATGTAACTAAGTGTGAGTGATGATCACGGACAAATGGCAAAGCCAAATGAAATGAATTTTGGTAGATAGTTAGACCCTAATCTCAACTGGGATGATATATCGCTTTTATTATAATACATGTACTAAAGGGGGAGAGGAGGTCCAAGTTTTTACGAAAAATTGAGTATCTCACAAGTCGTTCAACTTAGGGAGTGAAATTCAGTGTATTAACTCTTTATTAAAAATAAGCAGAACGTGTTTTAGCAGTATTTTAAATTTCTCTTCTATGGGGGAGACTTTCTATATATGGGAAATTGGTAGTGGGTTGATCTGTAAAACTAATCAAAAACGATCGATATTAGTTGAGAAAAATTAAGAAACAATTATTAATTGATTCACAAAAAATACAGTCTCAATTAATTAGAAAGCAGTAATAATTAGAAAGCAGTGGTATCATATATCCACTACTTTCTAATATAATAATTTTTGATACTTATGTTTATTATATGGATCCTTCACAGCACAAGGCACTGAAGCTATAAGGTTGCGAGAAATATATATATATATATATATATATATATATATATATATATATATATATATATATATATATATATATATATATATACAAAATTTGTACTGTAAGTTTAATTACATGGAAGTCTTAAGTTTTCACTGTATACTTAATTATATGGAAAACTTTACATCTTTATTCACATTTACTTTGGTCCACTACTTGAGACTTTCAAATTTCATCCCATTTTCCACTGAAAAGTATCTGTAATTCAGCAAGGAAATAATTATATATAATATTTCAAATTCATCGTAATTTTACCCATGATAAACACTTTACCATTTTATATTGTAAAGGTCAGATCCACCTTATTGTAACAGAGCGGTGCTTGAGCGATTAACCGTAGAAATTCAAACTCCGATTAGTGATAATTTCACAGCATTGTATAATTGCAAGTGTAAACTCTTTAGTCAGTGGACAGGAAGACGTGGATCATGGGTTAAAGTTGATTACGATGGGTTTTGATGGGTAGTGGGCCAGAGTGCGTCACGTTAGGAAGTGGGACATATTGGGTCACGGTTTGTTGAAGTGGGTCATGGTGGATGGTGGATTACAGTGAGTCATAGTCATGATGGGTGGTGGGTCAATGGGTTGTGGGTCAATATTTCATTGACATACATCATCTGAACAGTGATCAGAAATAACGAATTGAAGCAAGCATCATTCCTTCTGATCACTGTTCAGACATTTTCTCCTTTATATATTTTCCTTGGAACAACGTAAACATGATAGTGTAAATTAATACTTGAAGGCTTTGAAGGTTGCCATCACTTTTTCAAGCTTGACGTATTATAAGAAAAGTAACAATGCACTGTAGTGCCTTTCTTTGCTAAACAAACGCATGCTTAATTAGATGCGTAACCGTGGTCTCAATTAATGCGGATAATCAACACTATTGCATTGCTGTCACTACTGAAAATGAGATTTCTTTATAGATTAATTGGTATTTTAGACTTCAAGACTTTTACTTGCCTCCTGATGTGACACTCGCCAATGAGCACGTAAGGTTGTAATGAAAAATGAGACTGAATTAAATTGTTCATTACGAAGTAACAGCCTGAAAAAGGTTTAATTTAAAGAGGGTGAGTGTCAAGAAAAAAAAAGTAGATTTTGTTGCGGAGGATGATAGGTAAATATAAAAGTTTGTAGTAAAGCTATACGTATAAGGGTAAAATTTTTAAGGGATGACAATAGTTTCAAGAAGCAAAGAAATATGAAGTTTGTTTACAGGGTGTCCAAAAAGTCCCGTATCATAGATGAAAGCACATTTGTTCAATGTGCCCTCTGTTGAATTCTACCCATGTTTTGAAGCGGAATGTTAAAGAATGAAAATAGGGGGGGGGGAATTTGGACAAATTGCTTCCCTTATATATCCTTTGTTTTCGTGCAAGATGAGCCCCGTCGGGAATCTATACGCTGAATTACAACATAGATTAACCGTACTCCCAGAAAGCGTAGCTCATCGAACTCAAAGTAAGCCTCGGGCTCCTTGACGATCAATACAGTTTGGCTGAAATCTAGTGTTCAAGTAGTTTAGTATGAGCAAGACGTGGTGTGCTAGGGCACCAACTTGCATGAACCATGCTTTCTTTATATATTCTACTAACAAAGTGGAATATTCTTATCCATGTTCAAGAAATGACCATCTTATCCTCCTGTCCTCCCTTCGTTTTCAAATACCGTATTTACGCAATCCTAAAACGCACATTTTAAATTATTTTTCAACCGCAAAATTGAGGTGTATCTTACATTCGAGTTTGCAAGTTTAGGCCTACATTTTGCACTGTCAGTAAGGCCCAATTTACAGCAGAAAACGATTGAGTTTTGACGGAGATAGTTAATCTCGTTAGTCATGATTCTGTGAAGAATGTGTACTAGGAATACCCACATTTTGCGAAAAATGGGAAATTGTTTTATCCGGAAATTTGAAACAAAATGGAAGACGAAAAATTTTCATTGTGTTTTCACATGTTTATTTATCTTTTTCATTCTTAAAAGTCAATGCCGAGTAGTTTTCTTTTTTCTTTTTTCTTTTTCTTTCTTTTTTTTTTTTGTCTCACATTTGAGGACGTTTTAGACTCGCGTAAATACGATATCTAAAATGTCCTGCAACCCGCTTTAATTAAAACCTACGCTTGAAACTGCTAAACTTTTATTCTTATGAACTTTTAGTTGAGATGCATATTCAACAATTTTTCCTATGGCCACGGACTTTCACCCCAATGAAACTATGTTGGGAACCTCGGAAACACTTAATATATACAGAAGTGAACATAATGTTTAAAATTGTAAAAATTTTGTCCTCACTGTAAATTCAGTTTTACCAATTTCTTGTATATTACAGCACTTTTGAAGTATTCTGTAGATATATAAATGAAAGTCAACGCTTTACTTTTACATAACAGAAAATTACATTTGAAGAATAAAACGCCATACAGTTTACCTCAGTTGCATATTCACCCATTTAAAGGAAAGTAAACGTTTTATTTTCAAAGAACTGATCACTGTTTGAAACTGAAAGAAATGTTTTCAAGCCTCAGATGTTATTTCACTTAACCCATTTCAGGAATTATGCAGAAATTTTAAAGTAACATGTATACAGGGTGTATCAGATCACACCGTCCCAGGCTTTTTCTCGGCTCGTAGTGCCCGTATACACTTCAAACAACAAATGGTGATGCCTTCATATTTGGTTCTTCAAATAAGCAAACTAGCTTCAGGTATTCTTATTATGATAATGCCATTAAGCGATCAGCTAACTGCTTCACATGGCATTTGATACATAGATTTGGTGTCTCAAATACTTCTCTGCAACACAGACTGTCACAGCGAAAGCAAGGAATGAAATTACCTGTTGCGCGTGAGTTTGGATTTGAGAAAATACTTTCCCCGATATGTATGGAAAAGAGCTGAAATGCCATGTGAAACAGTTAGCTGATCGTTTAATGTCATTCTCACGGTAAGAATAAATGAAGATAGTTTGACTTAGCTGAAGAATATCAATGACAGGTTCAACAAAGATAAACAGAGTGCTGTGAAAGGCTTTTATACGAGTTTAAGAAGTGACTTCCCAATTTATTTGTTTGAATACCTGTGTCTACAAGCATATTTAAATCTTTGAGTTTTATTTCCCACGCTTATGCCGGCTAGGCTAATGGAGACGGCAATGATGAGAAATGAATGAAATGGTGGAATCAAAAAAGTGCGAGAAAACGGAAGAACCTGGAGGAAACCCACACACACGGTGTTTGTCCACCACAAAGGTCATTTGGCGGAGCTGTGAACGAACCAAGAACTCTATGCAGCAGAGGTGAACGCTCTACCACTGAGAAACCGCGACCTGTAAGTATATCGTGAACAAGTTTCAATAAGGAACAATTTGCAAAGTTCTATACAAATTAGTGCACACTGATGAAGAAATGTTCTTTTCTACCATCACGAATACTGAACGCTCATGAGATTGGTTTATCGTGTGTTCATATTAATTCCAAAGTGATATGTGAAAAACGGAAACGAGTTCTGGGCAAGTTGACATCGGGCTAGGGTTGCCAGACTTCCCGGTTTTCAATGAAAGAATTAACTGTCCCGAAAAAGGCTTTCAGGACTCCTGTTTTCGCTCTTCAGATTGAAAAAAAAAATCAGCCCGCAAGAACTAGTATTTCCTACCTGAAAACGGAAGGTAGTATTTCTGACTCAAATGATGACGCAACAAAGAAAAGAGTATCTCTTCAATCATAAATGGGAGAGTGTGTCGTAATTGGCGCAATATTTAGGGCCTGTTAAAGACAAAAGCTCGGAATTCGGAAAAAGGGTCACCAGGCAACTCTCCCGTTACCTCTCCACATTTTTTATACATCCTTTGTGGGGCTTCATTTGTGCTAACTGTTTATAAAAGAATGAACTGGAAAATTGTAAGTAGCTACTAATCTGAAAAGACTGGTATAATAGATTCTTACCAAATGAGTAGGAACCGTGATCTTAATGGCTAAATAGCGTGAGATTGGTGTCCGGGTTTTTCGCTTACAAAATCTGGCAATCCTACGTCGGGCGAAAGAGGTCGGAATATGATATTCTGCGTGAGTGCTACTAGTCAGTTTGTACTACCTCTCTTCATAGTCGTATTTCCGCGCCAGAAGAAGAGTGAGGGACTGTTTGTTGATGCTCCACCTGAGAGTATTGCTGTAGCACAAAGTACTGATTGGATAACGACTGATATTTTTTAACTTAATTGCAACACTTTGTAAAATTCTGTCATCCTTTCCCTCACATCCCAGTTGTGCTAATTGTTGATGGACATGGCAGCCATAAAGAACTGAAAGTGATTAAATATGCGAGGGATCACAGGATTCACTGCTCATTACTCCTCCACATATCACTCACAAGACTCAACTCACTGATAGGTGTTTTATGAAACCATTTCAAGACACATACAATGATGCTTGTTCACTGTGGATGCGCAAGAAGAGTAAAGACATCCGAATACGATGTAGCGCATCTTGTTTCAGTGGCACACCAAAAAGTATGTCACATGGACGTAGCTCTCAACCGATTCGCCTTCACAAGAATATATTCACTGAACCCTCAGATATTCACAGACACTGACTATCTGTCCGCAAACGTTCACGAGTATCTGATCGGCACTTTGTGTGCAAAGGATTGGGCACGTCCATCCTCACCACAACAAACGTCTGGAGATCAGGTGACATGTTTAGGATAAACGGTCTCCCGACATCCTTGATGCAGTCTTTATGGTTCCCCAAATCTCAACAGGACGATTAGCTAGGGATGCTGCTATGAGCCACATAATGATTTGGAGGACTCTGCACAATAACGCGTTAAATCCTTATCATGTTCGTCTGCACCAAAAACTCCGTGAACAAGATTTCCATAACCATCTGGAGTCAATGGCTGAGCGACAGGAATCCATGTTTCACCACAACATTCTGTGTACGGATGAGGTGATCTTCAAGATTAATGTAGGTCAACGTACACAACGCTCACTACTAGTCCAGCGAGAATGCTCACTGGGTACGTGAAGTTGACAATCAACATATCTGGAGTCCAAATGTCTGACGTGGTATAGTCAGGGGCCAAATTGGCCCTTATTTCTTCGAAGGTACTTTAACAGAAGTAGGATACGCTAATTATTTGTCAGATGTTCTTTGTGAGCGCTTGGAAGAGGTCTCATTAGCAACTCGTGAAATAATGTGATTACAAGACGATTACTCTGCTCATTTTGCAACAGTTGCCGGACAAACTGTTGCTCATTTATTTCCAAACAGGTGGATCGGAAGAGGAGGCCGTTTCCTGGTCAGCTCGTTATCCGGACCTGACTCCTCTCGATTTTTCTTTTGGGGACGTGTCAAGGAGCTGGTTTAGCAAGAGCGTCCTACTACAAGGGAAGACATAATGAACAAGATCTATAATGTCTGCCATGGGCTAAGGTGAAATGAAGTGTTAAGAGCAATCTACAGTGTCCCGGTGCGCATTCGAATGTGCATCGCACATGCTGGACGATCCTTTGAACATTTATTGTGTTTTATTTTTTTTTTTGGGGGGGGGGAGTACGATATTTTGGTGAGAATGTTCAGACCTTGTAGTTCATGTTATTTATTTTATTTATTATCTTCAGTTTGTTTATTTTTATTATTCTTGAACAATTGTTTGTGCAATGAGTTCCGAAAAGTGATTTATTAAAATGTTTACATAAGTTAAGAAGACTAAGAGAGTGTCAGTGATTTCGTAAGTTTGATTTTTTTGGAGAGGAGTTGTTGGACTTTACACCCAAATTTCTTTCATACGTAGTTTAGAACCAAAGAGTGTTTTTCTCTGTTTTTCTGCTTTAAATTGGTTCATATTCCGAAATTTAAACTAGTACTGTCCTGTAATATTGTTTTCGTTTGTTGATAAGTAGACGAGATATGCCCTAACGTTTGATACTAAATGCTATAAAGCGTTTTTAACAACTATTTAATAGAACATGTGCTATCTGATGTTCTTTTGGAATCATTACCAACTAAAACTGTTGTTCTTAGTTGCAATTCAACAGCAAATAATACATAGATGCCAAATCGGAGATTTTAACGGAAAATGTTCCTGTAAAAGTTGTTTCCTTTTCAATAATACTTCCAAATAAATCGAAATTGGTACCACTCTCCATTTAAAATTTTGGAGTTCATTCCCCGCGGAAGTATTCTCGCTACGCCACTGAATATGAAAGAATCACAGTTTGATTCTTCACATACGATTTGGTAGTTCATTTTTTGTTTGAAGTGTCTACGTGCACTACGAGGCGAGAAAAGTGCCTGGGACGGGTGGTCTGATACTCCTTATATATAGTAAAAAGCTGAAGGAACAGAATAAAGAACTCGTCGCTCCATCAAATAAATACATACATATCTGCTACCATAACTAGAGGTGCGTAAAGCATCTATACACAGCTTCGCCGGAAGTCTGCTTCATTGTAAGGCTAATTGGACGCCCCAGCAAACGTTGGTACTTCTGCTTGAATGGGCGCAGAAATTGCCTGAAACTGTACGCAAAAAAGCATCTATACTGGACTCCGAAGTGGTACTTGAGTGAATTGTCTCCAGAATAACGCCAGTTTGGGAACAGGCAGAAATACATCAATTTTGAAGAAAAAAAGTTGACTACGGTGTCATCCTCAATGTCTAGAGACGATATATTCAAAAACAAATTTCTATACTCCAGCCGTTCTACCGGTTGCAAAAAGGATACGTTTTATAACGGTCTCTATATTGGTAGAGGGATTTAAATATATATATATATATATATATATATATATATATACTATTTCAATGCTAAATAACCAAAATTCCATGAAACATCCTAAACAATACGATACAAACTTCTATAGATACCCTCTTTCCTCCCCCATTTTTATTCCACCAATCATCATTCACTTACTTTAATCATACGTCTCCCTTAGCTTAACATGCATAACGTAGGACGATAAAACTCATAGATTTCATTTCACATGTATGTAATCTATAAAAATATACTAATCCTAATAAAAATATCTTTCTACGCCACTGAAAAATCAATACAGTCTTTTCTATCCTTTTCATGAATATTTAATCTTAATAATCTAATTTTATATAAAAAAATTAAAAAAACAGAAAAATAATTTATTCAATGAAAAAAGGAAGATTTTTTTCATCGTCTACCTGGGAGTCACAAAACTTCCCCGACCCGTCGTCATTCACAGATCCCCGTAAACAAGCCCAGAAGGAAGGAAAAAGAAACAAAATTACCTCAGCAATAAAGTTTGCCAGTTGCATTCATTGATTGACAGGCCATTACGTTTTTCTTCCATATTGATATGTATGCGGAAATATGTTTAACTTCTATATTTTCTTGTAATTTCTGATTAACGTTCTTTTCGTCTTCTTTAGACCACTGAACAACCGCAGAGAAACTTCTTCGGGTAGGATATTTCATGGGGATATATGTATTTTTTTTCAGGGAGGCAATATTTCCTGGAATTGCAGATCTCTTGTAAAATGGATGTGGCTAATCCATTGGATATTCCGTAGCTAACTGTATTTTTGCCATCAATCGCAAAATATAGTTTTTCATTTCTTTTCTTCCTTTATAGTAACCCGTAATTAAGCGTGTGTATTCTTAGGTTAGATTTTTCTGTATATTTTATTGGCTAATAACATTTCAGTGAATATTTTAATTTTTATGAATCGTAATTATATGATGTGTATTGGTATGGTAATACGTTGTAATGTTTTTCATATGAATTTTGAGAAAATTGTATTTTAGTTACAGTATGTCCTAGAAACTATTTGAATTCGATATAGATTCCGAAAAATAAACTTATTTTCTTTCTTTCCAACAGCATGAAGCCATAACGATTTATGAAAATTACTTTCTCAATTATTGGATATGTTCGATGACTTTCAATTTTAATGTGTCAATAAAACCGTTTTGAATATTTTCTAGCAAAGATGATTAAGAAAGTTTAACTGTCGTGGAATGATATAACTGTTTAGTAGGGAATTTAATTTTGATGTTTCAGGCCGACCAGAAAGTTGTAATGTCGTTGACCACATTTTTGTGTTTGTATCCCATGTTTTTCTTTCATAGGTCTCATGTATTTTGTCTTATATAGACATATCTTTACAATGCTACGAGAGCATCTTTGTGCGCTTACACTTCTTTTTCTAGGTGGAAGACGTACGTTATGTTCCAGGGAACATACTTGTGTTTTACTGAATATGAAAGTGTTTATATTTCAGTTATGTATAGAAACATTTTATAAGTGCCTATGGTTGCAGGCCTTTTCACGTTTCTAGTTTTGCATCGTAGGAAACGATTGCATATTTTATGTGTAAGTACGAGTAGTATTACACATTTTTCTCACCTATGGTTTTGGTCAATTCATGGCGTAATGACCGTTTATTTTCAGGAATGTTTGAACTAGTAAGTCAACTTCTTTGATTCAGACCTTTGAGAAACTTGGATCAACACCGTATAGTTTTCAACCTTTATTAATAAGTTCTCTTGCAGATAATACCCACATGTTTTGGTAACCTTACAATGTTTATGTTTCTGGAAGTGAAAAAGAGCCATTTTTCTAGACCTAAGCTAATAATAACTTTGTTTCAGAATGAAATCATTTGTTGAGCATTATTGAATTAAAGTCTCGATTTTCACATGGCGAGCAGATGTCATTTTGATTTTATGGCGTACCGAATTTTCTTCATACATGTCAACGAAATCACAATCTTCTTTTCTTGATATATAGAATCACGCTTATTTGTTGGAATTACTATGAACGTCAATTTTGACACTTAAGTTTATTTTTTTTATTTTGGAAAAACGACTTTTCGTTCTTTCCTGCCAAACAACACAAGGCACGATTAAAAAAAAAGACATACAGGTGAAAATCTTATTTTGTTTGTATATTGTCAGTTTATAATGTGTTTACATCTTCATTCATTTTACTTTTTCAATGATTTTCAGATTTTTTAAATATATTTTAGTAATATCGAATAATTTCAATATTTTAATACCTTTAACATGTTTGCTATTTGCATATTCATTCATATTCTAATATTTTAAATACAGATATCAGTATATTTAAAAAAATATTTATTAACTTTTATTGCAATGTTTGATAATTCTTGAAGTCGATATTATAATGAATAGTTACTGAGTGTGTATTTACTTCATATTATACCAAATAAAGTGATCGAAACGGAACACTTAAAACATTTTACGAAAAGTATTTATGTGTTAAAAAAGTAAGCATTTAAATAGCCCTATAAACGCTTTCTGCGCCCTTTCAGTGAAAAAAAGATATCATACAGGTGTTTAAACCATACCTCGCTTCTCACACCAGTGTGTTAAAAAAATCCCCTTCTCCCCTCATCAACTCATCGTTGGAGAACCATGGAGGACATTCAACACAGGAAGATAGCATGGTTTCAACATGTGAAGAAGTGGAAGATAAGGAAACTCAACTGTAGCAGACATTTTAAAGGATCTTATTACTTCATGAAACACTTGGATTGGACATTGCTCACACAGGAACCTCATCATGATGTAGTGAGTAAACAAGTTGTTTAACTATTTTAAATAGCCCTTTTTCAGATGAAAAGACATTTATCGTTTATGCACGTAAGTCTCACACCACATCACAGTGTTGCCAACTAACTGATTTTAAATTTTTGGTGAAAAACCTAATTTTATTTGAACCTCATTATACGGCCAGGAGATCTCAACCTGTCTACGTGTGTACTTGACAGGTTGTTCCACACGCCAGGCGCCATCTGTAACCGCTACCAGGTTATAGAAGTATTTTTGTGGACGCTCTGTATATTTCGTAAAGATAGTGATTATTTTTTCTATTTATACTTTATTCTGCGACGAATACAAGTTCTTTCTTCGGTGGGAATTGCTTCTCTCCCACGCAACTGGACAAAGAAATCTTTCATTGTTTTTCATATATATGTATTTAAAACATTGCTTTTGGTGAGAACATTTCAGTGAGTGACGAATCTTCTCAGTGTTTCTCCCTGACTTATTATATACACAGTATATATTCTGCAGTTATTTGGAACTGAATTAAGTGTTTTCTTTAATCATTTATGAAAATACTAGCTGACCAGGTGTTCGAGTGACCAGAGTGACGCCAGTCACATTGGTTTTGTAGTTCCTTATCTGTACTTTCTCATGCCCGAGTTATCACAATGTCTCGTGCATCGTGGCCAGTGGACTAAAATTAACATAAATTATTTTCCGTATTCTGTTTGTATGTGCATACAGGTGATTTAACTGAGTAGTTTTTGGAATGAACTGCCAACACTCTTCAGTCAACCATTGCAGCTTGCATCTTAAACTTTTGAGCTCGGGGAGTTTGACTCCGGAATTGTGTGCAACACCGCGCACGTTGCGTCGGGAATTAAGTATGATTTTGTTTTAAGGGGCACAAGCTATTAGCCGGTGAAGGACGTTTTCTTACTGCTAGCCCCAACTAGTGAAGTCCCAGGTTCACAAACCTTGTGCGCCTAAAAAGTTATAAACGCGCCCTCCAACATTGGCATTCTACTTTGGAGACTTTCTTTTTCAATTTGCTGAAGACTCATCTTAACGCTTCAGAATCGTTTGGCGCAGCAACTGGATTTCTACGCGGGATTATCCCGGCAACTTTTCCCCCAGTACTAATTCCCCAAGTGCATCAATGGTGTGAGAGAAACATTTGGAGTGACATCTGAATTATAATCTTCTATATAAAAGTGATTAAAAGGGCTACAGTGCATTAAGATTGATTTTAGTAATGAAGATTATTATACATATTCTGTGTTACGTGTTGTGTTCATTCCTATTCGTTATTATTATATATATATATATATTAGTATTCTAATAAATAAGCATAGTGTTATTTAATCCGGTGTGTTTTCGTTGTGTGTGTGAATGATGTTTGTGTGCGTTATGGTCTGGATGACCGTCTGATCGTCCGTGAGGTTTTCGAGACAAGACATCCGAACCTCTCGGCGCCTAATGCTCATCTCATCATTGAGACCGACGAGTGATTTGGAAACAATTTGTAACCCCATCTTGGAGAGGTCCTTCGTCGTCCTATCCAGGTAAGTTCAAGTCTCAGCAGAATACTTATTGGTAGGACAACGAACCACGAACAACGACCCGAACAACTGAATTGGTTATATCCTAACATTTATATCTTCAATACAAGCAGTGGCGTATTTAGGGGGGCTTCCGAACTTAAGTCCCCTCGAAATTTTATTTACTATAATAAAGTATATGAAATATCTTGCAGAATTTTCACATTTTCAGGCAAAACCCTCCCCGAAAGTTAGCAAAGCCCCCCCGAAACAAAATCGTAAATACGCCACTGAATACAAGAGTTCAGATATCGATTCAATCGTTCAATCGTAGGTAAACTGTCTGCCTTCTGTGCTATCAACCAATCAATATATTTACTTCTAACCAAATTCATTTTACCACAATCAAATTTCAATAGCGCTAATACAAGTGAATTATCTCATAAAGTTTCATTACTCCAAAACAAAAAACAAGTATTCATTGGTCCAAACATATACCCGTTAAGGGAAACACGGCCCTCCCTATGTTATCTTTACTTCACATTCCAAATGCATAAAAGTAATTAAAATTTCTTACCTCAATTTTGTATTAATCGATGAAGCACTCGGTTTATCACTACTAATAAAATTAAACAGAAAAATCAGATAAAATTAAACACACAAAAAACAAACACCAGCTCCAAGGACAATGCTACGTAAATAATAAAATGGTATGCCTCTTCACCTCTTTCCAACAACCAACTTCCCCCAGAATTTCACTTTCCCCCTTTTCCCTTCATTTCTCCATCATTCCAACACTAAAAAATTTCACTAGTTCTCACGGTCATCGCAAAATCGGCCGTAAAAGCACCCTAAGTCACACGTGGACTTTTTTTAAAAAAATAAATTCACCAAGTCATAGTTCTTTCTTACCGCTAAGTATGTGGTAAAACAAGAAAGGGGTGTACTTTTCTTCTATGTTAAAGCCTAAAAGGATTGTCTTTTTCAAACATGCACAGTGTGTCTCTTCACATATCCTCAAAGGACACATCATTGTGTAATAACAAGAACAAAAATATCCTTTTCCTGGGAATCTATATTTTTCCATACATTTTGGGGGTCTACAAGTGTTCATCTTTGCAATAATCCTTTTTGTCAAAGTAAAACTTTCTCACGGCGTTCACAGTTCTATATTCATATTTTTAAAAGTTCCGATTATTTTCAAAGCGTGAGAAAGGCAGTGAATATATTCAAAGGGTAATATACACACAATAGCTTCGAAATCCCCTATAACCCTCACAGTGGCCCCCAGAAAATTCCCTTTTCACATCAAATGTTTTTGCCCATACACATTGACTGCTGTCCAGTATGGGAAGCCTACTTTAAACATTCTCACTCCCACTTTGTTGGTGGGGGTTGGAAGGGGTTTTTCTAATAAATAGCATCTCTAAGACATACCAATTTTCAAAGTTACACAATGTCTAGAATTTTCCAACACTCACGTCTTTCATCCACCGCCTCCAATGTCCAGCTCTCACAGTACCACAAATAATTTAGTTAAAACCATCTTTCATCCACCAACAACCAACATTCCCACACTTAAATCCTCATATATATCACTCTGATATAACGTTAACAATAAATAATGTAACCGAGTGCCAAACAGTCAAAAAGCATGGAAAACCTATCGGGGCCTTGAGTGACGTGGCCTGATATTTGGTGAGGTGGGAAATGTTAAAGGATGAGAAACTTGTTCAGCCATATTAGTCGTGTTATCTAGAAAAGTATTTTTGCCGGATCTAGTCTGGGGCATACACGGTAAAAAAGCGTTAAGTTACATGAAAAAAAATCACTAAGTTCACTGTTAAAAATCACATACCTATAAATTTTGATAAAAAATAGTGTCCGGTAGGGAGGTATTCAGTTACATCTGAGTTGGAAACGCTCTATTATGTAAAATTCATCCCTTTATAGGGACAGGTAGAACCAGGATGAGCAAGTCCGGAATTGACTCCCACTACCAGTTTATTATAAAATGTTGTAATAAAATACAACAGTATTTACATAAATACTACGATACAACTTTCTCTAATGTGAGTTAGAGAAAAGGTAGTCCAAGACCTTACAGCCTTATGTCAGGATCTGTACAGAGCTCCGGGCAAGCTGAGTAGAGTGACGTAGGAAACTGTTATGCGCGGAAGCAAGCATTGAAGGGATTAAGAGTCACAGACCTCTAAAGCAAGCTAAGCAACTGAGGTTGGGATCCCGACAGAGCTCCAAGCAAACTAAAGCGGGTAGAAGGAAAGCTTAAAGTTCCGCAGCAAATTTAAGGCTTTGAGGTTGGGTTTCTCGTAGAGCTCCAGGGTCACCAACACCAATTGCAGACTAATTGCTGTCCGGAAATACGGAAATAAATTAGAGATAAAGAGGGCCCCTTAGCAAGACAGCTCGCCCCCTTGAGTGATGCACCAACCTATATCTACGTGCACCTCCTACATGCAGTTAGAGATCTAAAGCAGCATGTCGTCTGTGGTGTCGCGCCGCGGTTTTTATCCTTAGACATTTACCGGGCAGTGTGTATTAGAGAAAGAAAGAAGAGTAAAATAGAAGATAGGAAAGCGCGTGAAGATTTTTCACCTCACCATTGGCTTGGGTAGGAGGAGGAAAAACCTGGGAAACACATGGAGTCCAGGAAACCCCCTTTATCGGTCATGCACATGCTCGTTATTTACATGGTAAACCACACTAAGAAGGGGTGGGAAAAACCCATGTAAAATTATTATTTTACTGTCTGTATTTAATCTAACTTAAGAGCTGGGTGTGAATTAATCTAATTTGTTAATTGTCTGTAGTTTGGTGGGCAAGTTTGGTTAGTGGGTCTTTGTGTTATTTTTAAGCATGCAACTTGGTCCTTGGCCTCGCCTGGTCGTCATCGGTTTGCAGTGGTGACAGCTGCTTAACTTCTCTCCTATCCCTCGGTTTGTGTCTTTTTAGTGCCGCTCCCTCTGCATTGCTTGCTTCTAGTAGCTATCTGTGGTTTGGTTACATATACCTCCCCAGTTGTGGTTGATATGGTGTTGATGGTTAACTTGAAGATCTTTTTCGTTGCTATTGCTATTGCATCTGTAAGTAGTTTTCTGCTTGCTGGTGGTGTTGTCATAGTTAATATCGATGTAACCCATGTTAGTATTTGCTGTGTCGTCCTGTTTATGGCTTCCTCTATTGCTTCATTTGTTAAGGGGTTGTGGGGTTCTTTCTGCCTCTCTTCTGTCTTTGATTGCTGAACTCTGCTGTCTTCTTGGCTCTCATAAGGGCCTGAATATGTGTGCTGTTCTTCTGTGATAAGCCTGGGCCTGGACATCTCAGTTGAGGTTTTTGGTCTCTTAGGACATTCACTGCTTCCTGTCCTGTGACCATTTACTTTGCATGTTGCACAGAAGTTCCTATTTACTTTCTGGCTACATGCGTCTGTATGCGTGCCACCACATCTGTGGCATACTCTCTTGTTAGTACATTGGAACTTCCGATGTCCATATGCGTAGCAGTTCCAACACGGGGACGGTCGGGGCAGACTCCTGGATTGCTCCACTTTGTATGTCCTAGTTCCGGTGGGTAGGCCGTATGTAATTAGTCTACTTATTTGCTCTGCGTTGGTGGAGAATAACCTTATAAGTGGAGTTGGGCCGCTCTCTGACTGGATTCTGGTTATTGCGGTGTATTGAACTTTTTGATTGAGTAGCTCTTCTTCTAGTGTTGATAGATCTTTGTTTGTGGGGAATCCCTTTATGACACATGTGAACATACGTGGATTCTTGCTCTGATTCTTCTGACTTCTCTTCGGTGATTGGTACGATGCTCTGTCTTCATTGGCTTCTGATTGGCTATTGTTTGTGTGGTGGTTACTAGCAGATACTGTTTTATTGTGGTCCTGGGAAGGGCCGGGATTTTTCGTCTTCACTTCTGTGGGGTTGGCTTCTACCTGAGTGGAGTTGTCTCTTTCCTGTTGGTCCTCAGAAGGGCCGGTCTTTCTAGTTGTCAGCTGTGTTGGCTTTGGTTTCACCTGTGTGCAATTGTTTTTCACCTGTATGTGAATGGTTTTCTCTTGTGCGAGATTGGACTTTTCTTTAGGTTTCGGTTCCTCCTGTGTGAGTCTTTTTGTTGTTTCTTCTGTTGGCGCATTTTCTTCCGGTGATCTCTTTTTCCTCCCTCTCCTCTGGACCACTTGGAAGTTTTCGTCTTCTTGAGTCTGGATCTCACCTCTCGTCTTTGGCTTGGCCGTGGCAGCTTGGTCTTCTTGGTTATGCAGGACTCCGTCCGTAAATAGTCTCTCTGTGCTTGTGGGATGGTGGTCCTCATAAGGGCCGCCATCTTGTTGGTTTTGTATGGGGCGACGCTGGCTCGAGTGGAACACCTGGTCTTCCGCATCGTTTCTTCTCAGGTACTTGTTGAGGTTCTCTTCCATCAGTGTAAGTGCTTCAGCTCGTATCCTCTCTCTCTCAGCAGTGGAGAAACTTGGGCTGCTCTGGAAGAAACCTGGTCCCTCATCTTCTTTGCCGCTCTCCTCTTCAACTCTGTCCCTTCTGCTTGGCCTCTGGGTGCTGTCCGTTGAATCCTTTTTGTTATATAGGCGCTCCGGGCGGCGGTGGCGCTGCTGCTCTCTTGTCGTCATGTGACTTGTAGGTGGTGCCGGTGGCCCTTCTTCCGGTGATCTCTTTTTCCTCCCTCTCCTCTGGACCACTTGGAAGTTTTCGTCTTCTTGAGTCTGGATCTCACCTCTCGTCTTTGGCTTGGCCGTGGCAGCTTGGTCTTCTTGGTTATGCAGGACTCCGTCCGTAAATAGTCTCTCTGTGCTTGTGGGATGGTGGTCCTCATAAGGGCCGCCATCTTGTTGGTTTTGTATGGGGCGACGCTGGCTCGAGTAGAACACCTGGTCTTCCGCATCGTTTCTTCTCAGGTACTTGTTGAGGTTCTCTTCCATCAGTGTAAGTGCTTCAGCTCGTATCCTCTCTCTCTCAGCTGTGGAGAAACTTGGGCTGCTCTGGAAGAAACCTGGTCCCTCATCTTCTTCGCCGCTCTCCTCTTCAACTCTGTCCCTTCTGCTTGGCCTCTGGATGCTGTCCGTTGAATCCTTTTTGTTATATAGGTGCTCCGGGCGGCGGTGGCGTTGCTGCTCTCTTGTCGTCATGTGACTTGTAGGTGGTGCCGGTGGCCCGTCACCTGCTTCTCATAGTAATCGAACGTGACGTATAGTACTCCACATGCAAACAACTACACACACACATACACACTCTTTATGTATACTCATGTCCAAAATTATTGTCGCATGTCTATAAATATGTTGTTGTAGGACTATAATTTGATAACGAATTCGCCCGGTATTTCTCATAATGTTAGTATGTGTATAATCGGCAAAGACATGTATGTGACAAATTTCATGTCAAAAGAACATTAAATAAGAATAATAAAACGAAAATAAAACTTTCTTGTCTATTTAGCAACATTTTGTTTTACTCATTCTAATTTTCGTATTTATCATTCTTTTCCTATGAAATTTACCACAAATATACATTTCTCTTTTATACACATAGTATCAGTGTTAAAAGTACCCTGAAAAGTCATTATCAAATAATTTCGTAGAAGAAGACAGTTATAGATATTCGACAATAATTTTGGACATGAGTGTACATACTACTTGTAAACGATTCATTAATAACCTGAGAATATACTATAACTCAATTTTTTTAATCCATAAGGAAAAAAAATTCTCTTGAGAGTGCTTTTTTCCAATATCATCATCTCTAATGGAATCAAGTAATTTTGTTTATGTATTTATATCACAGGTAAGTATTTTATAAATAACCTTATAAATGTGCAGAAATCGCTTGTCATAAAAATGTTCAGAAGGGGTAGTTTAGTCTTGATGATTTTTAAAGACAATTTTGTCAAATATGATATGTGCAATTTACAAACAAATATTTCATTAATAATGGCATACATAATATATCGAAAAAATCGAGAAGGAATAGTTTACATTTGAAGCAAATTTTCTTCGGACGAAGCTTTCGGAAAAGATATAATTTTATTCGTGTTTGATAAATAAATGTCTCGGTAATAACTGCAGCGCCACTTGATTTAGTTTAAGAAATTGAAGAGAGAAAATTTAGTCTAGTAGTATCTATCTTTTACTTCTTATGTTTTCCCCTGTGTTTTCATGTATTTGCTTACCGGTTCTTTTACAAGTCGATGTTTATAGAGTTCTTTTCCCTGAACATATTGGATAAGGTTCCTGAAGTTCCAACCATCAATTAGTGTAAATTAACACTCATTGTGTAATCCTATTATTACATTATGACCTTTTTAAAATTTTTATTTACAGAAATCGAACATTTTTCCACACTTATTATTAGTATTTCATCTCCTGTTGTTCCTTGCAATCTGGCTCTACTTACTTCACTTTTGTTGCGCTTCCTACCCCATCGCAGACTCTCTTCCTCTGGCAAGAGGGAAAATGTTTATAGTCCAAAATTTGTTTTGTCGTTGCAAATGTGTGTGTGTTTTTTTTTTCTATTCTTATATTGGCTACAACTTTCATCTGAAAAGTAAATAATGAGCGTGCAGCGACATGGTCCTACCTAAGTGTACTAATTCTTAATTCATAATAAGTTTCATACTTTTTTATTGCTCTATTCTTTTCTTACTTCTTTTAAAGTTTATTTTTATTTGTTATTGGTAATCAGTTTTATTTCATTTTCAAAATTAACTTTTTTTAAAAAAAATAATAATGTAAGATTATTCTAAAGTGTAAGTCGCTCAACATTAAAATGTAAATAATAAATTAAAACAATGATGTCTATGATTCAAGTTCGTTAGGTATTTAGTTCAGAAACAAACGGTTGAGAGTAACATAAGCATATACTAATTAACTAAATAACTCGCCTTTGGAACCCGGAGGTTCAATGCCGCGTTCATAAAAGCTATCCATTGACTTCTATCCTTAGCCAACTAGATCCAGTTTCTACTCTGTATTTATATTTCTGCGAGAGTCATCTTAATATTGTCCTCCCATCTGCGTCTAAGTCTTCTTAATGGTCGTTTTCCGCTTGGTCTTCCACTTAAGATTTTGAATGCGTTCCTACTTTTTTCCATCCTGGCTACATGACCTGCCAACTGAGCCTCCTAGAATTGATGACACTAACAATGTTGGGTAAATCGTATAAATTATGTAGTTCCTCGTTATGAAGTTTCCGCTATTCTCCATTCCCGTTTCTCTTGGTCCGAATATTCGTCTTAGGATCTTGTTCTCAAATACTTTTAATCTCTGTTCTTCCTTCCGAGTAAGCGACCATGTTTCGCAATCATACAGAACAACAGGCATGATTATCGTTTTATATATTTTAAGCTTCAAATTCCGCGACGACAAGAAATTTTGAACTGAATAATAACACGAATTCCCTGCTTTTAGTCGACATTTAATTTCTTCGTGAATATGGTTTTCGTCTGTTATTATTGATCCTAGATATTTAAAAGTTTCCACTTTATCAAAAGTATTATTCGATATTTTAAAGCATCCATAATTTGCCATATTACGATCAGGACGAACTTCCATGTATTTAGTTTTCTCTGCGTTTACTTCTAAACCCATGTCCCTGCAAGCGTTTACTAAGACCTCTGAATTTCTTTGTATTGCTCTCCTATCATCCCCTATTAAATTAACATCATCAGCATTTGCCATAACCTAGGCCCTGGTTGCTATCTTTGATTTTCCTTATAACGTATTCCTGAACAAAGTTGAATAATAATGGTGACAATGCATCTCCTTGTTTCAGACCATTCTCGACGTGAAAGCTCGTGGACAAAAATTTTCCTACCCGGACTTTACTTTGGGATTCATTTAAACATATCTTAATTAGCTCTTTCGGTATTCCAAATTCTTTAAGAACGTTGTACAATGCTTCTCTCCTAACTGAGTCGTAAGCCTTTCTAAAATCAATAAATAGTTGGTGTAACGGGATATTATATTCCCACTTCTTTTTGAGTATTTGTCGAATGGTAAATATTTGGTCGATAGTTGATCGATTTCATCTAAATCCGCACTGATAATCTCCAATAATTTCATCTGCGTATGGGGTCAATCTTGTTATAGAATGTTTGAGAGGATTTTATAGGATGTTGACAGAAGAGAAATGCCTTGATAATTATTATAGTCAGTTTTGTTGCCTAGCGTAAGGATATACATAGCTGTTAATTCCATGTCACACACGAGGTGTCTTCAGACATTCCAAAAATTACAAAATTTCAAATTTTTAGAGAATTATAAAAATTCTAGGAAAAATTGTATCCGTGGTGTTACTTTAGCTATTGAAACTATAGTACCATATAAAATATACTAGAAAATCAACTTTGATATTTCACCCCTTCATTCCAAACCTCAGCTTTAAAAAGTTTTTTTTTTTTTTTAATTTTTGATACTAAACGAGTAATTTTCACCTATTACGAAAGAAGAGGTTCAATCAAGAAACAAAATTCAAGAAGAGAAAGTGTTGAAGAAAATAGCGTTTGCTGCAATGTTTTTGAATAGCTCAGTCCTAAGATATACAAGTTTACGCTAACGTCTGCAAAGTCAATTATAAGCACGCACTGCCCAACAAAAATTACCCCCACTTACAAACTGGCAAGGAACAAACCTTTTAAAAACATTTTAATGTTATCAATGTATACGGGAATAGTATTTAAAAAAATCTTTAAAAATAAAAGTTGTGAAGCAGCTATCATTGATGGCATGCAACTTCATATGGATTGACCGATTTTTAAAGCATTCATTATGGTAGTTGAAACCTTGCATAATGTAGAGGCTAGAGGGATTAATTTTTTTCGTCGTACAGGTTAAGAAAGCATCAGGGTACAAAATATGGCTAAAAAATAGTGTTTATTTTTGGCTAAACAAATTTCTTGATGTTTTAAACATATTTATTCTGTTATCAGGTTGCCTTTTCGCTAAATATGCTGGACAAGGCTATTTGTTTCATAGCACATAGGGAGGTGCAAGAGTTGAGGGAGTAAAGGCAAGCGAATAGCACAATGTAAAGAGGTCGAAGTCACACAACTTTACAGCACTTCAGACAAGTGCTTATTAGGAGTTGGAGTAGACCTACATAAATGCGTGGAGTGCACATATAGTGGTCACGTTCTACCTTGTTACTGTGAGTATAGATTTGCTGGTTGTGTAAATGATTTCCTTGGACATTATTCTTTCTTTGTAAAGTAATATATTTTACCCTAGCATTTGCAATTGTAATCCGGACCGTTCTCAATCTGCATCATCGTAAAAAATTTTAGTTATTAAATCATCACAGTGTGTTTTATTTATGTTGAGTGTGTAGTTGAGCGTAACTTTAAAAAAAAATACCCGACTTGACACTTTTTAAAAATAGCTTGAGTTTGAGCACGTGTTAGCTCAATTTTTACACTCTGAGTCTGAGTTGAGCTAAACTCGTTTCAGAAGGGAGAGTTTACAACCCTGACAATATGGTGAAAACTCGTTCAATTTGGGATCAGCTTGTGTTGCGTATGCAACATCTGGTGTTAATATAGAAAATATATACAGCAAATGTGCCAAAGAACTACTGGGCGCATGGAGTTGAGGGCGTTTGCGAAATATTGTTCGTGAGCCGAACGAAATATTGTTGGTAAACCAATTTGTTGTATTTGTAAGTATAGGTTCTAATTCTAATTAAAGGCAGTGTTACAAAATATCACTAATAGAACACTTATAAGCAGTGGCGTAGTCAAGAGAGCTTCTTGGTTTAAGCCTCCTTAAGCAAGATATTATGCAAAATTGATATTTACCATATTAACTTATGTATACTTATGTATACATGACATAATATGAACTTAGGAGCAAGAACCCCCTTGAAGAAAATTTGCATATGCTACTTCTTATAATTAGACTGATTTATCAAATTAATTAAGATTTTAGACAAAGAAAGGTTGATTATACCACTGGCGCTTTTGAAATAGACAATGGTTCTTCACATAGTATAGCATGATTCCTACTGTGGCATATATTCCCTTTAGTGTTATTATTATTTTATGTTAAGAATGAGTTAACACTAAGTGCGGAAAGTATCATTACCATAGAGTCATTTTTTATTTGCTATGCTGATATTTAAGATTCATGGCTAACTTCAGACGCGTCATATTAATCATTATAACAACGGTTCTCTTGTTATACAAGTAATTCTATCAAAAGTTGCGCTCATAACGATATAGTTCTTACTTAATTATTTTACTATGGATATGTAGGAACTTCCTCTTGGCAAAAAGTCAAATTGAAAACTAGACCCTGAACCACGAACTAGAAGAAGACGTGGACATAATTGACCTCACGTCAACTGCAGTGTAGATAAAGTTATCACAATTCAGCATGCAGTTATGAACAAACATATAAAAGTGGAATTAAGTTATGATACAATAGAAGTTATAAATTATTTTCATATCCTATTGAAATGCAACAATCAAATGTAAAATTTGGTGATGTGGTGGCTCAGTGGTAGAGCGCTCACCTCTGGCACATGGAATATCTGGTTTAATCCCAGCTTCCACCAATTAGGCTTTGTGATGGACAAATGCCATATGCATTGGTTTTCCCATTTCCTTCCACCTTCATCATTCTACTATTATCAACCATTTCATCATCACCTTGGTAATCACCATTTCATCATCGTTAGCTTCACCATCATCATTGCCATCATGTTCGGTACATAATTGTGGGGTGTTAAACGTTTTTTTTTTTTTTAAAAAAAAGAAGTGAAATCGGCAAGAACATATAAATTCAAAAGATGGCCGGGGGAAATTTCCAGATATTGAAAATATCCCCCAAATTATTGTTCTATTTCATTGTTATATTCTATTAGACTAATTTCCATTCTAATTACATCAGAGAGAGCAAGAACTATCCAATCATCCGTGTTATACCACTGTATATTCATAGTATCCTCTTCTCCTCCAATCATTCGTGTCACCACTGTCTCATAGTATCGTCTTCTCTTTCAAGATTTAGCTTTATGTCCGTTCTTCTCATGGCGCAAAACAAATACTCGAGAATTTGACAAACATTTAAGAAGAAACAATTTGTCTTTATATTTTTGCAATTTTTACTTTATTTTTCCGATTTAAATAAAGCGATAAGAGTGGAGACTCTGTGTTTAAAACAAACCTCCCTCATCTTGATGGAAATTCAATGTTGAAATGGAAGTGCTTAAATGTACCACTTCCGGTTTCAATAGGGCTATAGAGATGGAAATAAAACTAATAAGGAAAGGAAAATAAAGCTAATAAAATAATTTCTTGGGATTCTCGTTCACTATCAGGAACATTTATTTCTAAACTTTACCATTTTTACTGCATATAGGAATCCAATACTCATACCAAAAGAAGTTAAATCTATCACTCTTGGCTTATGAATTATGTTATACTCTACATCCATTGTTTAAGACTCGTTAAATCTTACCGTTTCTACTTCATAAGATCTAATATTGAAAATGAAAATGGTTAAATATACCAATTTTGGATTCAATAGAGTGATAAGGACAGACATGATACCAATTCTCAAGACTTTGAATGTATATTAACAATCAATTGCTCCCTTTATGGTACCGTTTTTATATCTAATATTCTAGGATCTAATATTTAATAGATACGGTTCAGATATACATATCGTAATTAATAATCTAACACTTTCAACTTCAATAGAGGACGGAGATAAAACCCGTTCCTACTACTTAAAAAAAATTGGTTATGCTATATTATTTTTACTGCACAGCATTCCAGTATTGAAATCAGAAGCTGTTACATCTAGCCTTCAGGTTTCAATGGAGTCATAAAGATGAAGGTGGACTCTACTTCGAAATGTATAACGGGGACCAGAAACTAAGGCTACAAGGCCGATATTTTTGGAGTTTCGTCTGTTATAGAGGAATGAGGAGTGCGCGGTAATTTTAATATATGGAGTTGGCAACTGTGCAGAGTTTTAGCCACCCGCCATCTATGGCGCTACTTGTAGCTAAACTTGTAGCAAATGTTAACTTGTGTGGAAAACGGGTCACGCGAAAAAGTCCGCCCAGTTGTTAGATTTCTATGGGCGAAACATGTAACTACGGCTGAAATTCACCGGCAGCTGGTAGAAGTTTACGGAAAGACTGTAATGTCTCGGCAGCATGTTGCAGGAAGGTGTCGAAAGTTTAAAGGCTGGTAAAATAAAAAAAAAGAAAAATAAAATAAAACGTTCCCGATTAGGAGCGCAGTGGCCAATCCAGAACGACTACAACAGATTTGAACACAGCTGAAACATCACCGACCATCCATAAAGCCCGGACCTCGCTCCAAGTGACTTTCAGCTGTTTCTCCACTTGAAGGAACACCTAGGAGTCCGTCGCTTCGCTTCAGATGAGGAGGTTCGTGACAATGGGGCTGAACAGGCAAGGACAGGATTTTTACCAGAAGGGAATCTACAAACTCATCCAACGATGCGACAAGTGCATTCAACCGATATGAAGATTATGTCGAAAAATAACCTAATGCAGTGTGGTAATTCAAGGGGGGAAGGGAAAAATTCTCAGGCACCTCTGAACACGTATCCGGAACCTCGTTCCTCTTGTGCTTTCTAGGGGGGTGGATTTGGTAACGACCCCAACCTTCATGTGTAATTACAAAAATTAAATTTATATACAAATAAAAATCATCAGTTTTTCAAATTACTAATAAGGAATCTGTGCCGAAATAGAATCTACTCCGAGAAATTTTAGTACAGTGGCGTATTTAAGGGGAGGGTTATCGGGATCAAGCTCCTCCTGAAATAAATTTTATGGTTTTTCGCATTTCACGTAGGGCTACAACATTAATCCTTCTCACCATTTCTTAGAATTTCTTTGACTTTCCATTTTCTTATGCTCTTGGTTCACAAATAGTACTGTATTTGTCCAATTTCATTTCATGTACGAACTGTGTCCTTTTTTCTATCTTTCGTTCATTCTACTCTTCTGTTTCTTTTTCTTGGTTGTTACTTTCTTTCGTTTCGCCCATCATAGTTTCGACCGCTGTTGGTTGTGATTTGAGTCGGTCGTTGTCAGTAACACCAAAACTAAGAGAAGCTGATAAGCCAAACTGATGTTCCACACCGACTTGCAAGGATATCAACATAACGGGACTTTAGTTATTATAGCAAAGGAATATTTACATCGTTTATTTATAAAGAAAAGTAAATGTTTGAATTAAAGAAAATCAAGAGAGGGGAAATACGTAGCTCGGGAAATTAGGTACGTCAAGAAGATGCTTCCTTTTTCTTCCATGAATAGAATAAAAGGTTAGATTGTTAAATTTTTGTGTGTATTATATCACATAAGATTCACCAGTCTACAATTCTTGCCATTAAAACTGCAATCACTATATTTCAGCTTCAACTTGTCTCAACATTTTCTTTCAGGTAAAAACTTACACAGATAAAACTGAATATTTCCATTTTTTCTAAATTGAAATGAGATTACAAATATTCAACGTGTTTTTGTAGGAGTGTCATTTCGGATTTGCATAGGAGATATGATCCTCCACCGACATACGAGTTTAACGTTTTTTTTCTAATACAGAATTAGTAAACAATTTATTAAAATATTAATTCTCGAACGCAGGTGTGTAATTGCCCCCTTCTTCCCCGTATTGTGCATAGCCCTCCCCGAAACAAAAACCTAAATAAGCCACTGGTACAGTGAGTGACCCGAAACACTATCTCCTGAACAGTGAACAGTGAACAATGGATATAAGACAGTTTTTAACAAATATCTGTTCTACCTTTTTTTGTATAATACACCTCGTTTTAACTGGAAGGGTAACTACTTTGAGTGAATATTCATAATAATTGAGGTTATGCATATTTGTGTAACTTAAATTTAACGTGGTGTTCTTGTGATTACACAAATTACAATTATGACCACACTTTATGGAGACACCCTCACAGAGGATACCCAAGATCTTTTATATACTATGTACATTAGAAAAACTGATTTTTCAAGTCTTTTGTGAGAAAAATACTGTGAACTGAGAAATTATAATCTATTCTATATTGTACAGAGTTATTTTCCTACGAGTACAAGTTTCTTTCGGAATGTGTTGAGAAATTAACACAGTCTGCAAGACAGTGGCGTATTTTGTGGACTACCGGGCCTACCGGTAGTAGCCCTAGAATATTACAAAATAAAGTTATAATATGGACTAAATTATATTAATAATTTTATACTTTAGAGTCTTCCTTCAATGATAAAAGTTTCTGAGAACTGTATGTATTTAGAAAAATCCACAGAATTCTTTGCACGCAGCCTGTCTCGCGAACTTAAGAGTCTTCAATATGACAACGCAGCAGAAATCACTCTCTAGCTACTACAGTAAGAGTCATATCAGAGCATTCCCCTTCGCTCCACCTCCGCCCACAGCGTACGAACAGGCTCCCAGGTAAAAGTAGTTGCCTCTAGAGAAATCGGTTTCTTGGGCGTGAGTGAAGAGTAAAAGGAAATTATACGAGTAATAACAGTGGATTTGGGGGTCTCTGTGAATTGCATTTTTTAAATCATCACGCACTTTGTTCCGTAGCGATTAGCATTAACGCAGCGAAAATGTTGTGTTTTACGGTAGTTTGCGTAGCTCTCACAGACTTAGGATCCTTCTTTCCTAATCTTCTATTTCAGCGTTCATTATTACTCGGACAGCTTTCATTTGCTCTGGTGAATAGGGTTACCATTTATCCAATGCAAAATGTAGTGATACTTCATGCAACGAATAAAGGTAGAAATGTACAATCGTTTTTCCGTAATACTAATAAGATAATATAAGTCTTGCTAGTGAAGAGAAAATGATATTTATCTACTTGATAAAAGAATGGTATAAAGTTTTCCTTTATTTTGAAGATTGTATAATAAAGTGGAAAAAAGTCCAATAATAATAATAATAATAATAATAATAATAATAATAATAATAATAATAATAATAATAATAATAATAATAATAATAATAATAATAATAATAATAATAATGTACATGTACTATAAAGGTTAGTGGTAGTCCAAGCCATCAAACCAGTATACGCCACTACTGCAAGAGTACACTCTTAGTACAAGTATATTTTTGGCCCACACCAATTACCCCCCCCCCCACACACACACCTCGAAGAGCTTCAATTTCCATACTGACCTAATGTACAGATGGTGATCAGAAAAATGGAAACACCTCTAGTTGGCAACATGTCAGATGTATGGGTTGGCAGTGGTATCGTGGCGCCTGCAGCGCCGAACCGCTGGGTGGTGTGTTAGGTCGGTCTCCATACTACGTCAGGCGCAGTGGAACAGAAGTGTCCACTCGCTGGAGTAGACGGAGGTAGTGTAAAATGGGAGACTTCTCAAATTTTCAAAGAGGGCAAATTGTTGGTGCGCTGTTATGTGGAGTGAGTGTGACGGCAGTGGCTACTGTGTTAGGTGTGTCGCGTGGGACAGTGTCGAAGCTGATGACGGCCTACACAACACACGGGAAAACCACATCGGGGAAGCGAAACAGTGGACGGAAGAAAATCATGAGTGACAGGTCACGCCGGGTATTAAAGCGCATTGTCACGCAAAACCGTCGTGCCACTGCGGAGCAAGTGACGGAGGAACTCAATCAGCACCTCCCCCACCCTGTTTTGACAATCACAGCCCGCCGCGAATTTCATGACATGAACTTAAACGGGGTCGTGTTGCACGGGCCAAACCGCTCATCAAGGGCCACAATGCTTTCGCACGCCGCAAATGGTGCCGCGACCATGCAACTTGGACCGTTGAGGACTGGAAACGTGTGATATGGTCGGACGAGTCATCCTTCATCCTATTCCCAACCACGGGCCGTGTTTATGTGTGGAGAACGCCCAAAGAAGCTTATAATCTGTAGTGTCTCCGCCCAACTGTGAAAAATGGCGGCAGCTCGGTGATGCTGTTGGCCGCCATATCATGGTTTTCATTGGATCCTGTGGTCACACTTAGCGGACAAATCACTGCCAACGATTAAGTCGCAATTTTAGGAGACCACTTGCATCCTATGGTCCGGATATTGTTCCCGAACAATGACGCCATCTTCCAGGATGATAATGCACCCATTCACACAGCTTGCGTTGTTACAGCGTGGTTTGAGGAACATCGGGATGAAGTTCAACATCTCCCTGGCCCGCCCAATCCCCAGATCTCAACATAATTAAACATCTGTGGTCCGTCTTGGAAACACGATTCCGGCGACGATTTCCACCTCCATCCTCTCTCACAGAACTGGCCGATGCCCTGCACGAGGAATGGTGTAAAATTCCACTTGCTACCATTCACGATCTCTATGTCTCCATCCCACGTTGCATCAAGGCTGTTCTGAAGGCGAAAGGTGGCCCGACACCATATTAATCTGGTAAGTTGCAATTTCGTTCAGGTTTCCATTTTTCTGATCACCATCTGTATGTATTGGCTGTATTGGTTGTATGAGATAATGTATACACGTCTCACTGCAGGCTTTGTAATAACCTTACTTTCTGACCACCCTTCGTACACTCCGCATCAAAAAAATTGCGACAGCTAACGCCGTGCAGTTAGGCCACCCAATATACACCTTATTCCATAATCATCTCAGGTAAAGAGACTCTTTTCTTATCTCCCATAGTAAAATTAGCTAACAACATGAGCACAATTCTAATTTCAAACTACACACGTATTAGTTTCGATAAAATGAAATAACAAAACCGAGGCAAAACAAGATTCACAAGTTGATGTAGAGAGAAACTGAAAGACACAATGAAAAATTGAAGCCAATGGATGTCTATTACACAGAGATTCAGAAATGAGGCAGAAAGAGAGAAAAAGATTGAGAGAAGAGGAGAGAAAAACGAAACGAAAAGGGAGAACATTTTGCCATGGAGCATAGATGAACATTTTACACTAAGCTCGGTCGTGTTCAAGCTGACTCCTTTCAACTGGGCTTGGCTCACTCGGACTCGCGATCACTTACCTCAATGGAGATGGCGCTTACCTCTCTCGACTGGGCTCGTACTCACTCGGGCTCACGTTCACTTCTTTCAACTGAGCTCGCACTCACTCGGGCTCGCGCTCATTTCCATCAACATGGCTCGAGCTCGCGATCACTTCTCTTGACTGGGCTCGCGATCACATGAGCTCGCACGCAATTCTCTCGAGTGGGCTCGCACTCAATAATCGTAAGTGAGCTCGCGTTCTGTCGGACTCGCGCTTAATTCACTCAACTGAGCTCGCACTCACTCAACCTCACGCTAACTTCACTCAACTGGGCTCACACTAGGGATTATTTCTCCCAGCTTAACTCGCGCTCACTCGGCTTCCGATCACTTCCAGAAACTGGGCTCGCACTCAATTCTCTCGAATGGACTCGCTCTCACTAATCCTAAGTGGGGTCGCGTTCACTCGGACTCGCGTTCACTTCTCTCAACTGAGCTTGCGCTCACTGAGGCTCGCGATCACTTCTCACAACTGGACTCTCGCTCATTCTGTCTCGCATTCATTTCTCTCGACTGGGCTCAAACTCAGTCGGACTCGCGCTTACTTATTTCATTGAGGCTCGGGCACCTATGACAAAGGCAGTGCATGCATGGTCCGCAATGCACATCCTTTCCCAAACATTAAGGCAATAGTTGTGAGACTAATCTAGCGAAGTACGCTAGCTCTTGCGCTGAACCCGAGTCTTGGATGGATCGCACTGACTTGCAGTATTTCAGCCATTACTAAAGAGTTCATCTTACTACTGATTCCTGCCAGTCAGGACTATATTAACATGTAACACTTCCCAATTGTAACACTCCAATTTTGATAATATTTGGCAAGTAAATACTACAAATAGAACAAACGAATACGTGTTTTTTTTTAAAAAAAATCTCTGCGGAAATACGGTTTTATGGGGCAACCCCCCCCAAAAAAATTTGGAAGTTGATGTTCGAAAGGCAAAAAGAAGTGGACCGAAGTGAACGAAATTGTGCACAAATATTGTAGACGTAGAATGAGGGAATATGTGTTAAGTATTTCCCTGGAAAAATGGTTAGATGGGGCACGGACCCCTCCAAACCTTTGATCACGAAATACTAAAAGTGCTAATAACCGTATATCAGATGTGTAAAGGACATGAAGAATTGCAATGAAACTTTGAGTAGTGACAATAAGCAAAAATGAACGAATTCGTTTTTTTTTTTTACTTTTTTTTTATTTTCCTAGAAAAACTGTTTTAGTGGGCAAAAGCACTCGCACAAAATTTTGAAAGTTGAGGACTGAAAGGCAAGAAGTTAACCAAAGTGAATGAAACTGTACATAGGTATTGCAGACGTAAAATGAGGGATTATATGTTTCGTATTTTCCGCAAGAAAAGGTTGGGTGGGCCACAGACCTAAACCGTTGATTACAAAATATCAAAAGTGCAAATAAGTATACGTCAGAAATTTCTAAAGGATATGGAGAATTACAACGAAACTTCGTGTAGGGACAATTTGCAAAACAAACGAAACGTGTTTTAATTTGTGCGGAAAAACAGTCTTGGGTCCAAGGCCTCCTCCGAAAAAATTAATATTACCGTAATATTGCAGGAAGGAGTGGACCGAAGCAAGTGAAATTGTGTGTAGATATTATATATGTAAAATAAGGTTTTTAGTCCTCCTCAAATGTCCCTATCCGATTTGATTCAAATTTTACACATCAACAGCAAGGAGGAAATAAATCGACACGTATTTTTGTTTATGCGGAAAAACATTGTAAGGGTTAAAGGTACCTCCTGAAACACTATAAAGCACGCTATACTGTTTGTGCTTACTGTTGATCTGCCAAATTTGAAGAAATCGGATGGAGACACTTGTGAAACACGAAAGGCCTTAATTTACATATACAATTTTTACACACAATTTCGTTCGGTTTGGTGCAATCCTTCTGCCACCCAACTCCTCGAACAGTTTTTTCTCTTTTCAGAAAATACGAAACACACATTCCCTCATCTTACTTCTACAAGATCTTTGCACAATTTCGTTCACTTCGGTCCATTTCTTTTTCTCTTTCGGGCGTCAAATTTCAAAATTTTGCGTGCGGCGTTTGCCTCTAAAACCGTTTTTCTGCAGAAAATAAAAAACTCGTATTCGTTTGTCTTTTGCTTATTGTCCCTACACAAAGTTTTGTTCCAATTCTTCATGTCCTTTACACATTTCAGGCATACTGTTATTAGCATTTTTGATATTTCGTAATCAAAGGTTTGGAAGGGTCCATGTCCCAAGACAATATCTGTGCGTAATTTCGTTCACTTCGGTTAACTTGTTTTCGCCTTTCGGGCGTCAATTTCCAAAACATTTGGTTTGACCTTTGCCCCTAAAACCGTTTTTCCGCAGAAAAAAAAAACACGTATTCGTTTCTTTCATGCGTAGTATCTACCTGCTAAATTTTATCAAAATAGGAGTGTTACACTTGGGAAGTGTTACTTGTTAATCACGCGTTACGCAAAATGAGACAAATAGAGCATCCAAGATGTCAATGCAAAGAAATAGGCACACCAGAACATCACGTATTATGGTGTCCATTACTGGAAGAACGATTATAGGAAGAGATCAAATAAAAAGGAAAGAAATAAACGAAATTATAGCTAATGAGGAGGACCATAGGATATTAAGCAAATTAAGAAATAACTACTTAGAAGTAATAAGAGGACAATATACTAGGGCAAATGATCAAAATCGTAAACAAAACGGAGAAATACCGAAATAGGAACGATGTTTATAATAGTGTAGCTGAATGAATAGAAGAGTGGCTGTGAATCTTTCTGGGCTGAAGGACTCCTCCAGGAACGTCGGCATTCCGCGTGTTCCAGAAAGAAACTGTGTGCTTGCACTCGGTATATCCCCGGGTAAAACGATGAAATGATGATCGCGAGTCTAGTTCAGAGAAGTGATCGCGACCTCGAGCCCGGTTGAGGGAAGTGTGTGCAAGCTCGAGTGAATGCGATCCCAATTGAGGTAAGTGATCGCGTGTCCCAGTGAGCGCGAGCTCAGTTGAAAAAAGTGTGCTCGAGCGCAAGCGAGTCTAGTGCAAAATGTTCATCTATAATTTTTGTCCGCGCTGTATTTCCTTGCTCTGTTTTTGTCCATGCGCTGTTTTTGTCCTTATAGGCCCTATCTATTTAACTAGGAGGAGAGTCTGTCAATTATGCAACTGAAACACCGTAATGACATTTGGGTTATCAAACTTAAGCTGACTTCTACTTAACTTTGTTGACTTCTGCTGTAATTGTTCCTGACTCATCTTTCCTTAGGATGTCTATAAAATTGTAAACAGTCTGTGGAAGTTGACTTGTAAGACAGAGTAAGACTTGTATAGATCATATTTTTTAAAGCACCAAAGTCCATTGAATGTCACATCAGCTATGCTGCGAACAAGTATAACTGACCACTGTCTCACTAGTATAAATGTTCTCATTACAATGCAAAAGAGGGGAAAATATCATATGAAACAACAATTATAGATTATACTTTATTAAATGAAGAATTGAAAAATGTAACTGGAATCAGGTAATACAGAGTAATTGTGTTAATAGTGCCACTTGGAATTTCATCCAAATGATGAAAAATTGTATAAGTAATTCACGTATTAACAATAAAAATAAAAAAGTAAGTAGTAAATATTTCAAAATAAAACCATGGATAACAAAAGATTAGTCAACTGTATAAGATAAAGATATAGATTAAGTCGTTAAGTAATAAAAAACCAAAATGAATTAGAATTTAAGGAATATTACAGAAGGTATATAAATAAATTTATACAATTAATAAGTAAGTTACAAATTACTACTATAGAAAACAAATTATATTATATAATAACAATGATAGTAAATTGTGGAAGGTAATAACAGATATTATAGATAAAAATGACAAAACAAATGTAGAAATAAATGAACTAAACACTAAAATTGGTTTAGTAACGTTTGAATGTGATCCAATGTTAATAGTTGAAAGTTTTAATGAGAATTTTTCCAGTGTTGGCAAAAAAAGTAGGTAACAAAGAGATTGATGATAAAATAGATTTTAATTTGAATACCCAAACTAAAGTAGTAAGCTCTATATTTTTCACTCCAATCACTGAGCAGGAAATTGAACGCTTCATAAATGAATTATCACCAAAAACAACATCTGGTATAGATGGATTATCAGCAAGTTTATTGAAACATACGAAATCAAATATATTAAAATCTTTGCAGTATATCTTTAAGCTGTTTAGAAACAGGTGTATTTCCTGATGATTTTAAGACTGCTGTAACAAAACCTATATATATTTAAAAAAGGCTCAAGGCTGATCCTCGTGGATGGAGTAATCGTTATCTTGGTTTAGCAGTTATTTGAAAGACAGAAAACAGGCCGTCCAAATAGGTCATTTTCAAATCAATTATTCATATGTAAAACAAGGAGTCCCGCAAGGAACTGTATTAATTTCAATATTATTTTTAATTTATATATATGATTTATGTAATTTAAAAATTGACGGGCATATACAATTATTTGCTGATGACACTTGTTTTATATTTACTGATGAAACATGGACAGATGTATTCAAGAAAACTGAAGCAGAAATGAAGAAAGTGAAACAATGGCTTGGTTAGTATTACCTAGGTAAATGCTGAAGAAAACAGGTATATGACTCGTTTTCGCCAACTTTAACAGCAGAGCCGGAAAACATATCACTAAAATTGCACTATTGTCATAATACTGAAAAATGTAACTGTAGTCCTCTTATTAGTGAAACTAAAGTAAAACACTTAGATATATTTATTGATAAAAATCTAAAATGGTCTCATCACATTACACATATTGCCACAATATTAAGAAAATTATTATATAAATTTGTTCAATTATGATTCATTCTAAGCATAAAAATATTACGTACTGTATATTATGCTCTTCTAAATAGTATACTTACATATGGTATATTAATTTGGCGTGCTGGTTACCCTACTCATTTAAAACCTTTGATTGTTCAGCAAAATAATATTGTAAGAATATGTTTAAACAAGATTTTAGGAATGATCAAAAAATGGAATAAATGATTGCGATCATGGCCAACAATTTTACGAATGATCAAAAATGCATCAAAGGATTACGATCTTGGCCAAGACTTAGTTGCCACAAAAGTTTGGAACGGCCCCTAAATCGAGTTTTCGTTTCTTTACGCAATACGCACATCATACTGCGTTAGCTGATAGATTGGGTTTGGCTACACTGTATGTAGTTCTTCGCATATAATTCGTACAAGAAAATGTTTGATTCAATGAAATATATTGAATTTTTTAGATCATTTTCCACAAAATTTTGGAATTGGCCCTAAATCAAGTTTTCATATTTTTTACGGAATAAGCACATCATACTGAGTAAATTGTTAGTTTTCTTTTGGCTGCACCATATGTACAGTAGTTCTCAAAATATGGGCCGTATAAGAAAACGTTTGATTCAATGAAATATTTTTAATTTTTGGTATCAGGGGCCACAAAATTTTTCGACGGACCCTAAATCTAGTTTTCGTTTTTTTTTTTTTTTTTTTTTTTTACGGAATAAGCACATCATACTGACAAGTAAACCTTACGTTTGGGTGAATCGAGTTGCTGATTGAAACACATATGAGCAAGTAGTACTAAATGTGGGCAGTATTTCAGTGAAGTTGTAGGTGCGAAGCTCCAGGGGTTTAGGAGATACAGCTACCAGAACATCATATGGAAGTACAGAATAGTCTTCATACAGTTGGAGATAAAAGCTCTGTAAGACCTCTTGTAACGACAAAAGGTGAATAACAAATATATGGGTACATATTAGGACTAGGGGGTAGTCATATAGTAAGGGTATACCTGACGGCGGCCATCTTGAAATCTTCCATTTCGAATTAAGGTTAAGTTTTTAAAATAGTAATGGGGTCATGTGATACATGATTTAAGGCGCAAATTTAATCAGAAGAACAATGGTGACGTTAATTTTGATTTATGCGCAATTGGTAAAAAGTTACAGGGAAATTAAATATTGTTGCAGCATATGTATTAGTCCTTTACCCCACATTGTAAATTTTGTGTTAATGGTAATAATTAAATAAAAAGCAGATGGATACATATTAGGTCTATGGTAAGAGTTGCCTTGATGGTGGCCATGTTCAAATCTGCCATTTTGAATCAGACAAAAGTTTTAAACAAACGTATAACAGTGACACCTTATAATAGCAAATTTTACCATAAATCCACCGGTATAACCATTTCTGCCTTATCATTAACCAGCACAAAATTAAATGGGAATAGGGTAATGCAATAGATGACTTCGGGCTAGAAGTTAATCAGAAATACAATGGTGGCGTAACAAATGCTGGTTAATGATAAAGCAAAAATGGTTATACCGTTTTATTTATGGTAAAATTTGCTATTAATAAGGTGTCACTGTTATGCGTTTTGCTTAAAACTTTTGTCTGATTCAAAATGGTGGATTTGAACATGGCCACCATCAAGGCAACTCTTCCATAAGCCTAACATTTATCCACCTGCTTTTTATTTAATTATTATCATTAACATAAAATTTACAAGGTGGGGTAAAGGACTAATACATATGCTGCAACAATATTTAATTTCCCTGTAACTTTTTACCAATTGCGCGTGAATCAAAATTAACGTCACCGTTGTTCTTCTGGTTAAATTTGCGCCTTAAATCATGTATCACATGACCCTATTCCTATTTTAAAAACTTAACCTTAATTCGAAATGGAAGATTTCAAGATGGCCGCCGTCAGGTATACCCTTACTATATGACTATCCCCTAGTCCTAATATGTACCCATATATTTGTTATTCACCTTTTGTCGTTACAAGAGGTCTTACAGGGCTTTTACCTCCAACTGTATGAAGACTATTCTGTACTTCCATATGAGGTTCTGGTAGCTGTATCTCCTAAACCCCTGGAGCTTCGCACCTACAACTTCACTGAAATACTGCCCACATTTAGTACTACTTGCTCATATGTATCTCAGTCAGCAACTCGATTCACCCAAACGTAAGGTTTACTTGTGAGTCAAATGATGGTTTTGGCTTGACTACATTATATATAGTTCTTGAGATCTAAGCCCTAAATGAAAATTTTTGCCTGAAATGTAAAGGAACTTTTGATCCAAAAAGGACTTCAAAGTAGACTAGATAGACTCTATGACCAATTTTCAGTGTTAACACTTTCGAAATAATATTTTCAGAAGATATTAATATATGTTAAAAAGGATAGTAACAAGTGGGGCGTAATAAAACATATATGTATAACCAGAAATGTGACAAACATTTTGAAATTAAAGCAACGAGTAAATCTATAACTCCATATCAAACATATTACAGAGCTCCGAGTATCCATAATGAATTCCAACTCCGAATCAAAGAGGAAAGTAATTGCAAAGCGTATAAAGGTTAATTTTACAGTGGTTAAAAGAATCAAAAAGTATTTAAAAAACTGTTGTTAGCTAAAAGTAAGAATTATAAACCTCATATGTTACGCTAAGAAAATAAATAAATAAATAAAACATGAGAATCAGGCTCACACACAAGCATTTGCTTATGTGAGCCATTTTCTATCTTTTCTTTATTCTTTGCATAAGAAATACAAAAATTTCGCAGTATACAAATAAGTGCATTGAATTAATCTGCCTGACACCGGAAATTAGACATGCTTCTGAAAGTACAAAGTCCTGTCATCTATAAATACCGGGTACGTTAAACTCTGTTAATAAAGAGAATCTAGGAAGTCCGATTTCCATTGGAGAAGTAATAGCACTTACAAGTAGGGAATTTGACTTGCTTAATTCATTAGCAGTTAATTTTCCTTATACTTTTATTTTATTCCATTAATATTTTGAATATTGTTATTTTTTATAATTTAGTATGTTTATGTATATTCTTTAATATATTGGATACATCCAAAGATACATTTTCTTCTTTTTTAAATAAATAAAATAAAAGTGGTTCTCAACCTAATTCCTATCTCGACCCGCTCGTGTGAGTGCAAGCCAGAGTGACTACGAGCCAAATTGAGAGAGATGAGTGCGAGCCCAAGTGACCGCCAGCGCGAGTGATTTTGAGAACAGTCGAGGGAAGTGGTCCAAAGCGCGAGCCCAATTGAGGTAAGTGAGCGCGAGCCCAGTTGAAAGAAGTGGACTCGAGTGCGAGCGAGCCTAATGCAAAATGTTCATCTATGGTTTTTGTCCATAGGCTGTTTTTGCTCACACGATATTTGAATGCGCTGTTTTTGTCTTTGCGCAGTTTTTATTCATGCGCTGTTTTTGTCCAAGCGGTATTTGCATTCACTGATTTTGTCCTTGCGTGGTTTTTGTCAATGCGCTCTTTTTGTCCCTATATTTGTTTAACTGGAAAGAGTGCATGTCAATTATGCAACCTGAAACACTGTAAAGACATTTGGGTTATCAAACGTAAGGGACTTCTGCTGTAATTATTTCTGACTCATCTTTCTTGTGAGTGCAAGCCCAAGTGGCCGCAAGCGCGAGTGTTTGCGAGAACAGTTGAGGGGATTTGACTTGCTAATTTCATTAGCAGTTAATTTTCCTTATACTTTTATTTTATTCCATTAATATTTTGAATATTGTTATTTTTTATAATTTAGTATGTTTCGGAATCGCGAGCCCAATTGAGGTAAGTGATCACGAGCCCGATTAAGCACGAACCCAGTTGAAGGAAGTGAGCTCTATCGCGAGCAAGCCTTGTGCAAAATGTTCATCAGTGCTTTTTGTCAATGGGCTATTTTGCTCACGTGGTATTTTCATGCGCTGTTTTTGTCCTTGCGCGATTTTTGTTCATGCGCAGGGGCCGCGGTGGCTCTGGTAGAGCGTTCACCTCTGGTGTTTGGGGTCCCGGGTTCGATCCCAGTCCCCGCCAAGTGAACTTTGTGGTGAACAAACACCGTGTGCTTGGGTTTTCTCGGGGTCCTCCCATTTCCTCATACTTTCTTCATTCCACCATTTCATTCATCACTCATCATCACCGTCTCCTTTAGCCTAACCGGCATAACTGTGGGACGTAAAACTTAAAGATTTCATTTTTTCGCTCATGCGCTGTTTTTCTCCACGCGGTATTTGCATGCGCTGTTTTTGTCCCTATGCGGTTTTTGTTCATGTGCTGTTTTTGTCCACTCAGAATTTCCATGCGCTGTTTTGGTTCCTTGTGCTGTTTTGACCGGATACCTCAAATGCTTATAAGTAAGCTCTTAAGCAATGTTGTTTGAATGAGTCATCATCTGGTGGTAATCTCGCAGAATCACAGCTATTCGACAGTCACCATTTCCTAACCCTAGCATCAAACGACTCATTGCTTACTGGATCATTATAGATTACCCTGATTGTAAAAAGCTCGAGTTTTTCGTATAGTTTATCAGTTAGAAGATTTTCTTCATATTGTACTAACCCTGCCATTGTTTGGAAAAAAGGTTTATTCTGTACCTTGAGAACAATTTTCATTGGCTTCACTTTACCACATCCAAAAAATCCTTCCACATCTGGGGTCTGGATCAAGGTACCTGTGACCAAATTTTGGTAACTGTCGGTCCACTCGTCTTGTCCCTTGGCCGCACACAGGCAGACAATCATACAAACAAACTCTTTATTTTATTTATATTAGATTACTTTTTCCTGACGAATTGTTCCTAAAGTTAGTTTTGGGGGTCAAGAGTAACCCCTGCCTCTACATCATGAAGTGAAAAATCTTGAGATGAATGCGTATAATTCTTTGAATTTACATGGCAACTGTCACCGGTCATTTGAAAGTGAATATGGGAAAACCATGAAATAAAGTAAATAGACGCGCGTCATTTTGTTGTAAAATTACATGGCGAGCAGATTTTATCTGATCCCAAACGGTTCTCATTGAATATACACTGTTAAAGGAGCACTCTGATTAGCCAAATTCTAAAGACCTCAACTATTTATCCCTCTACAAGCGTTTTTTTCATCGCCTCGGTGGCTAAGTCAAAAGAGCACTCGCCTAGTAATCAAAGGGTTGGTGGTTCGCGCCCACCCTAGGGTGCTGTCTGTACTTTTTGATGCTTTTTTTTTTACTTTTAAAAGTTGTTTTTAGACTCATCTTAATGTAAACAAATTACGCACTTAGGGGATTTAACATTTTGGGGAGTAATTTTTGTGGTTCATTGGTGTTTCGTCGCATCTCTGTCGCAAGTGGGCAGCTTGTGGTCTAATTTTCAAAACGGAAGTGGGGCCACAGCGGATCGTCGCTGCGTGGTCACCAGTTTTTGGTGAGGTGTCGCTAGTTGCACATCGGGGGTCCACCTGCGCTTGACCACGCCGAAAGCTGGGAAACGAAATTGGTGGTTTTCTTGTTACTCTCTCTCTCTCTCTCTTGTTAGCCTGATTCTTTGTCTATTTTTTTAATGACTGTAATATTGTTTTGTTTATATCCATGAAATATTCTTACATGACAAATGTGTTTTAGAATATTCTTTACAAAATTATTGAAAGAAATACCTCTTAAAGTTGGTATACTGCTACGTATTAGATATATATCTTTGTTCATCATTATCCAGTCATCTTATATGTATAATAACATGACATAGTGTTGTTTGGAAATATTACCGATAATGTTTTGAATAGCCTCTATAGAATGCATAATGTTACTAAAATTTCTTATAGATTGCTTAAATATGTTTGAAGTTATTTTAATTTATCTTATACTATTACTATTGTTTAGGTTTACATTTCTCAAATTTTTATTCTCATAACTTCATTATTTATGCCCATTACCAACTACAATTTTGGAATATGTTACATCTTCCGAGAGTCTATCTAAATTTGTTCCCAGAATATAGAAAACTCATTTTACAGTTGGGAAACATTTCTGATTACGTATATCCATTAGGTTTTCCGGAAACCCCGTGTCCTTCTGCTGACTGCCATGAAGTGAAGGTCAGTGAAAATTATGTGAAGAACATAAAATATTTCACTGACACTAGAGACACATACAAGAACAAAAACTATACATTGATGACTGCAATAAGAAAAATTAATACGTTTCACACAGTAATGTAGGCGTACTTAAGAGCTCAGATTTCACACAGTGAAGTGTTAGACCGACTTGGAAACTGAAAATTATATATACTGTATGTATGTAATTTAAGCTCTCTTCAATCAACCGAAGAATGATTTATTTTTTTCTTAATGAATTAGATTTATTTTGTAACCTTTTTAAAATTATCGAATTACTGTAGGAACAGAAAACGGAGTTGTCATTTGACTTGTATTTATATGCACTTAATTATATAGTAAGTACGGGTTATACAACCCACCTTACACCCAAGGTTAGGATTACTATTTACGTTTGAAAACATGCCACCCCTTTTGTATCAGCTTACGAAACTTGCGAAAGTCGGGAAATGGAGCACACATAAGAATGACAAAGTTATGAAGCTCAAAATTTCATTTACATGTTTTGCAGTTCTTTCTGTTTGTACGGAAAGTCAGAATTATTTTGTAATTGTGCAGGAGCGGCTCTGTAACGTACTCACAAAGTCACGTGCCTTACCACACGAGAAATAGTAATTAGTAAAAGTAATTATAAACATTTATTCTTGTATAGGAATGAGGAGTGACCGCATAAAATGTTTAATTATTTTAATATGGAATCTTTAACCCTGATTGATGTCTATGAGAGATTTGACGACAGCGTAAATTTCGATGTTTGGCTTTTTTCTCGCATTAGCTTGTCACACAAAACAATCCTGTAAACACCTGTCCTTATGTATAACATAATCACAATTTTAACATGACTGGAAAAACGTGATTTTTACCTAACTTCTTATAGCCAACCGGAGATGAAAGGGTGGAACCTCTCAGCTCTATCCTAGTTTTGCTTGCTCCACATGATGAAGATCGGAGGAAAGACCTGCTCATTGCGGAAAAGACTGGTTCATATTATTTTAAGGACGAGAGGACTCCACATTAAATTTCGAAGCATTTTCGACGATCATATACAAATTATTATGAAGAAAAACATCTTTTGCTAATGTACTTTACAACTTTGGTATTAAATAACACGTGATATACGTTAACTTTTGTATGCATTTAGAGAAACAAATATACAGGGTGTAACATAAATCCATGGCCAAAATTGACGAGGTAACTGCGGACATTCAAATAAGTAAAAATGTTTCTATAAACATGGGTCCGATACTGCTTCGTTTCCGAGATACAAGATGTTCAAATGTCGAATCCCTTCAATGGCTCGCTGTGGGAAAATGAATGGAAATGTTCAATATTACAGGTATAATACAATCATGTGGAATTATGCCTGTGCAAATACATTTACACTAATATAGAGAATGAAGCTAATCAACATTTGAGGTTATTGGGTTGTCGGTGTTGCCAACCTGGTACAGTCAGCGACAGTAGAAACTGGAGGTTGGATACATAAGAAATAATAGCTTTTTCCAGTAGCAGAATAGTTTCACTCGATGTCTGATAGTTGGACAACCAACATGACAGCAAACACGTGCCCGAAAACATAACATGCCAGGATATTCCTCCATTTGGAGGAAAAAGTATTACTATCTGAGAGCATCACTTAGAGAAACAACCACGAGATAAATCTGCAGAAAATCCATTCACTTTAAGATCAAAGACATAGGAATTAATGCAAAGGAAACGAAAAGAATAATACGCATCATGCAGAGACCGAAAAATTGATTGATTGATTTTTAGTTTAGCGTCCCTTTCAGCAGCGAGGCTATATGAGACGTGGACCTACTGATTAACGTGGAATCCGAACCACATGAGCTCGCAGAGACCGAAAAAGTATGGAAAGCTAAACAAAATGAGAAAAGAAGGAAAGAGGGAAAGGAAAGAGCAAAAGACATGAGAATAAGTTAAATTTTAACATTTAAGGATAAACAGTGTCCGTCTTTCCTTCTGCCCCCTGTATCCGTCCTGGTTTTTCTCCCTTCATAGGATAAATCTCATTCAGCATCAAATGCGAACATCATTTATAGTGTTTAAATCTTTGAAAAAAAGTAACTCCATCCAGGCCGAGACTCGAACCCCGGACCCTTAGCATAACAATCAGACATTGTAACCACTTACCTACACACGCTATTGCAAATTTGTTTATAAACCAGCCATTACCGTCGCTATCAAACGTCTTAAACCAGCCATTGTCGGGAGTTACCCCACTTACACTTGAAGTTTGAATTTTATTTACGGCCTTTAGCTATCTACGGCAACAGGCCCAATGTTTTCATTAAAAGCATTTGTTCTGTAGATTAAAATCAAGAATAACTTAATCTATACTCTTACTTACTGTTGTCAATATATATATATATATATATATATATATATATATATATATATATATATATATATATATATATATATACAGAGAGAGAGAGAGAATTGTAGGTATATAAAAATCGGATTAATGGGGGTTAAAAGAGTGATTTCGTAACTGCGAAATGGGTGATCGCATCACTACTGACATCTGGTAGCGATGTTACGTAATACACCCATTCGAAATAACGCTTCGAAACGACAAATTGCATGTTGTGCCGTGGATAATTCGGTAAGGGGTCTGCTTATTGAGTAGGCAACTCGAGTTCGAATCTTGAGTACGCCAATACTTTTTCCTTCAAAATACATTTCTATATTTTTTATATATGTTATTAATAATTGCTTTCCTGCATTTTTTGTAAATTATCTTAAATTAGTGAAGGTTCAGTAAAATCAAGGTTAAAATACATATATATGATTGTTTTATCCGTATGTACAGTCCAGAGATGGAGCGGGTCGGGGGGCCGCGGGTCAACAGAACGTGACCCACTGCAACCCCCCACTCTGACTTAACAATGTATTACGACCCACAGACTCATTCTGCTCAGTGCATTGTAGACAGCTTCTGAACACTGGTGAATTTGTCTACTTTCAAGGCATCCTTTTTCTTTTCATTTGTTTCTATTGACAAAAGAACTTCAGGCAATTTTAGATATTGATATTTGCAACTGTAATAATAGCAATAGGACTTATTTGAGACGCAGCCTGTGTTTTCTTAGAGGAGCTAACTACTGGGAAAAATGTTTCAATCATGTGTAATATATGAATTATTATATAAAAAATTGAATGTAACTATGTGTGCATGATCATCATATCCAAATTGCAAAGTCAAATGAAATGATTTTTGGTATATACTTAGGCCTCAATCTCAACTAGGAAGTTATCATAAATTCGGTATCGATTTCATTATATTACATATTCTAAGAGGGTCCGAATTTTTGCGAAAAATTTAGTATCTCACAAGCCGTTCAAGTTGGAGAGCTGATATTCAGTATATTAATTCTTTATCTAATATAAATAAAATAAAGAGTTTGTTTGTGTGTTTGTCTGTCTGTCTGTCCGTGTGCGGCCTGGGAACCAGACGAGTGGACCGAGAGTTGCCAAAATTTGGTCAGGGGTACCTAGCCCAGGCCCCAGATCAAGACGAAGTCGTTTTTTTAAATTTCGAACCAGGGGGTCTCAGGGGGCTTTTACCGGAACCGGCTTGGGAACCAGACAAATAGACCGAGAGATACCAAATTTTAGTCACAAATACCTTGGTTCACGCTCCAGATCAGAGTTAAACGTTTTTCTCAAAATTCGAACCAGGGGGTCTCAGGGGGGCGTTTATCGGGTCATGTAAAAGTAGTAGAAAATTTCCGATATTAGTGTCGAGTTAATAGTTCTCGCGGTCGCTGAAATCAATGGTGAAACTCTGATCACATTAACTTCCAAATTCACCTTATTCGAGCCGGGAGTCAGCAGGGAGGGGGGGATACCGAAAAATTTAGAAGTAATCTAAAATGATCGATATTAGTGTCCTATCCATAGTTTTCGCGGTCATTGAGATCAATGGTGACACTTCCATTAGCGAAGATTTGCAAATTCAGCTACAATTGTATGCAAGCCGGGAGTCAGCGGGGAATACTGAGAAATGTAAAAATAATCCAAAATGACCGATTTTAGCGTCAGGTTCATAATTTTCGCAGTCGGTGAGATCAATGCTGACACTTTCATTAGCGATGATTTGCAAATTCAACTACAATTGTATGCGGGCCGGGAGTCAGCGGGGAGGGAGGGGACACGAAATGCCGAGACATGTAAAAATAATCCAAAATGACCGATATTAGAGTCAAATCCATAGTTTTCGCGGCCGCTGAGATCAATGGTGACACTTCCATTAGCGATGATTTGCAAATTCAGCTACATATGTATGCGGGCCGGAAGTCAGAGGGGGAATACTCAGGCATGTAAAAATAATCCAGAATGACCGATATTAGCGTCAATTCCATAATTTTCGCAGTCGGTGAGATCAATGGTGAGACTTTCATTAGCGATGACTTGCAAATTCAGCTACAATTGTATGCGGCCGGGAGTCAGCGGGGAGGGGGGATACCGAGACATTTTAAAGTAATCCAAAATGATCGATATTAGTGTCACATCCAAAGTTTTCGCGGTCGCCGAAATGAATAGTAATACTTCCACAAGCGTTGACTTCCAAGTACTGGCCCCATGCGAAGAACGGGTATATTCAGCTGGTATATATATATATACTTCTTTAGTTCTTTAATACCAATTATGTATGTACTTTGCCAGTACATGTCCCATAGCGTTAGTTTTTGTTGGAATATTTTATTCCCCCCACTCAGACTATGTTAACAAAATCGTAGTCGTAATTATTCGTACTAACTAACAAGAAGTAACTATAAAGTTATGTAGCTTCCTGTGTATTTATATAAAGTTATAAAGTTATCTTTTATATATAACCTTATATATAAATAGAAACCTTATATATAAAGTTTCCTCTTCTGGGGGGGGGGAAACGCCCCGATCCCTCCTGGATCCGCCCCTGATTCTACCTAGGTATTTGTTAAGGAAACCTTTCAAACAGTGATGATTTCAGGGCATTACCTGTTCGAGAATTTGAGACCTTGTCGACATAAATTTCCCCCTTCGTGGCCATATTTTCGATCATGCTCAAAGTGGACTAATAATGTTTTATCAGTTTTCTCTCATTCATATCTTGACCATTACCCGGGGAGAATCTTCTGAAATTATCAATGCTTATAATTAATTTTTTATTACAAATCAAAGGATAATAATGAAATATTGAACATACTTAATATTTTGTTTTCAGCTTTGGATTTTAGATCTGCAATTCATATAATGTTCCTTTCTAATCGAATTTGAGAGAAAAGTAGTTGCCAAAGATTTATTCAAAGAATTGTTCTCAGTCCTCTGATGAAAATATGAACACACTTTTAAGAAAGAAAAAAAAAAACAAATTGAATAATACCTACAGGGTTTGAACACATACACTTATGATTGATAGACTATTCACCCAAACCGCTCCACCAGTTCGTACGTTTTCGCTGAGCTTCTTTAGACTTTTGTGTAAAGTAGTTTCCTGCTCCACATTTTTTTTTGTTTATTTCAATACGACTATAAGTTTGTGGTGAATATTTGGGCGTTACAGGTGTACGTCCTAATAACTTATATACAACAGGTTGAATCTGTGAAATGATTGGGGTTGGAGTGATCGTAAATGTTTTCATAGTTAGGAGCCTGGATATGGAAACCCGCTTAACGTGGGGATTTACTTTTGTGAATTTTTGTACATTTATTTATACACATCTATGGAAAATTTGATTTCTATAGTTATTTCAGGATTCTAGTTATTTATATGTTTGTTTATGAATGTATTTAGTACTTGGACTTTTAAGACTATAGATTACGTTTTGACGTTTAGACTTGGGACTTCTATTTTGTATTTAGGTAGTTTATTTTGAGAATTTTTAGTTTTGGGGATTTTTATTTTGTAGTTAGAATATTATTATTACTTGGGTATAGATAATTAAATTATTAATTTTTGTTGTGACAGATGACTATTGTACTTTTACATTCATAATTAGGAAAAAATATACGTTGCATTTGTTTGTAAATATACTGCTGGATGTGTGTAACGATTTCATTGAAGTTAAAAAGGTGAGGAAATCGGCAGTCAATTTAAAGTATAAATAGCACTACTCAAGTGATAGTGGATAGAATTGGAACTCGTGCGCTAGGCTGTGATTTGTCCGTAGCCGTCCGTATGTTCATAATTACGACTACGATAGAGAAGTGGACAGTCAAATTCTCAAGGTTCAGTATCTGACCCTGGGTCTTCATTTTAGTTTTCTACAAGTTATACATAGTCAGAAGTGAAAACATGGAAATGCATACAAATTCATGAGTATTATTTATCAAATATCAACGAAATGTTTTCTGTAACAATTTCATTCCGAAACTGGAAGAGAAACGTGAAAGGCAAGAATCTGTATGTTATTACGGGAAGTTAAGTTTTGTATGAAATTTTGTGATAACAACGCTCAAGTTATTGCTATATGGATAGTAGAGTTATATAGCAATTTCTTCCAATATCTCAAGATTTATTCTATATTCTGTGATTGATCCAAAAATATGTTGAAGTTTATTAGTGGCAAATGCTATTCTGCTTTTCATGAATTTTGTGAATACGGCTATAGTGTATGTATTAGTCAAATTCTTGTGAGTATTGAGTACAAATGAATTGTGTTTAAAGTTGTTTCGAAGGTTCCTTATTAGCTTTTTTTTGGAACAAAACCATATATTTATTGTATAAAGTGTAATATTCGCTATGAAAGATGTTGTATTGATATGCGAAAAATATTGGTAAATGTTAACTTTCCTAATTGAATACTCTTTTATCTCAAAGTTATCTTATTAAGTTGATTGAAGATTATTGAAGTTTATCAAATAAAATAACTTTAATAGAATATTGAATATATTTGTGCTGATAGTCAATGAATACACAATTATTAATTTTTTATATTTGTTGTAGGATCTATTTTGGAGTGATCAAATTGTTTATTAAATTATTTAAGTCAAATTTTATGTCCTGTTTCCTTAATGAAATTTACATATTATATCCGACGAACTTTATGTATTATTTCATTGCATAATTCAAATAGCCTATTGAGCGATTTACTCAGTTGATAGTATTAATGCTTCTGTTTCAGCTTATTTATTACACACACACACACACACACACACATATATATATATATATATATATATATATATATATATATATATATATATATATATATATATATATATATTTCTTTAGTTATTTAAAACCAATTGTTTATGTACTTTACCAGTACTTGTCCCATAGCTTTAGTTTTTGTGGAAATATTTTATCTTCCACTCAGGCTACGTTACAAATCACAAATTCAGTTTTCCACAAAAACAGTATTGTTTTATTTTAATAATTACGAAAGATGGAAAGATTGGTCATTCATTCTACGTGCACAATTGTGTGGGTCAGGGCTGAATGGGCTATGACTTTTCCTATAGGTGCCGTGAGAATGCTTTCTTCAGGGAAGGTTTTTAAACTAGCTATTTTATAAACTGACAATAGAAATTGAAATAATACAAAATCATCTTGTCCATCACAAATTGGGATTTGTTTATATAAATTACTAAAGCTGTCTGAAGCAATGTCTACACTTACTTTATCTAAATTAGTATTAAAAGACATAAATGAATTCTCTACACGTGAATCACCAGACACCAGTCCAGATAAACGCCCCCCTGAGACCCCCTGGTTCGAATTTTGAGAAAAACGTTTAACTCTGATCTGGAGCGTGAACCAAGGTATTTGTGACTAAAATTTGGTAACTCTTGGTCTATTTGTCTGGTTCCCAAGCCGGTTCCGGTAAAAGCCCCCTGAGACCCCCTGGTTCGAAATTTAAAAAAACGACTTCGTCTTGATCTGGAGCCTGGGCTAGGTACCCCTGACCAAATTTTGGTAACTCGCGGTCCACTCGTCTGGTTCCCAGGCCGCACACAGACAGACAGACAGACAAACACACAAACAAACTCTTTATTTTATTTATATTAGATAAAGAATTAATATACTGAATATCAGCTCTCCAACTTGAACGGCTTGTGAGATACTAAATTTTTCGCAAAAATTCGGACCCTCTTAGAATATGTAATATAATGAAATCGATACCGAATTTATGATAACTTCCTAGTTGAGATTGAGGCCTAAGTATATACCAAAAATCATTTCATTTGACTTTGCAATTTGGATATGATGATCATGCACACATAGTTACATTCAATTTTTTATATAATAATTCATATATTACACATGATTGAAACATTTTTCCCAGTAGTTAGCTCCTCTAAGAAATCACAGGCTGCGTCTCAAATAAGTCCTATTGCTATTATTACAGTTGCAAATATCAATATCTAAAATTGCCTGAAGTTCTTTTGTCAATAGAAACAAACGAAAAGAAAAAGGATGCCTTGAAAGAAGACAAATTCACCAGAGTTCAGAAGCTGTCTACAATGCACTGAGCAGAATGAGTCTGTGGGTCGTAATACGTTGTTAAGTCAGAGTGGGGGGTTGCAGTGGGTCACGTTCTGTTGACCCGCGGCCCCCCGACCCGCTCCATCTCTGGACTGTACATACGGATAAAACAATCATATATATGTATTTTAACCTTGATTTTACTGAACCTTCACTAATTTAAGATAATTTACAAAAAATGCAGGAAAGCAATTATTAATAACATATATAAAAAATATAGAAATGTATTTTGAAGGAAAAAGTATTGGTGTACTCAAGACTCGAACTCGAGTTGCCTACTCAATAAGCAGACCCCTTACCGAATTATCCACGGCACAACATGCAATTTGTCGTTTCGAAGCGTTATTTCTAATGGGTGTATTACGTAACACCGCTACCAGATGTCAGTAGTGATGCGATCACCCATTTCGCAGTTACGAAATCACTCTTTTAACCCCCATTAATCCGATTTTTATATACCTACAATTCTCTCTCTCTCTCTGTATATATATATATGTTACCGTCAGAACCCGAAATTAGGTAAAACTAGAAGTTCCTAGTTAAAACTAGTTTTCTCAAAGCCGTTTCGAAAGAACTAGTATTAACTAGTCAATACTAGAATTTACTCTGTTAGTTAGGTAATTCTGGAATTAACGAAAAAGACTATATAATGTGAATCATATACAGTTTTTACTAGTTAAAACTAGTTCTGACCAAAATGGATCAGTTAACAGTGTTTCTGGAAGTTCGGACTTGCTCCTACTGGGAAAGTATTGTTTTGTTTTCTCTTAGTCTGTTCGGAGCCTTTGTAAAGTGTGCAGGTGCGTCTCTCTTGTCGTGGCTACGCGTGTGTTAGTGTTTCGGGAACTGTGAGGTGATTATTCGTTGTAATGAGTCAGTCCGATAAAGAAACAATTTTGAGGGAAAGATTCTTCAAAGAAATTATTCGTTTGGAAAATGAAAAAGACAGTCACTATAATGCAATGACCAAGGACGTTTACAGTAAACTTTTAACTGAAGTTGAAGAGGCAAAATCTGCTGCAAAGAAAACACCTTTACAGTACAGACGTTTGAAACGGTTTAATGTTTTGGAAATTGGTGAAACAAAAAAACTGGTGTCGAAAAGTGAGCCTGTGAAGTACTACTTACCTGCCGAGCAGATCTTTGGTGTTATTGAAGCATCACATGTTGCTGTGGGACACGGAGGTCGAGATAGAATGAAAGCTGAAACTTCTAGGAAATATGCCAACGTTACGACTCAAATGATAAATATTTTTCTGTCAATGTGTGAAACATGTCAACGGAAGAAAAGTATGAAAAAGAAGGGCTTTGTTTCTAAGCCAATACTTCACACAGAAATGAACAGCCGATGTCAAGTGGACCTGATAGACATGCAAGCACACCCTGATCGTAAGTTCAAGTTTATCATCATCTGACGAAGTTTGTCTTACTGCGAGCGCTGCAAACCAAAAGAGCTGAAGAAGTAGCCTACCAACTGACACACATATTTTTGACATTTGGTGCCCCCTGCATTTTACATTCTGATAATGGCAGAGAGTTTGTTAATTCTGTCATCAAGGAACTAACGACACTCTGGCCTGAGTTAAAGTTAGTCAACGGAAAGCAAAGGCACAGCCAAAGCCAAGGGTCAGTAGAACGGGCAAATCAAGATATAGAAAATATGCTTGCCTCGTGGATGCATGATAATAAAACAACAAACTGGTCAAATGGTCTCCGCTTTGTTCAGTTTATGAAAAATCGAGCTTATCATTCCGGAATAAAACAGTCTTCATACCGTGCGATGTTCGGTATTGAGCCAAGAGTAGGACTTACGACTTCAGCACTGTCATCAGATGTTCTCCAAAACATAAACGATGAGGACGACCTCGTGAGTATTATTGAGGACATGAATGAGCGCCTTAGTGAACATGAAACATTTGATGAAGGAGAAAATGAGGCTGGTCCTAGTGTGGTTGATATCACATCATCCAGGAAAGAAGCACGTGAAAATTTGTCAAAGAGGCCAAGAAAATGAAACGTATCTCTGATGCCACCCATCCACCTGTTGAAGTGGGAGATAATGTCATAATACCAATCCCGGATGTGGACAGAGCAAAGGCGGAATTTTGGAATGTCATTGGAGTTGTTCTAGAAAAAAATGAAGATCTGCACAAGATTGGAACCAAGGATGGAAAGCTGGATAAATTATATTGCAAGTAAGTTTTCTGTCTTTTATGTGCTCCTTATTGATAGAATTTGTATTAACGTCCTAAACAAGCTAAGGAGCTTCTAACGACGGGACCTACAGGTTAAAGTGGGATCCGAACCATTGCTCGGGTTTGTATAAAAGGCGGAGGGCTCCCAGCGGGATTTAGAGCCCGCGACCACGCCCGCAGAAGGCCTTAAGCATTTTCATTTAAGGCCTTTAAGCATCTCTGGTACACGCCGGGATGGGGTACGAGATAGCATATGGGAAGGAAGTTGGTTAAGGCCTAGTTTTATAGGTACTATCACATTCTTTGATTGGTATGAGAGGGATAAAAGCTGGAAATCCTCAGTCAGGATGGTAGGCCGCTGGACGCGAACTTGCTACCTTCCGAATGCGAAGCCAGCACTTTACCAACTGATCTATGGCCGCTCGGTAATTAAGAGCTATATTGTATATGTTAACGCTGTTGACTAAGCTCCCCACCACGTTCTTTTCTTTCTTTCTTTCTTTTTCTTAAGATTGTGGGAAGTTGTAGGTCACTATCACAATTTTGGATAGCAAGCAAGATAGAATTTAATAAGTCTGTGATCTGAAAGTATTATTCCTGTAAACAACTTATTTTTTTTTTGTTTAGATTTTTGAGTAGTCAGCGTGTGACATCATTATTCACAGCTATTCAAATTTCTATACAGAAAGTAAATTGTTTACAGCGCTGATCCTTTTATATCATAGAATTACTTAAATTCTGTCTTGCTTGCTTTCGAAAATGGTGATAGTGACCTACAACTTCTCACAATCTTCAAAAAACGGAAAAATTAATGGGGAGGAGCTTGGTCAACACCCTTAACCATAGATGTTAGTGTTTTATACGTATCTGTAATATTATTATTAACCGAAAATAATGATGGATTCTTCACATCATTTTATGTCAAAAAATTTTCTATTTTAATGTCCATTATGTTTTTCCGGAACCGATTTAATAATGTGTAATCCATCTGTTGTTGTCTGCTGTGTACTCACTAATAGGTTGATAACATGTCACGAACTTGATCCCGGTAAAAGACTGTTGTTTAGCTTGTGAAACCGGTACTCGTGAAATGTGCTTTAGTGCATAGCCGTTTTTGTAGGAAATACGCAGATTAACTACCGGTGTTTCTCTGAAATACTAATTATGACGAGTGTGGAAATTGTGCGTTAAAATACATTATTATTTTGTTTTGAAAAATCATTATTATTTTTTATGTAAGTGATTCAGGATTCCCACACCATGTGATTAAACAAAATGTGTCTGTTGTAGGTCTGAATTCGACATTTGCCACGAGCAGTTCCTGACACCAGTCGAAGTACCAGATACTGAAATTTCGTTGAGAACTGCAGCCAGGAAAGCAGCATTAACCCCACAAGGGTTCACACGTTGTGTGTGCAAGAAAGCATGTATTTCGAAAAGATGCTTGTGCAAGAAGAAAGGTTTTCTCTGCAACTCAAAATGCCATGATAGTTTACCTTGTGGTAACAAATAGAAACATTTCAGATGTTTTAGCAATAAAAACGTTTTTCTTTGTATTTCATAATAAATATACAATATTACGTCAGTAGATTGGCTTTGGCACCACCGAATTGAATAAGTAGTAGTGCAATAGTAGTGTGTATTTTACCTTGTGCTAACACAAAAGCATTTCAGATATTTCTGCAAAACGGAAGTTTTTTCTGTGTATTTCTTAATAAATAAGTGTTTCTATAGAATTGTATTTGAACGACAAGGATTCACATGTTATGCATGCAAGAGGCTTATATTTCGCAAGGTACTGCAAAAACAAAGAATTTCTATGATATTGTGAGTGCCATAATACTTTTTAGAAATATATAGAAACATTTATGATGTTTGTGCAAAAGAAAAGTTATTTCTAAGTGTCTTAATAAATACATTTCTTCAGGTTTCACTAGTAATATTGTATTTTAATGAAAATAAATAGTAAACTACGCATTCTTAATAAGCGTTGTCAATTTTACAATTCACTAGTTAATACTGAGTTAATACGAAAGGCTGACGAAACTAGTTTTAACTAGGGTATTCTGGTTTCAACAGATTTCGGGTTTTGACGGTAACACATTTGAGTTAATACTAGTTTTGACTAGTAATAATACGTTTTAACTAGAAGCAAAAATAGTAAAAACTAGAACTACCTAACTAACATCGTAAATTCTAGTATTGACTAGTTAATACTAGTTCTTTCGAAGCGGCTTTGAGAAAACTAGTTTTAACTAGGAAATTCTAGTTTTACCTAATTTCGGGTTCTGACGGTAACATATATATATATATATTGACAACAGTAAGTAAGAGTATAGATTAAGTTATTCTTGATTTTAATCTACAGAACAAATGTTTTTAATGAAAACATGGGGCCTGTTGCCGTAGATAGCTAAAGGCCGTAAATAAAATTCAAACTTCAAGTGTAAGTGGGGTAACTCCCGACAATGGCTGATTTAAGACGTTTGATAGCGCGAATAACGGCTGGTTTATAATCACACTTGGTTAGGGATGGGCACGAGCGAGTTCGAGAGAGTTTTTTTTGAAACTTGATTCGACTCGAAACAGACATCTTTTAGCTCGACTCGAAAACTCGACTCGAAAAATTTCTCCCAACTCGACTCGAATTTGGATCGAGTTTCGAGTCGAGTTGAGCCAAGTCGAGCCAAATCTTGTGTGTAGTTTCAAGTTCGTTTTTCACTTATTCTGCATAAACAATATAATTATTATCAATGTTGCTACTTCCACTACAACTTATTATTATTTTTATTATTATTATTATTATTATTATTATTATTATTATTATTATTATTATTATTATTATTATTATTATTATTAAATTCTGTAATTAAGCTTGAAAGATAGGCGGTTTGCGTCTGAATACTAAAAACTAGTTGACTGCCGATTTCGGTAGTCGTGAAATCTAGGAAACAAGGACATCGTTCACGAGGTTCTGGGTTTGAGTTCCAGAGGAGCAAGTGTTCGTGCTTGGGCCAAAATTTGTTAAAAGTTATAGCGTGCCAGGCAAATATGTTTAAAACTGTTCTGCCTGGGTCTACGGTTGTCAACGACTTGTGCGGCTTGGCTCACAGCTTATTCAATATCGAACCGAACCGAGAAGTAGGGATGCGCACGAGTCGAGACACAATTTGTAAAATTCGAGTCGAATCGAGACTGCTCGTAAAAATCTTGATTCGACTCGAATGTCTCAAAACTCTTCACATATTTTTAAAAATAGTTTTGAAGAAACTAATTACTCAGAAACAGTTATATATATATATATATATATATATATATATATATATATATATATATATATATATATATATATATATATATATATATTATTATACAGGTGCGGATCCAAGGGGAGCTACAGCCCTTTTGACACTCAGGTATACACTGGATAAAATAAGCTTCAATCCTGCTTTACACTGAATAAAGCGGCAAACTGTGATTTAGTCGCTCCCTTGATCATATGCTAGATCCGGGGCTTTAAGGGTTCATAGCTGTAAAACTATGGGATCTATCGTTAGGGATGCGCACGAGACGAGTCGAGACAGAATTTTCCTGACAAATTTCGAGTCGAGACACAGCTCTTGCAATAAAAAAGAATACATTTTTCGAGTCGAGACAGCACATTTTCGAGACGAGAAAGCCTCAAATCTTCTCTCGTGCGCATCCCTACCTATCGTAGTCGGGTTAAGACTTCACTTAGAAACTAATATGGGCGCTATCCAAATATACAATGTTTCAGAATCTAAAGTACACATGCGACAATTTTTAGAGAGGAACTTTGGCTATGTGCATATAATTTGAAGTACTCACCAAATACCTGTATAAAAATTGTTGTAGAAGTATGGCAGAATTCTGAAACATGGATATTTGGATAGCTCACGTACTAGTTCCTAAATAAGGTCTTGACCCTACTACGGTAGGTCGCCTAGTTTTGGAGCTATGGACCTTTAAAGTTCATTTCTTCATATTTTTGGCAGCCTATAACTCCGAAATTAAGCATTTGTGCGCCCAGGTTTGTTATTACCTTTTGTCTTATCTTGGTGTCAGGAACAGTATTTCTTCCAGATATGTTTTTGGGTCACTGCCCCCCTCCCGGAGGTCTGAGAGTGCCCCCCGGAGGAGACCAAAATATTACGTCTATAATACAATAATAAATAGAATAGTACCAGCAGTGCCCCTTCCCCCACCCTGAACATTTTTTTCTGAAAGCACAACTGGTCAGGAATCTCCTTGCATTTTTTAAATGGAGTATCGCATCGCAGTTTGCAGTGCAAATGGGAATGCAATGCAGTGCAAACATGGAAATGCAACATTGCATTTACATGTTTGCACTGCAAATTGAAAAATGTATTGCAAATTGCGATACATCTTTGTGTCTTAAATTACTACGTAAGCTAAAATAAGGAGCAAGTTAAAAATATATTACTATTATTTCAAGAAACTTCCCCCGACTTGAAGGGTCGGTTATTGCAAGAAAAAATGCCTCGACTTTGGATTACAATAGTTTTCCACTTTTGTCTTTCCTTCTCTTTGTCAGTTTATTGTTACTGGGTCATTCTTCAGATCTTCTCAGGTTTTGGGTGATTATCCTTGTTTCTGAGCGTGTAATAAAAAAAAATGTTCCTTGAAGAAAAGGCGCATTGGCATCAGATTGGACCTAGCCGATATATGGTATATATAGCATGATTGTGGCTTGGTTAGTAAAACGCAGAAGTGCGTACAGTAGATCAGTAAAACAGTAACGGTATTCTTCAATGCCAAAAAGACAGTATAGGAAATTACACTCATCTTTGTCTCTCTTTTCTTTTTGCTTTTCATTTGAAGTACTGATATATAATACCTGATACAAATTTACGTTCCTTGTTAAAAACACCATATGTTTTAGCAAGATTTCTTCTTGGGAGACGCCGTGAACCTCAAAAAACATCCCGAACAAATGGACTCTGTCTTTCTGTGTGTGTTTGAACCAATGAGTTGTTTTTCCTAAACCTAATTGTTGAATTTGCCGCTGTGGTAAAACTATTTCGCTCAATTTGACAAATAATATAATAAAATATAATACTTATCCAGCAATGAGCATGGATTGCAAGGAAAAGCAGTGAACCCTAAAGTACCCCTGTAGCAGGGGCGGATTCAGAACGGACTTCTGGGGGTGGGGGTGGATTGTAATACTACTACTTAGCTAGTTTTAAGAGCTCCAAATTTTGGGATGGGTTTTATTTACATATAAAATAAGAAAGCTTCCTCTTCCGTGGGAGGGGGGCAATTGCCCCGATCGCTCCCTGGATCCGTGTCTGCCCTATAGCCTCTCCCCGAAATTAAATACATTGATCTATTCTATCCAATTGGAAGTCATTTTCGCTTCCATGTTATTGGTGACGGAGCTCTTGTTCTTTGTATCTCTGTACTCAAGAAAATAATAATAATAATAATAATAATAATAATAATAATAATAATAATAATAATAATAATAATAATAATAATAATAAAGCATCTGAATAATAAAGATATTTTTCACCCTTCTTTAAACTTTCTGTGTATTTCTCTGAATCTGGATATGTTGTTTTATAGTGTATAATGCAAAAAGGCTTTAAACAGCAATCTGGCAAAAAGTATTTGTGTAAAAGACACAAACGTCTACAAACGTCTACAAACAACTAAACAGCTGACCTTGTTTCTGTTTGCCTTACGATTTATACACAATGTTACGATTTACAAGGCACAGACAAAAGTAGAGAGCAACATGATATTCGCCTAAGGGCAACTTCGTCGCTAAACTGAAGACTAGCACTCTGTCAATATATTGCATAGCTATCAATAAGTCAGACTCACAGGTTCTTTCCAAACGTTTTGTATAACAGGTTAATCAAACTACGTTGTTGTAGGTAAGGGATGAGACTCTGAAAGGCCGATGTGTTGGAGGTCAGAGCCGTAGCTAGAAATTTCGTTGCCCGGGGCAAAGTAGAATTCGGCGTCCCCCGACACTCGCCTTACCAAGATTTGACTTTACTTTATGTGCTTTTATTTTTAACATATAAGAGAAACACCTTTTTGTTGTTATGCTACGCTGTTTTTCTTTTCTTTTTTTTTTTTTATCAAGCCGCTTAGACAGCCAAAAGCGATCGTTATGTATTCTTTAACAAATAAGAGTCACTCTCAAGAGGCTTATTTTAGACCTGCTGCTAAACTTGCCAAACTACCTTGTATACAAATCCATTTGGAGAATAATTATGAAAAAAGCATGGAGTCGATTCTCCTACGTCAGGACGACCATGTTAGACATGGAGTTGCTGGACGCGAGTGGTAGCGTTGGAAAGGTCCGGGTCCCCTGAGTCGAGTCGAGTTCTCGAGTCGAGCTAAAAGATGTCTGTTTCGAGTCGAATCAAGTTTCAAAAAAAAAAAAAAACGCTCGAACTCGCTCGTGCCCATACCTAACCACTGCCCCTGAGTGCAGTAGTAATGTCAAAAGTCTGGCCCAGGCCACGAAGCTCAAGGAATGGGGTCTTGACGTCATGGATTCGGGTCCCTTCTATTCACCTATTAAGGGGATCTTCTACCTCTTCGCTTATGTTTCTAAGTTCCCATTTGAAAACATGTAAATTTTAATATGGTAATTTCTAACAAAGTATTGCAGGTAATGACTTGAAATGTTTAATACAAATACACTAGACCCATATAAATCCAACCACGGTTTCCAATTTACGTTACATGCGTTAGATTAATTGCAATATATTCTTCAGTAAGTTTGGCAACAGAGAATAAAAAGTATGCTGCAGAGGGGAGAGGGCTGACCATCTGTTCTAGCTGCTTTTAATGTGATTCTCACTTCTCAGTGGTTAGAATGGTCTGGACTGGAAGAGCCCAAAACCACTTCTTTCTTCCTTTCACGGTTTGTTTGTTTCTTCCACCCCCTGCAGTCACAAGAAGACAACTTGTTTCGGAAAGCATTTTGAATTAGTAGCAAAAAGCAAAACTGAATGACACCACGGACGGATTAAAGGGATGGGCGGTCACTCCCTCCGAGAACATTTGAATACTTTGAGTAATCGGAGTAAGAAACTAGAAATTGCGTAATCTAATAAGAAAAGTTTCTTGAAGTATACAGATCAAGACGCATTTCAAGTGTCACAGCATTGTACTCTCATCCCCTCCCCTCCCAATTCCCTTCTGAAGAAGTTCTCTTTTGTTCCTCTGTTCCATATTAGCCTTTACACTTACACTTTCACTATCCAGTATTGATTTTGACCATACCATCTGCACAGCAAGGCGAGTATGGTTTACGAGTCCTTCCTGCCCCCTTTTTCTGCCCCTTTTTTAAAAATTTCTAATTATAATAAAATTTATCGAAAACAATTCATCCCAACGATAAAGACTTATACACATTCATTATTGCAATCTTAAAATAAACTCGCCGCCTGTCGCGTATGCTAGCGATCTAATATATACGAATAGATGAAAAGTTAGTTTGAAGCCTTATGTATTGTTTTCTGTAAGTAAGTCCGAATTCATACTTGTTTCTATTGTTGCATCGACAAAAGTGAGAGCCAAATCGATTTAGGCTCGTTGGTCTTTGCGAGGTCCCTAAAGATGCAAGGCCGTGGGCAGTCGCCCACCACTTGAAACGCCTCTGCACTAGAGGACTGCACGTGCTCGGGCCTACAAAGCATGTATCACTTCGGGCCCGGGAGGGGTTCGGGCAGTAGCGTCATTTCAGATTTGGCTTGGGGGGCAAGACCCCTTGATATATGTAAAATTTCGCGTTTTTCACCGACTTACTACTATTCTATTGATAAAATCTATATAAATCTCAAACTCAGGGGGGCAAATGCCCCTCCCTGCCCCCTAAATGACGCCCCTGGGTTCGGGCTGTGAATTTTTAAATATACAACCATATTTCTTGGACTTTTTCGGGCGTAACTTTGTAAATATAGTGTAAAACACAAATTGCACCGTTCTTTCTGAAGGACTTTTAAAACACAACTGCAAAATCAAACCTTGAATTGCTGTAAATAAAAATACAATCTTGCATTAATAATTAAGTTTCTGTGATTCGGGCTTATTTCGGGCTCATTTGATTATCACGGAGCTCAGTCCGGGCTCGGGCCTAAATGCTAAGACATATTTCGGACTCGGGTCGGGCCTCACATTGTAAATTCACGGGCCGGGCCCAGGCTGAAAATTCCGACCCGTGCAGATCTCTGCTCTGTACCCGCACACATTCCTTCCTAGTCCAGAAAATCTCCTCCCCTCCGCATCGTCAATAATGGTAAATTTGTTCCTCGTATATTTGCTTATTATTGTAAGAGAAGTGCAAACGAGAACTCTAAACTTTGTTCGTTCTCTGGGGTAATGTGAGTAATGCAAATGAAGAAAGGTATGCGTAATATACAAATGTCAGAAAAACTTGATATCAATTTGAATAGACCTTTTACGTAATGTTTATTTTAAAAATAATAAACTTACGCAAATATATCGAGGCATCTGAAATTTAATGTTAAATAGTGGCGAGTGAGCCAGAAGGGGCGTGCACTATTCAGTTAGTCAAAGAACTCATATATGTAGCTTGAAAACTACTACTATTTAAACCAATATTGAATTAGACAAATTTGTAAAAAGTAGGATAACTATAGTTGGAAATAGTGTGTGTATTTTTTTAGGAGGAAACCCAGAAGTACATTCTCGATAAAATAATAATAATAATAATAATAATAATAATAATAATAATAATAATAATAATAATAATAATCTTCCTTACTTCAATCATAGGTTGAAGCGCAAGAAGGAAATTTTAAAACTTTTCTCTCCCCTGGGAAAGCTGTTTTATAATTTGATAAGGTCTCTTCTTCGTAACTGCATCTATCCTTGGTCGGGCCGCGATGGCTCAGTGGTAGAGCGTTCACCTCTAATGCATGGCGTCCTTAGTTCGATCTCAGCTTAGTGTGAAGTGAACTTAGTGGTGGACAAACACCGTATGCGTGGATTTTCTCGGGGTTCTCCCGTTTCCTCCCACTTTCTTCATTCCACCATTTCATTCATTTCTCATAATCACCGTCTCCTTTAGCCTAACCGGCATAACCGTGGGACGTAAAACTCAAAGATTTCATTTCAATTTTTCATTTACCTTCCATGGTTTTCATACTGCGGGCACTGGAGTTTCCGAACTATATCATGGCGGCCATTTTGAAACTGGTGCTCCATATGAAACATCTTTTAGTACAGCGTTACTTAGTTTTCCAAGACCTTTCGAACGAGGTACTACTCGACCCATGTTCCCATTTGACATTTCAGAGTTACCCTCCGTTACCTCCATTTACGGGCGGCGGAGAGGGGTACTTTTGACGGAATTGGTTTTCCCCCTTAGCAATATATAACGTATACTTCAAACATTTCTTCTATGTTTTATCATTTTTCAGATATTTCCGTGGATTGATTAAAATGGCCCACCCTATATATATATATATATATATATATATATATATATATATATATATATATATATATATATATACAGGGTGGGCCATTTTAATTAATCCACGGAAATATCTGAAAAATTATAAAACATAGAAGGCATGTTTGAAGTACACGTTATATATTGCTAAGGGGGAAAACCATTTCCGCCAAAAGTACCCCTCCCCACCCCCCGGAAATGGGGGTAACGGGGGGTAACTTTGAAATGTCAAATGGGAACATGGGTCGAGTAATACCTCGTTCGAAAGGTCTTGGAAAACTAAGTAACGCTGTACCAAAATTTGTTTCATATGGAGCACCAGTTTCAAAATGGCCGCCATGATATAGTTCGGAAACTCCAGTAGCCGTAGTATGAAAACCATGGGAGGTAAATGAATTTAACAAAATTGAAATACGTAAATATCATAGGGCATATCGAATGATGTGACCCCTGCGATCCCAGCGGCTTCCTTGAAGGGATTTTGTGAGCTAACTTCAAAATTTCAATGTCCGACCGGACAACGGTTCGGGCGTACGCTTGACCTACCCAATGCTGTTTGGAAGGCAGACTTCAGGGATAGAGAATTAGTGCACTCAGTCACTACAGCGTCATCCTTACAAACAAATGTTTCAACCATACCATACCTATTTGTAAGGTAGCCTTAATTTGCGAATTAAAGTAGAGTTCTCATTTGAACTTGCACTGTTACTTTCCACCCCACTCACATACAGAGCACAGGAAAAGATTATTTTGCAAGACTTGGATATCTCTCTATACATTATGGCAATTTTACTCTAACATTTTTAACTCTGTTGTATCATTCTCGAGCCTTGGAACGCCTCCGTGGTTTTCCTATTTAATTTTCGTTATTTTCATTTATCTCTACCCGTATTCATACTATGGGCACTAGACGTTTTCTTAGACACATTCACCATGTCTTGGCGATCATTTTGAAAACGGTGTCTCATGTCGAAAATATTCTTACAGAAGCTGTTTGATATTCATTTGTCTATGTAACATGATGTTACTCGCTTCAAGTTGCTATTTGAAATTTTCAAGTTGGCCCCGGATACCTTTCAGTGGAGTCACCCCGACAACACCTCTCGATGTGCCTTACGTCAGTTACCTACTCCAGTTTTTCTTCTGTTGATTTATCTCCAATCGCTTTCATACTACGGATACTAAACCTTTTCTCTGACACTGATACTATGTTTCGGCGGCCTTTTGAGAAAACTGCCATTTCACCTCAATCGTTTTCTCCTGCAAGATGTTTGATTTTGCAAGATTTATCGAACGAGGTACAACTCGACTCATGCTACTATTTGAAATCTTGAAGTTAGCCCTCAAGACCCCTTTAGGGAGGCCACTGGAATCGCAGGGACCACACAATTCGATATGCCCTATGATATTTACGTATTTCAATTTTGTTCCATTCATTTACCTCCCATGGTTTTCATACTACGGCTACTGGAGCTTCCGAACTATATCATGGCGGCCATTTTGAAACTGGTGCTCCATATGAAACAAATTTTGGCACAGCGTTACTTAGTTTTCCAAGACCTTTCGAACGAGGTATTACTCGACCCATGTTCCCATTTGACATTTCAAAGTTACCCCCGGTTACCCCCATTTCCGGGGGGTGGAGAGGGGTACTTTTAGCGGAAATGGTTTTCCCCCTTAGCAATATATAACGTGTACTTCAAACATTTCTTCTATGTTTTATAATTTTTCAGATATTTCTGTGGATTAATTAAAATGGCCCACCCTGTATATAGATAGATAGATAGATAGATAGATAGATAGATAGATAGATATGTTGGTGCACCAGTAAGCTCACAAGAGTACAGATTAATTCATTCTTGATTTTAATCTACAGAACAAATGCTTTTTATGAAAGCAAGGGGACTGCTACACATAGATGGCTAAGTGAGGTAAATAAAATTTAAACTTCAAATGGAACTTGGGTGGATCACCGACAATGGCTCATTTAACACGTTTGATAACAGCGCGGGTAATAGCAGATTTATAAAGGTAGTAGATAGAGCCTGTGTAGGTAAATGGGTACCGCGTGAGACTGTCATTCTAAGGGTCTGGGGTTCGAGTCTCGGCCTAAACTGAGTTAATTTTTTTTTTCAAGGAATTCAACACTAAATGATGTTCGCGTTTGATACTGAAAGAGATTTATCCTATGAAGGAAGAAAACCCAAGATGGGGGCAGCGGGAAAGACGGAAACTGTTTATCCTTAAGTGTTAAAATTTAATTTATTCCCATATCTTTTGCTCTTTCCTTTCCCTCTTTCCTTCTTTTCTCATTTTGTTTAGCTATCCGTACTTTTTCGGTTTCTGCATGAAGCGTATTATTGTTTTCGTTTTCTTTGCATTAATTCCTATCTCTTTGAACTTAATGTGAATGGAATTTCTGCAGATTTATCTCGTGGTTGTTTCTCTAAATGATGCTCTCAGATAGTAATACTTTTTCCTCCGAGTGGAGGAATATCCTGGCATGTTATGTTTTCGGGCACGTATTTGCTGTCATGTTGGTTGTCCAACTATCAGACATCGAGTGAAACTATTCTGATACTGGAAAAAGCTATCATATCTTATGTATCCAACCTCCATTTTCTACTGTCGCTGGCTGTACAAAGTATTATGTTTTCCAATAGCACTAGACGTTCACACGCTAGCACATGATTGCTGATATCAAAACTTTCCTAAACATGGGACAGTGTCTTCCGAAGTTTATGTATGATAAAAATGAACGCTGTGGCCTCCATCGAGTACCTTTCTCAGTTACTTACCTTTGGAAACTTGCAATAGTTGTGATCTATGAACCGTTGTGAGCGGTTAATTGACTTCACACATGGACGTCATATCTTTCGAAAATGAAGGGGAATCTGCCCCATGTTTAGGATACAGACACGTATTTATATGTTGTGCGCTCCTGTGCTCTAAATAATTTGCCGCCTTCCCCCCCCCCCTCGAAAATGACCAATATTAGAATTTAATTCATAGTTTTGGGGGTTTCTGAGATGAATAGTGATAGTTTTAATCCAATTCATCTTCAAGCTCATGCTCCATTCCCCAGAGAGCGGCGAGGTTTTAAAAGTAATCGAAAACGACAAATATTAGTGTTGAATTCATAGTTTTGAAGGTTATTGACTTTAACGGTATCAGTTTTCATGATGTTCATCTTCACCCCTTGGGGTGGGGTGGGAGACTATGACTTTTTAAAAATAATCAGATAAGCTAGCTAATTAGTAACCACTGTAATTAGAGCGAATTAAACACATTAACATATTTTCTCGCGATTGTGCGGGACTCTGCGGGTTGCTGGTTTTAAATATTTCTTTATTGAGAATCTCTTAAAAAATCCTGAGCGGTGTGGTAGCTCAATTGTGGAGCGTTCACCTCTGGTGCATAGGGTCCTTGGTTCGATCCCAGCTCACGCCAAGTGAGTTTTGTGGTGGACAAACACCGTGTACTTGGATTTTCTCGGGGTTTTTCCCGTTTCCTCCCAGTTTCTTCATTCCATCACTTCATCATCATCACCCATCTCTTCTAATCCTGGGACGTAAAACTTAAAAGCTTTCATTTCATTTCACTTTAAAAAATCCAAAATTCTGCCGCCCGGTGCTCGAGCACACATAGAATAGCACTTACCTAAATACGGGACTGTATATATATATATATATTATATCAGCTGTATTAAAAGTTTGGGGCCATAGACCAACTCTGTTAAAGTGAAGATATGAAAAAATGCTAAAAATAAGTGGTTTTCAGTCTAAAATGCTGGAGCCGCTTAGGCTAAATACTGGTAAGGCGCCTTATGTTTAATGAAACAGCAAGATTTCCAGTTAATTTAGCTGTTCGAACGATACGTAATGGCACCCAAAATGACACAAGAAACATGCACATTATTATGTGAGGGAACCTAAAACATCTTGAATTCGTTTCCCAAGGATACTAGGTTGTTGGTGTTTTGAGAAGGACAGTGTCGGACTCAAAGGTGACCACTTTGACCTAACCTCACTCAACCTAACGCTCACAAACTCATTTCGACCTCACGCTCACCTCACTAGTCTGACCTCACACTCACTCAACCTCACGCTCACATCACCAGTCTGACCTCACACTCACACAACTTCACGCTCACATCACCATCTGACCTCACGCTCACATCACCATCTGACCTCACGCTCACATAACCAGTCTGACCTCACGCTCACTCAACCTCATGCTCACTTCGTGAGGTTGAGGTCGAGTGAGCGCGAGTTCCGAACATTTGAGCACCGACCTCATGAGTTTCGACACCTTTGGTCGGACTAGCCAAATTGAGGGCCATTGAGGCGAGTCCTTAAAAGCCCATATATGAAACTGTAACAAAAATCGTATAGTTATTAAATAATTCATTTTGTTCTGGTCAGAAAAGTGTTAGGGTGAGTCATAAGTCTCCAGACAAATGATGATAATACTACACTACAGTTATAAAATATGTTCCACGTGTTTCCCTTGCATGTCGAGACAAAGTGACAGGTGATCCAACCAAGTCTGACGAACATCTATCAATGTTGCACTTGTTACTTGTTTGCAAGCTGCACTGATTCTTTGTTTAAGATGATCCAAATCCCGAATTTTCTCCTGGTACACAATCGATTTCAGGTGGTCCCACAATCGATTTCAGGTGGTACCACTACCAGCCAACAGAATGATGTCAATACGTTCTTCCTTCGTAAATGGCATTCTTTCGGTTCTTTCACTTTGATTCACCTGGAAAATAAAAAACTAAACATTAGTAATCTTGTATGGAGACTTACTACCTGGAATATGAAAAATAAACATTATTCATTTTGTATGGAGACTTATGACTCACCCATATATATATATATATATATATATATATATATATATATATATATATATATATATATATATATATATATATATATATATATATATGTGTGTGTGTGTGTGTGTGTGTGTGGTCTACCAGAGCGACTTAGACACTACCTTTTTCTTGAGAACGGTACATACTAACAAATTGAAATAAAAAAAATTGCAGCACAAATGTGTTCCAAAGAATACGTAGAAATTACTTACAAAATACCGAAAGCTCCCCTTCGTGGTGTAATAAGGGGCACATGCCCCGTTCTTGCGATTTTCAAATGGGAATGATGTTTCGAATGCACATTTGAAAAGGTGGGGGAGAGAATAAGATTGCCCTACGAAACATTTGTCCGTACTACCTACCGTTTTCCGTGTACCAATTGTTTTCTTTCAAAAAAATGAAGGTGCGCGAAATAGAATATACGGAATTTACTAATTAAGATAATGTAAGCACCGTCACAGTTTCGGGAAGTGCAAGACACACGCTTTTCAATGATATGCCACACGGTGACTCAGGGTCTAAAAAAAGAGGAAACTGCGCGACCCAAAAAAGGGGGTCTAAAGTAAGATCAGAACTCGAAAATTTCAAATGGAAAGGGGGGGGGGGTCGAGCAATGTTAAAAGAATTCAACAAAGGTCTCTGCAAATGTTAAAAGAATTCTAACACGATTTTTGAATCCACTAACCACTTTCAACATGGCCACCATAACAATATCGAAACCCTGAATTTCTAGTTCATCATGAAGAAATAAAACGTACTAGTTAAGTTGCCCACTTGACCAAAAAAAGGGCGGGCACGTAACAGTACCACAAAGAAATAAGTTCCATTTGACTGCCCGTAAGCTTTTTACACTGCCCGGTTAAACGCAAGTCATATCGCACAGGTGGAGGTGTGCCTAGCTCTTCTGCTAATACTAGTGTGCTTTCACTGATAACATGAATACGCCACTCCAATCTTGGTCTCGTTCACCGTTGTCTGTTGAAAGACGTTGCGTCGTCGAAGGGATTGTGTGAGAAGTCTGTATTTGTTAACGTACGTTTCTCGTGGTCGTGTGCATTTCTGTCAATTACTCCGCATTGGCAAATCGTGGCATGTAGGTTGAAATGCCTTTCACAAACGAAGAAGCATTTGATATGTTCATGGTGTTGTGTGAGTGCCAACGAAATAGTTCCGCTGCTGGTCGTGTGTATGCTGTTAGGTATCTCGATCGGGAACGTCGTTCAAGACATGTGTTTCGCAACCTTGCCGAACGTCTACGCAGAAGTGGAGATGTTCAACCTTCTAGCAGTCACAGGAATGAACGCATAGCTCAGCCTATTCGAGATAATAGGTCTACTGATGTACTTGCAGCCTTCCATGTTAATCCCCACACGAGTATCAGGCAAGTTGCTCGCGATTCTGGTGTCAGCGCAACTACGGTATCAAGGATTTTGAAGGCTAATACATTTCATCCATACCATATTTCCTTGCATCAAGAGCTACATGGCACTAATTTTCAAAGCAGGCTCGACTTTTGCATGTGGTCTCAAGCTCAAGTGCATACAAATGATCGATTCTTTTACGAAATAGTATTGTGGTCTGATGAGACTACATTTAAAAGTGATGGTCAGGTAAATCGTCACAACATGCATTATTGGGCCTCCGTAAACCGACAGTGAATGCAAGAGGTTGATCATCAACGGAAATGGTCTGTGAATGTGTGGCGTGGAATCATCGGCGGAAGAATAATTGGACCTCATTTTGTGGAAGCGAGTGTTACGGATGTTGTTTACCGTACATTTCTGCAAGAACAATTGCCCATTCTTCTCGAAGACGTCCCCTTACACATCAGGACACACATCTGGCTACAACAAGATGGTTGTCCAGCACATTTTTAACTGACAGCGAGGAATCAGGTGAATGCAACGTTTCGTGGTCGCTAGGTAGGTAGGGGTGAACCTGTGCCCTGGCCTCCTAGGTCACCAGACTTAACATATTTAGATTATCTATGGGGACGACTTAAGAAAATCGTTTATCAACATCACCCCACAACAAGGGACAACATGATGTAGCACATAGTTGCTGCATACAGGCAGATTAGTGAGGAGGAAATTGTTGTGGCACAGAATCATTTCAGTGACCGTGTGCAGAAATGCATTGAGGCACAGGGCAGGCACTTCGAATATCTACTGTAAGTTGGTAAATGTTCATCGAAGTCAGTGCTTTACCTATTCTCTTCGTTTTCCTTCATCATTTGTTTATCATTGTGTTTCGTTTTTCTTTTTATTTCACTTAAGACTAATGTACTATCTTTTGTCAAGCAACGTTGTGACAATCATTTTCTGTACAATGAAGGACCTTTTCAGTTGGCGAAGCAGCCATTAAACACGGAAACGAATTACTTATTGTGAGTGGAAATCGTTGCCAGTCCTAAGCCTGGAAAAAGTGTGGAGGACGGTCCAAGTTAAATTATTTCTTCATGACGAACGAGAAATTCAGAGTTTCGATATTGTTATGGTGGCCATGTTGAAAGTGGTTAGTGGATTCAAAAATCGTGTTAGAATTCTTTTAACATTTGCAGAGACCTTTGTTGAATTCTTTTAACATTGCTCGACCCCCCTTTCCATTTGAAATTTCCAAGTTCTGACCTTATTTTGGACCCCATTTTTTGGGTCAGGCAGTTTCTTCTTTTTCTAGACCCTGAGTCACCATGTGGCATATAATTGGAAAGCGTGTGTCTTGCACTTCCCGAAACTGTGACGGTGCTTACATTATCTTAATTAGTAAACTCCGTATACTCTATTTCGCGCACCTTCATTTAAAAATAATAATAATAATAATAATAATTAGAGATGCAAAAAAGCCGGCTTTTTTGAATCGATGGTTTTTTTCACATAAAAAGCCGGCTTTTTTGGGAAAAAACGAGAATTTTGGAAATTTTGGCTTTTTTCAATTTCATGATTTTTCTATCTAAATAGCTTTCTTATAGTATATTCTATAGTTAGATAAGAATTCCATGACCTGAATGTGATATTTCGCTCTGAAATTCACCATCAAGATGGATGGAGCACATGTTTTACGAAATTAAGCTAACATGAAGAATGTAGTATTTGAGGGTAATTTTAGAGGCTATTTAACTTTATTTTAACTTTTGAGTTATCGACATCTTTTTTCTTCTCTAGTTTGTCATCCGTGTTTCATTTCTAAGAGCTTTTAGTACTCTAGCTTCTAGCGCAAATGTTAAACTTCCCCGTTTTTTTATTTATCCGTCAAAGCGTACGTCTTTCAATATATCCGTCAAACCGTACTTCCACATTTCTGTTATACTGTAGCTGTGAAGTGATTTAGCAATAATTTTCCGGACACAACCTTGAATACCAATTTATACAAATAATCAGTAGCGGATTTAGAAAAGTACTTTAGGAGGGGTTTTTCTGATTGTTTCGTTTTCCTAAAAAGTCCTAATTTTATTTGGGAGGTGCTTGAAGTTTATGAGTACAGGCATAACTAATATTTCGTTTCGTTTACATGTTTAGCAATAATCTTCCGGATACAACTTTAAAAATCATTTTACTGAGAATCAGTGGCGGATTTAGAAAAGTATTTTGGGAAGGGTTTTTCTTACTAATGTTGTGTTTTTTAAAACATTCGTAATTTTTATTTGACGGGAGCTTAAAGTTTATGAGTAAAGGCATAAATAATAGATATTTCGTTTGTTGCAGACAATCCGTAACTTTGGGGAACGGGCTTCAGTCCGGAAGACCGCCCCTCTAACCTTCGCAAAACCGTCACTGCTCGTAATTAGTAATAATAACGATTTAAAAACAATAAGAAAGGAAGTCGCCCAACTCACAGTACACGCACTATTTCTACATTCACAGATGGAATGAAGAAAAGCTTTGTCAGAATGGTCGAATGCTGGTTGAATCCCAGATTTCCCGATAGAAGCGCAAAAGCTAATCACTCAGTCATGTTTGTTGTGCAGTTGTATTTAGCTTAACTTAAATATATTCCGTAGTCTTTTTTTTTTTTTGGGGGGGGGGTCCGTAATGATATGTTGAATCCCTCTTGTTAAAAATTCAGAAAACTTGAGGATTGGGTAAACTGTGATGGTGGTTCTATAAAACTTAACTGTAGAATTTCAAGAATATACAGAACCAAAAGCTCTAGATGTGCAGCCTTTAAGTGTATCATATAAATCTAAGTATTTCTCTTATGTTTTATTTTAATTTTATTTTGTTTCAAAAAGAGGGTATGGAATATTTTGAAGTAAAAATACTACATACTATTTTGCTAGTTATTTGTGTATTCTTTTAAAAGAAGTGTTTACTTTTAGGGTTGGCTGCTTTACACCAACTTTTTTTTTTAATAACCGGTTTAAACCACAAAAATAAAAAGAATGAAAAATGCGAATCGTGTGAACTTCATGGTGACGTTTCCAGATATCAAACCACCTGCAATAGTTTTATTTCCCTTTCACCTTTTAATCAAGGCGTCCCATGTTCAATTCTCGGTCGAACCACAAACCTTCTTTCATGCGTAACCCAAGTAGCGGTTCGGATGTCAGTTTAAGCGAAAGTCTTCTCCTTGATAACCTCGGTATTTTGTAAGGATGTTAAGCCTAAACACACGAAACAAACCAAATTGTATATTTCTGCATGCCTAAATGCCTGTTGTTTTATAAAGAAGCCAAGATTGCTTAAATATATTGATAGAAATTGGCAAAATTTATCGATTGCCTACGTAGCTTCCAACATTAGCTTGGATTGGAGTTTCAATGATATCTACGTACTAAATTTGTAATTTAACACCTCAGTTTTAGCGTACTGATTATGGTACGTTGACCTTTAAATTTTACATGCAAAACAATAAAAGGATTTTCCCGTTATTGTCTTACATTTCAAGTAATGATGGGATTTTCCCAATGGCTAGGGCGGGAGATTCTCAACTTAAGAAATTTACTGACCGGACTTCTTTAAGCTTATGGGAGTTCTTCAGGCATAACCCCGCTGTTGCATAATAACACCAAGGCGAAACAAACGTATTTCTGTGAATATGTAATATAAATACATAAAGCAAAAAATCTAAATCAAAAAAGCCTGGTTTAAACCAAAAAAGCCTGGTTTAAACATCCCCAAAAAACAGGTTTTTGGCATTTTCAAAAACAACCTTGGTTCTTGCCAACTCTGCTTACTTTTGTATATAGAAGGTTAAAAAATTCTTATTATATACATTGGTTAATCCTATGGAATTCATAATGTAAATATGTTGAAGAAAAATTGTTTGAAATATCTTTTCGAAATTCATAGTTTATTTTCGATGTTTTATATTATTATCAGCATCAACCACTAATTAAACGTTTTTTTGTGTTATAGAGAAGCGATACAAAGTCTGTTTTATCAATTTAAAGCAGTATTTTGAAAAAAGCCCAAAATTTCCCAAGCAAAAAAGCGAAGCAGAAAAAACCGAGTTTTTTTTCCAAAAAAGCCGGTTTTTTTCCGAGCCCTTGCATCTCTAATAATAATAATAATTGTTACACGGAAAACGGTAGGTAGTACGGACAAATGTTTCGTAGAGCAATCTTATTTTTCCCCACCTTTTCGAATGTGGATTCGAAACATATCGTTGCCATTTGAAGATCGCAAGAACGGGGTATGTAGGCCTACCCCCTCAATACACCACGAAAGGGGGCTTTCGGTATTTTGTAAGTAATTTCTACTTATTCTTTGGAACACATTTGTGCTACAATTTTTTAAATTTCAATTTGATAGCATGTACCGTTCTCGAGAAAAGGGCAGTGTCTGGGTCGCTTTGGAACAACATATATATATATATATATATATATATATATATATATATATATATATATATATATATATATATATATATATATATATATATATATATATATATATATATATATATATATATATATATAACTTAACACGTCAGTTGCAAAACATGCTAGGTGACAGATCTTATTTTCTGTATTGAATAAACATATAGCACAAAATAGATAGCAAAATAGTCACAATAATACTGAGACAATCATGCGTAATCGCGAAGTTACTTCAGTTACTTTGACATTTTTTACACAATTCTTCACTTGAAGACAGGGCTGGGTCTTGAATCCTGCAAACTACGCGTTCCTAGGAGGCGCCAGGTGAAGAGGGCGCCAAACTAGAAAATGAATGTTGTTTCAAATGTGAATATTTTTTTTAGAGAAAATGTTATGATAAAAAATTTTCCAAATAGCTTCAAATAAATATTGTACAGACTGAGGTACAGATAAAATACATCAAAAGAACAATAAAGTCAAATCTTTACGCGGTTGGCTGTAAAACATCCGTTTACAATAGAAATGGACTCGTACTTCAATCGGTGCCAATGCCACACTCACAAGTGACGCTAGTTTCAGGAAAATTCCCGCAACGCAGGGAGATTTAGGAAAGATTTTTTAAAGAGTGAAAAAAGAAGATTTTACGAATATGACATAAAATGAAGAGAAATTTAGCTTTTCTATAGATGTTAGTATATTAAGCACTACGGCAGTACGACTAAAGACAGCGGCATTCTTTCCATAATCCCTCCATATGCTCAAAATGCAAATATGTATCACAGACTCTTCATTTCAATGCCAGCCATTGTTAACTAAGCATTTGCAAGTCGACAAGCTTTTGAAACGTAAGTTTATTTTACTTGAGTACAATAATTTAATGTTAAAGTAAAATGGAATGGATCCAGCCCCTTCGGTTACGAGTCTGGGTTAAATTTAGAAAATAATGTATTTCCAAATTTGATTGAATACAATTAGTTTTCACGTAGTAAATGGGTATATAACTCGAAAGGGTAACTGTAATCGAAATCAAAAATGTAATCGAAGTAACCTTTATTTTTTTAATTATTTTTTTAAGCCTACCGCTCACTGGCGACAAAACAGTTGCGCAACTATCTTGTCGCTGTCGCCTACAGTCAGCAACTTCACAGCGACTAAACATTTTTGTTGCCATACCCTCGGTCACTGGTGACGGCAACAGAAAAGTTGCCGAGCATTTGATATCACAATTTACATAATCGGCAACCGGAACAGTTCATATAATCGCTGGTTTCGGGCATTTAAGAAAACTATAGCCCATTCCAATGGTTAAATAAATAAATTTAAATAAATGAAATAAGACCTGAATGGATAAAATTCTAAGTTCTCCTTTCCTACTAATTTCAAGACGCTCAATCCAATAGAACTATTTTCTTAACATGTCCCTCTCTGATGTCTCGAGAAAATCTCAAAATTGGGTGGATTGAGCGTCCTCAAATTAGTACGAAAGGTCTATTAGACATGTACCCTATCGTGGGCACCTTTACCATTTGCATTAGGGTTTTTTTTTTTAATCAATTCACACTCGGAATTAGCGTGCATAGGTTTTCGAGCGTGTTAAAGGTCTATAAGTTCAAAGAAGTCATGAGAGGAACTAACAATGCGGAACTAAATAATTTGAAAATATTAACATTGAGTACGGGGGATGGACTCAGACGACATATATAACATTATTATAACAAGATCTTCTAAAATGTTCTTGCAATTTTTAGAAGTAAGAGGCCATGGTTCCCCAGCAAATTATCCTAATTACACCAATGCTGTCAAATTTTGGAAGGTAGCGTCAACAGGGGCGTTATTTCAAACTTCGCTTGAGGGGGGCAAGAGCACTACCGACATAAGACTTTCACGTTTTGTACTAGTATATTAATAGACAATAGTTTAGAGTATATATATAGGCCTATATATTTCTCAAACTCTTGGGGGGCAATTGCCCCTACTGCCCCTAAATGACGTCCCTGAGCGTCAATGAGTGACAAAAATAACAGCATTATGTATGCTAATACGAACGGGAACAATTATTCGAATCAAAAGATAACAATAATAACGAAAATATAAAACGACTGGAAATAACTAACAGAACGAAACTAACAAAAGCGGCAATCCAACACTGTACCGTAACTGTACTCTCAGATGTTCTACGTATAGCCATAAAATAAAAATTGGCTTTCTTCGTTCTTCCTGCGTATTCTTCACGTTTTGAAATTGGCTACTTTTATACTGTACAGTTTTTTTTCTTTTTCATATTTGAAATGGAAAGAAAATTGATAATGATAATTTTATCTCTATTTTTCTAGTTGTTGGAAATTAATGAAAGTAGTAGTGTGTAGTATGACAGCGATATGTCATTATCGATTAATGTACGCTCATGTCCAAAATGATTGTCTCATATCTATAACTGTCTTCTTGTAAGAATATAATTTGATAATGATTTTGCAGGGTACTTTTAATACTGATACTATGTGTATAATCGGGAAATGTATATTTGTGGTAAATTTCATAGGAAAAGAATTATAAATACGAAAATTAGAATGAGTAAAACAAAATGTTGCTAAATGGACAATAAAGTTTTATTTTCGTTTTATTGTTCTTACTCTTTTGACATGAAATTTTGCCACATAAATGTCTTTGCTGATTATACACATACTAAAATTATAAGAAATACCGGGCGAATTCGTTATCAAATTATATTCCTACAAAAAACATATTTATAGACAATAATTTTGGACATGAGTATACCTATCTGTTATTTTTTCTTGGATGGAAAGCTCATTCTAGTTTCTTACAACAGCAAAACACACTTCCTTCAACAATTTCTTCTTTATATATTAATATATTTCTTCTTTAACGCTGGGCGTTTCTCTATTTCCTCAATTAATTTTCCATAATCTTTATCACTAATTAAAGACATGCTAGTCACTAATCAAAGAATGTGTGTTTCCATTGCGAACACTTCTTTTCACGCGCTACACACGGAACGAACTGTTACGTGAAAAAACTTGTAGAAAACATTTAGTTTTTACGTTTCTACTTGGCGGTATCTCGGCAACTTTTCTGTCGCTGTTGCCTCAGTAAGCGGACTCCCATAAGACTCATACCGCCTTATGCAGAGTCGTTTCGACGTATGATTAGCATCATATTAAAACACTGACTACTGCAGGAGACTTACGTTAGTCGAACTCTTTAGTATGGCACTAATAGCGCTTCAAAACGACTCTGCATAAGGCCCAATGCATTTAGCCAGAGCAACAAGATAGTTGCCCGACAAAATGTTGCCAGTAAGCGGTAGGCCTTAGAACTCTCACTGTCAATCATAGCAGCGTATGCATATGCTCGTTCTGTTATAAAAGTGTAACAATCATTAGCAATCCATTCTCTCGTATTAAATTTACATGAAGCGATATCTTTAAACATTTGGTAATAGTCTTAATGCAAAATAGTTTTGATTATTATTAGTTACTTGCTTTCAGGAATGCATTGACGAAGATGGTCCGAGAGTCTGGATCTCCCAGAACTTTTAATTGTTAAGATAATTAACACAATTTCAGGGATCAAATACACAAAATTATTTGCATTTTGTAGGCTAATCCGAAAAATCTTCGAACCACAAAAAAAAAAAAAAAAAAATCTTAGGCGCGCCACTACTTGTGTTTACGCTGTGTTGCTCATTGTCTGATTTTGAATGTCTATGTTGGAAAGAGACATGAAAGGACTGAACTATTTTATAGGCCTAAGGGGACCTGAAAATAATTTGTTCGGTTGGATCTGATTTTAAAGTTCCGTCACTAGATCAAAGACACTTTAAATATCTATTAAGACACACATTTTTGTCATTTGCAATGTACTGAACAAGTTCAGCTAAAATCTATAAAGAATTATTTGAGCTCAACCATATCTCAATAATGATTAAATGAACTAGCCTTCATAGCCATTTAAAATGACTCAATGAAATTGATTACGGATGCAACACTAAGAGATTTAGCCAAATTGAAAGTCAGTAGGGATGCGCACGAGTCGAGTCGAGTCGAGATTTAAGCCTGTCTCGACTCGTCTCGAGAAAATGTTGTCTCGACTCGAAAATATGTTTATGTCTCGACTCGAGTCTCGACTCAACAGTCTCTGTCTCGACTCGACTCGAATTCGAGTCGAGACAAAATATACGAGTTAAAATATACGCACACATCACCCAGACCATTATGATTACCTACCTAATTGTCAGTATGTCGACCTTTGGCACGGATAACAACGGCGACGCGTCTTGGCATGCACGCAATGATCCTTGGTAGGTCGCTGGAGAGAGTTGACACCACATATGCACACACAGGCCACCTAGTTCTTGTAAATTCCGGGGAAGGGGCGATGCGCCCTGACGTCACGTTCAATCCTAACCCAGATGTGTTCAATTGGGTTCAGATCCGGCGAGTTGGGGGGCCAGCACATCACTTGGAACTCGCTCCTGCGTTCCTCGAGCCACTCCATCACACTTCTGGCTTTGTGACATGGTGCATTATCTTGTCGAAAAATGCCACTACCGTTAGGAAACATGGTCGTCTTGAAGGGGTGTACATAGCCTACAAGCAGTGTGCGATACGCCTCGGCCGTTATGGTGCCTTGCTCGAGCTCCACTAGACACATGGATGCTTACGTGAATGTTCGCCAGAAATAATTAAGGCGCAGCCAGCTTGTCTCCGTCCCGCAGTACAGGTGTCAAGGACCTGTTCCGTTGGAATACGACGGATTCGCACACTCGCATCGTCATGATGAAGAAGGTATTGGGATTCATCAGACAATACCACGCTTTCTCACTGTGCCAAGGTCCAGTGGCGATGGTCACGTGTTCATTTCAGTCGTAGTTGCCGATGTCATGGTGTTAACATTCGAACATAAATGGGTTGTCGGCTGCGGAGGCCCATTGTTAGGTGTGTGCGGTGCACTGTGTGTTCAGATTAGCGTTTTAAAGGCCTGGGAGAAACGGAAATTTGTGGTAAAAAAAAAAAAAAAAACTTTTTTACGGTCTTCCCGAGCTTGGAAAAAACGGAAAATTTGGGTAAAATTGAAATTTTCGAATATTTTATTATATTATGCTTTCAAAATTAAAACTATTTGTATTTACTAGTTTAGAGTTAAGATAACTGAGTACTTGAATTAGAATAGGGGAATTTTGTGCACAACTCAATCAAACACTTCAAAGTTAGCACCGTGATAGAATGGAGTTATGGCTACAAAAGAAACTAAAATATAATCCTAGTTAGCTTAATTAGTATAGACACATTAAAATTATCTTGAGCAATCTTATGAATTTCCCCCTTGATGGCAGGTAAGTGTTAAAATAACGGGGCTAGAATCATTTTAGTTAATATGTTAAATCAATATTTTATAGAGATATCTTCTTTGTTCTATGTAAAATTTCCGGAAATTTTGAATCCATTAGAAAAATAATTTGTTCGGAAATATTGGCAAAAACAAGAAAATGTATTTTAAAACTATTTCTTGGCCTCATGCTAGTAATCTTACTTGCTGTAACATGTCTGCAGCATATACAATAGTAAGTCGAAAATCCGAACTAATTAGCACCATAGGTAGTTCGAATTTTCAAATTGTTCGGATTTTCGAAAATGACCAAGAAAATGCCATTTAGGCTTACATATACTGTACGGTATGTTCTTCTATCGATACAGTGATTATTCAGTACATACAGTAACTACAATACCGTACGTAAGGCTACTTACATTTAAGTTTCTGAAGAACCTGCTCGCAAACTAAATTACACTGATCTCGTACGTCACACTTAAAACTTATAGGCCTTAGAGAAAATAAAAATAAAAATATGTATGGCAAACAATTACATATGTATGTACTTTTGTAAAAACACTGATTTCACACAGCGTCGACGGACACACTATTGTTTATTTATCGCTAGCGTTAAGAAAGCTTCTAAGGACCGCGTTCGGATTTTTGACTTTCGGATTATCGACGTCCTATTGTATATACAATGTATTTCGCTAACGGGAAAATACTTCAAGCACCAGGTTTTAATTTTACTTTTTTACTTTTTTGATTTCTGGTAAAATCCTCCCTCTTTATTATTTGTAATTTTTTCGAATAACTCAAAAAGAGATATGATCTCATTTACACATAGACACATATACCGCACAAGTGAGTAAATTTGAGCAGCGAGAAATATATTAAAGGGTTGAATATGTGAAACTTCCGTTCTTTATTATTACAGACTAGCCGAATAGCTTGCACGGGGAGAATACTTTTCATTTTGGACATAAAGGGCACCAAAACTGTCACCAATGAACTTATCAAGCCCCAAAACTACGAATTCGACACTAATGTCGGTATAGTAATTTTCAGTTACCTTTACATGTTCCTGTCCCCCCTTAGGAGTACTAATGGGAGTTAATTTGTGGATCTTGTTTGGAGTTAATTTGTGGATCTTAATTTGGCATCTTCTGTTCTTCTCAGGGACTCTGAAAAGTATGGATTCAACGGCAATTTTCGATCATGTATATATCTATATATATCTATCTATCTTTATATATATATATATATATATATATATATATATATATATATATATATATATATATATATATATAGTTTTTAAATAATAAAGGTGCCGGTACGCTGGACCTCACGTTCATAATGATTAAAAAATTGAGAAGTTGGTTGCATGCAAGGTATTAATAATAATAATAATAATAATAATAATAATAATAATAATAATAATAATAATAATAATAATAATAATAATAATAATAATAATAATAATGAGCAAGCACAATGTATGGCACAATTAGCTCCCAAGGTTCAGACTTCAAACCCTACACTTTTGAGTAGAACAGGATTTTCATAAAAGAATTAAAATATAAGCACATCCCAGGAATTTTTTTCGGAAGGAAAAATGAAATGAAATCTTTAAGTTTTACGTCCCACGTATATGCCGGTTAGGCTAAAGGAGATGATGATAATGAGAAATGAATGAAACGGTGAAATGAAGAAAGTAGGAGGAAACGGGAGAACCCAGAGAAAACCAACGAGCACGGTATTTGTCCATCACAAAGTTCACACGGCGCGAGCTGGGATCGAACCAGCGACCCCAAGCACCAAAAGAGAACACACTACCACTAAGAAACCGCACCCCCTATTTATTTCGAAAGAGTCAAAGGTATTTGGAGGGGTTCAAATCCAATTTGAGGATAAATTATTTTAAAATTTGTAAACTTGTCCCTAGAATTAGACTAAATTTGCACAAAAATCAGCATTTCGGGGGATCCGGACCCTCAAATCCCACCCCCTGGGAACGTCCATTTTGAAATATCTACATTTTATAGCCTTATTCCAGACAGCAACTTAGCACTCACATGGTCCTTGGCAATTTTAAAAAAGCGACTATATTTTTTGTCATATCTGGAGATAACTACTCGACGTTCCTCTATACAATACACACTTATACGTACGTTTAAGATTCAATTAAAATTGTCATAATTCAAAAACATTTATAGCTTTCTTGTCTGCCACACCACACAACAAATCACACAACCAACTAAATGAAAGATACTTCATTGCTGAAAATCCATTCCATGACGTTTTAGTCTTCCCGAAACCGAAGCCGCTTGCAAAATATTCAGATTCAAAGGATCTCTTGGACCGCTGTGGTCGGAACTTCAATCTTTTCCACCTGTAATTGAGCACAAACTCGAGAGCGCGACGAGTTTAGTTGCTTCTCAATGCGGAAAAAAATAAGATTTTAGACAGAAAACTTAGTTTACTAAATTGCTTTTCTCAACGTGTCCGCAAGTAAAAAAAGTGAGCGGGTTTCGGTATCTAGCGGTCTATAAAAGTGAGCGGTCTTAAACCACGTTTCCATTTTACATGAATCTTGTAGCTGTCATAAAAAAGACCTTGCTACCCGATCTTTCTATCTGCTGTTTAGATTTTACAACTTCTTGAAAATAAGAAAGGTATCACCACCCTTGCAGCACCGCACTTTAGTGGACAAATAATTAACCTCCTCATTAAAAACGTGTATTTTGTCGCACTTCTCTCCCTGTCCAAAAGAATCCGTTATTTCGGAAGCGGCGAAACTGGTTTTTCCTTTATGTCAGCGGGAGGGCGATAGCAGGTAGCAAGCAAGACGTCCCAGAAAGTTGGACACTGTTCGACTCCTTGCAAGATGGAAAAAATATTTTATGACCCTTACAAGACTATGTGTACATGGTGAAATATGGTAGGTTACAAGATTTTTTATGACAACTACAAGATTCATTTAAAGTGGAAACGTGGTCTAAAGAAGTTTCTGCCAAAGCATACAAAGAAACAATAGCACAATAGTTTCGATTACATCTGTGTGGTCCTTCGGTAGGCTATTGTAAAATTGGTAGGAGGAAAGGGTAGTTTGGACTACACCCGTGGCCAAAACAAAAGACTCGTAGGCAGCTTGTATAGACAATTGAATGAAAATTTTACATATAATATGTGTGTATGTGTGAAAGAGAGAGAGTCTGACTTTTGCTCAGCGTCCACTTTTTCCTTATTGCTTTATTTATCTCAGGGATTCAACCCTCAACTTTCCATCTCTAATGGCCATTGAATTAGCGACAGACAAATTTGTTGGAATTATTTTGTTGTGAGACGTCAGTCTTTTCAGAAAAAAAATCTGGTCGGTTCAGAGCCTTTATGGTTTATATTACCGTACGAAAAAGGAATGAACAAAGGGAAGCGTGAGGACATACCAGCGAGCGAAAGATCCCTGAATACTCTTAACTGGCTTCAAGAAGGAACAAAGATTCACAGTTCTTTCTCCAGAAAGAAAAAAAGGAATACGAAAACAAAAAAACTGATATTCAATAAACCTATACATTTACTATTTGGTATTTTTTAAAATTTCTTGTCAACCCATTTTTAAGACAGAAAAGGAAATATTCCGCTACCATTAAAAGGTACCGGTACGTTGTACCGTTGCGTACCACCAGAAAAATCGTTTATATATATATCCTCCTCTTCCCCCAAGTTGCGGGGCTGAATTTGGATTTAAACGACCGGAAGTGTCGTCGTTCATTTCAGCGACCGCGAAAATTATGGATTCGACACTAATATTTGTCATTTTCTCCACTTCCCTTCCCTCAAGTTTCACCTTCAAAGTGAAATGATAAAAACCAACCATCCCGAACCTCATCTATGTTGAAAATTTTATCGAGGTCGGTCTGATGATTCAAGAGTTATTAAGTTAGAAACATAGTCACTTTCATTTTGGTTGGAATAGATAATCTGTCGCATAGAAAACATGTATTTGTTTACATACAGCATTTTGTACATAAAGTTTATATAAGTGTCTATATTAAAATATTAAATAATAGTAATTATACGAGTATGTTTTAGTGCATGAGTATTAGTGAAATTTGCCTCCTACTCTTTCTCTTAAGAAATAATTTGGTTAAAATTAACAAAACTTCACCAGATCAAAGATCATATTAAGAATTCAGTTTCATTCAAGAAACCTATTTGTTGCAATAGAAACACTTCATGTTGGTAGGCTTGTATGTAACTGCAAAGTTCTGTAATTAATCACATCCACGAATAAACGATATAAGAGAAATAAGCGCACTATTAATTTTCAACTAGCTGAACCTGCGCTCTTTACACAGCTCATCATTTACATATGAGCATGAATCTTCTTGTCATTCCTCATATCTGTACATGTCCCTTTACAGATACAAGTGAAGGACACCTTCATAAAAATCGGCAAGGAGTATCATAAAGGGGATTTTTTTCAATATCTCGCACCGTTTGCAAGATTTGAGCCCGTTGTGGTTGGAATTTCTAATTCATATATGACCAGTGTTTTCTTTCTTTTTGCATCCATTATGTAATAAGTAAATAAGTTACACAAAAATTAATATGGAGTTCCTTGGTCAAAACAAAAAAAAAATAAAAAAAATAAAAAATAAAAAATAAAAAATAAAAATAAAAATAAAAAACTCTCCAAACAATAAAGATTCATCTTAGACTGGAGAAACGGTAATCCTTCGTTTTCTTATCATTTGGCCATGAAACAAACACCTGAGAGATATACAACCCCTATATACAACTATGTGATGTTGGGATATATAACTCGTACGGTATGATGCTTTACTTTTCCAAAATTTCAGTACTTCCAGTGTACCACTAAAAATGTATTAAAGAGCTAATAGCCATGCTTTTTTAAAAATATATTAATTAGAACTGGACAATTTACACAAAATTTGGAATCGACCAATGAAAACGGCACGTTTCTAGCACTTGTGGGTTCAAGATCTCATTGCCGAAAGGACTGGAGACAAACATAGAACTTTTCTATGGGGACAACCATATACGCATAAATCTAGTATTTTAATACATAGATATTAACTGGAATAGTTTGATTTTTGAGTGCTATTTTTTAATATTCGCAATATTGAAATTTTTGAACTCATATTTTTTACGCGTTTGAAAAAAATATATCATTACTAGTAAAACTAACCTAAAACAAACATATTTATTTTTTCAATTTTTCCAATTTTTCCGGAAAGAAATCGAAAAAACTGTTTCATTCCAACAGGTTCAAAATTTCCGGAAATTTTACAACATTAGTTAAGAAACACTTGTACTTTGCCCAGCATTAAACTTTTATGTTAGTTCCGACGCAGTTCGCTGCTGTCCTGCTTTACCAGTCTGCCCAGAATACGACGTCCGACATACGTAATGAGGTGGGGGGGGGGGAACCACCTCGATGTTTGGAAGTCGTTTCCCCTTGGTTTCGAAACTTGTTGAAGACACTCTCCACAGCACCTCGAAAACCTGACAAGACCTGCAGTTTCCGAAATTCTCCTGCTGAGTGTTTCTGAATGAGTACTTTCTTCAAAATAATATTAAAAATTATGGAAAAATTTTCGAGACATTCGAGTCGAGTCGAGATTTTTACGTGATGTCTCGACTCGACTCGTGTCTCGACTCGAAAATTCGAGTCGAGAAATAAGTTTGTCTCGTCTCGTCTCGAATTTTACAAAGTGTGTCTCGACTCGAATTCGAGTCGAGTCGAGTCGAGACTCGAGACATGTCTCGACTCGTGCGCATCGCTAAAAGTCAGAAAAGTCTCTTCATCACATGAACTTTTCAGCAACAAAGAAAACGAGAAATTAAGCTAATTACAATAGCCATATCACTAGAAAATACTATGTAAATATGCCTTTAATGAAGCATAAGAACATACGTCTTTGTCAAAATCAAACCTGTGTTAATGTTAGACTTGAAGCTCATGAGATTTATTCTGTTTCGACTTTTATGTTTCCGTTATACTTGTCAAAATACATCTTAAGTATATATCTTAGTTGTGTCCTGTCTTATTTAATAAAAGAAATGCTATTATTATTAAAATTTGAACTTTGTTCAGTATTCATCCACAGTCAATTAGTTATAATTTCGCTATTTTTCGTTAATGTTCCCAAGGAGACTGCAGATATAGAAGAAATTTGCAATTATAACAATTACTTGAGGAATGTTTGTCTATTACAACTCGCTATTCTTTTATTATAATTTAAGTGGGAGCACCTAATTATTGTTTGCTTACATTTAAAAAATGTTTAGAACCGTCCCTGCTTGAAGAGGCAATTAATTAAATTACGTTTTCTTTTTCTTCTGGAATAAATCTTTTTCTGTAAAAGTAAAAAAAAAAAAAAAAATAGTAATAAAAATAAAAAATAAAGGAGACAAGTAGTTCTGATTTATCGTAGATCTTAGTCTAGTTTTAACGATTTTTATTAGAAAATACGTTCTCGCATGTGAGGATAAAAAACAAATTTGAAAGCAGTGAACAAATTACGTTTTAGCGGCTTACAGGACCGTACTGATATGAGCAAAGGGCGCCCGAGAATACCTTTTTCAGAAAGACGGACTTACGCTTCCGCAACCTTTTCGATAGCAAGGTTCAAGATAGCATTGCACAAATTTGACCAAGGCCTGCCTGCGAGTCCTGCGCCTCGTGATCCCTGCAGGCCCCTTCGAGCCTCGGGCCCTTGGCGATTGCCAAGTATCCAATGTGACCAATCTGGCACCGGAGGAGGGTACAAGGGAACAACCTACTGAACTGGCAACGTTGCTTTTCCATTTAACTTATGGGACCTTACAAGGGAGATCACCCAATTGTCCGGGTCCGATTTCAATTATTATTATTATTATTATTATTATTATTATTATTATTATTATTATTATTATTATTATTATTATTATTATTATTATCTTGCTGATAGAGGACATGTCGATGGTTGAGCGCCAAAAGGACGTAACTGTCGAATTTTAAAATTTGGAGGTAATGCTATGAGGACATGTATAATGGATTCAATTTTCTTGTGCCAAGACGCCTTAATGAAAATCTCTATCCTTGGAACGTTATTCGAAAATGATATAAAGGTATAACTGAGTTATTAGCATTTGGTTCTGTGCCAGAGAGGCACATATCACTTAAGCCTCTAAACTAATAAAATTGCAGTTACGCCTTTTTGGCGTATTTGTTGACAGAAATTTTTGCCATGGTGCATGTTTTCTATGTTTCTATAATTTTTAAGAGTTGTGACGTGGTTATTAGAGATTACTGCAGAAGTCCCTTACTACCCTTTGTAAACGGAGTGTTAAAGAAAATACAACCATGTAGATACATATAAGGCCTAAGGGGAAGTCGTATGGTACGTATGACCTTGACGGCAGCTATCTTGAAATCCGCCATTTTGAATTAAGGTCAAGTTTTTGAAATGGGAATATTGTAATATGATATATAATTTCGGACTAGAATTTAATCAGGAAGACAATGTGAAGTAAGTTTTAAAATACGCCTATTTGGGGGAAAGTTACAGGCATATTAATGGTTTATACTTACAAGTAAACCTTACGTTTGGGTGAATCGAGTTGCTGACTGAGACATATATGAGAAAGTAGTACTAAATGTGGTCAGTATTTCAGTGAAGTTGTAGGTGCGAAGCTCCAGGGGTTTAGGAGATACAGCTACCAGAACATCACATGGAAGTACAGAATAGTCTGCATGCAGTTGGAGGTAAAAGCTCTGTAAGACCTCTTGTAACGACAAAAGGTGAATAACAAATATATGGGTATATATTAGGACTAGCGGGAAGTCATATAGTAAGGGTATACCTGACGGCGGCCATCTTGAAATCCGCCATTTTGAATTAAGGTTAAGTTTTTAAAATAGGAATAGGGTCATGTGATACATGATTTAAGGCACAAATTTAATCAGAAGAACAATGGTGACGTTAATTTTGATTTACGCGCAATTGGTAAAAAGTTACAGGGAAATTAAATATTGTTGCAGCATATGTATTAGTCCTTTACCCCACCTTGTAAATTTTGTGTTAATGATAATAATTAAATTAAATGCAGGTGGATAAATATTAGGTCTATGGTAAGAGTTGCCTTGATGGCGGCCATGTTTAAATCCGCCATTTTGAATCAGACAGAAGTTTTAAATAGCGAGCGAGAAGTAGATGTGAACAGGATACAAGAAAAGCAACGAAATGGCGTGCAAGTACAGCATCAAACAGCTAACATTGTAACGCCACCATTGTATTTTTGATTAACTTCTAGCCCAAAGTCATCTATTGCATTACTCTATTCCCATTTAATTTTGTGCTGGTTTATGATAAACCAAAAATGGTTATACCGTTGGATTTATGGTAAAATTTGCTATTAATAAGGTGTCACTGTTATGCGTTTTGTTTAAAACTTTTGTCTGATTCAAAATGGCGGATTTGAACATGGCCGCCATCAAGGCAACTCTTACCACAGACCTAATATTTATCCACCTGCATTTAATTTAATTATTATCATTAACACAAAATTTACAAGGTGGGGTAAAGGACTAATACATATGCTGCAACAATATTTAATTTCCCTGTAACTTTTTATCCATTGCGCGTAAATCAAAATTAACGTCACGATTGTTCTTCTGGTTAAATTTGCGCCTTAAATCATGTATCACATGACCCTATTCCTATTTTAAAAACTTAACCTTAATTCAAAATGGCGGATTTCAAGATGGCCGCCGTCAGGTATACCCTTACTATATGACTTCCCACTAGTCCTAATATGTACCCATATATTTGTTATTCACCTTTTGTCGTTACAAGAGGTCTTACAGAGCTTATACCTCCAACTGTATGAAGACTATTCTGTACTTCCATGTGATGTTCTGGTAGCAGTATCTCCTAAACCCCTGGAGCTTCGCACCTACAACTTCACTGAAATACTGACCACATTTAGTACTACTTTCTCATATGTGTCTCAGTCAGCAACTCGATTCACCCAAACGTAAGGTTTACTTGTTAGTATGTGCGTAAGTCCCTTACCTCCGAGTATTAAGTGCGTAAGTCTAACCCGAGTGTTAATGATAATAAGTGGGTAAACGCTTCGGTAATACATATTATGTCTAGAGGGAAATGATACGGTAAGGGTATCCTTGACAGCAGCCATCTTAAAATCCGCCATTTTGAATTAAAGTGGTTTTGAAAAATGAAAACCATAGCATGTGACACCTCATTTTAATAGTAAATTTTCCCAAAAAGCCAATAGTTTGCTTATTTTTATTCTATAGTTAACTAGTATGAATTTAAGATTACTTCTAATGTGCACCAAACGTCCATTATTCGATCTTTCAAATTGGCAACACTCCTAATTTTCACCGCATGTTTTAAGATTCTTACATGCACTTTGCAATTGTTGTCATGGCTCATGTTTTCTAAATTTATTACATCTTTTAAGAGTTGCAATTTGTCAGTTCGTGAATAGTGTTGGGATATTCATCCAGCAATCTTTCTGAATTTTGAGGACTTGCAATGTAATTATTTATTTTAAACCAGAATACATAAGGAACCTATGGACCTATGTGACGTAAAGAAATACAAATGAAATTAAAACAAATTGGTGTTATACGAACACAAAATTATCAAGAAATGTAGCCTACAGGTTGCGCAATAGGGGGGTCGAAAAAATCGAAAATTTGGGGATTCCTTTGCAGTAGTGGGGAAAAGTTGTGCCTGCATGTAAGTATTACCCCTGCAAAATTTCAGAAACTTAGCATAATATCTTTGTTCTGGCAAGGCCTAAAAAAATAGGAAAAATCCAAAATTTTGTAAATTTTCAATAGAATTGTAGGCCCTTTCGCGGTAGTGCGGAAAAGTTATATCTACGTATAGGTAATACCTGTGCAAAATTTCAAAACCCTAGAATCATAAGTTATGTTGTGGCAGGGGGTGCAAAGTTTTGAAAACTCATTGAAAAATTCAAAACATTTATCTTTTTTTATTTTTTAATACTATACATTCATCGCAGCATCTTTCATGGTAGTAATGAAAAGTTGCGTTTACATATATTTAACTACCATAAAATGTTTCAGAACCGTGGGATAAATCTTTCTCTTCTGGCAGTTGGCCTGAACTTACATATTTTTTCTTACTAGTAGTAAAACCATATTCTTTCAATCACAATTACTCATTTGTTTCAAGTAAAGCAGCAACATTTTAGAACTACACAGTTATTAGGCTTCAAATGTTTCACCTACCTTACATATTAGAATATTAATGTTTATATTTTAACATTAACAGAAGAACAGAAAAATAAACGAATACCTTATAAAGCTTGTCGACTTTCAATCTCAAGTTTGTGAAAATTTTTCGCGAAGGTTTCACAATTCACATATTATACCGACCCTTGAACCTGAATGATGGCATACTTTTTCTGGATTTCAAGGTAGTCCGAATGAAGTCGTCACGATTTTCATGACCGAAAACTTTCATGGATGCCTCCGTAACTAGTTGTACAGTTCTTTCCAAAGCTTGGGTGTGGCATGGGAACTCAGCGAATGACCATTCAGTTGGTACCTCTTCTTTCAGCATGGTTTGCAGATCCTAGGATGTTATGTTATTCAAGAGTGGTGGTGGGGTCACTTGGGTTGTCTGCCAGTTGATCATGTAAATGTAGTCCTTAGCTTCAAAATTTATTTTAGGAATGTTTAATTTGCGAACACAATCAGCTTCACCTGTTGCTTCAACTTCTCTGGCTCTTGCTATTGTAACTCTTCGAACATGTGCTCTTTTGTCGGTTAGCATCGCAATCAAATGTTTTCTGGAGATGCGACGAAAACCTTTCGCGAAATCACATTGTTGATTACGTCAAGGTGAGTTTTGTCCAAATATCTAGAGGTTACAATGAATTGGTGTACGTGTCGAGCTCCATCCTTAATTGAATGTTGAATTTTGATACGGAACCAGAATGGAACATACACTCTCATAATGAACTGAACTCTACTATGGTGTTTAGGCCGTCCGAAGGTTTCGTTGTAGAAACATACAGCCGTAAGATCATGTTCGCTGTTGTCAACCAGCGAGACGCGTTGGGTCGCCCTGGATCGCGTTTGGGTAAATCTGCTGGACAGATTTCTGAGGAAATGGCAAGAACAATATCCACCAGATATTTTTGATCCTTGCTAGGAATGGATGGTTCAATGGAAGGCAAGGCACAATCAATTGGCTCTCGTATGTTACTAATGGAAGCTGCTCACAGCCGTCCAAAGACTTTCTAATGCTGCCAGAGTAAGAGGAAGGACCAGAAGTGGGGCCATCAAGGAACAAGAACAAGTACGTAGGGGTAATTCATTAAAATGAAGAGGCAAACAGCCCATTGAACAGGTTTGCCTAACTTCAATTCAAGGCGGCGCAGTACTCCATTATGGACTCCAGTATTCACCGGTGTTCCATAACAACCAAGCACAATAACGCTGTTGAGACCTCCAAGCACCTCTGTTGTGATATAGTTGATAATATTTTCAGAAATGTCCAGACTAGATCTAGAGGTAGGTGTAACGTGTCCAACGTAGAAAGAGGTTCTTCGCAAGAGAATAATGTTCTTCTATTAATGTTCTCTGAAGTACTTCTCGCCAAGCTTCTGTCTTGACAATGTAGTTAAGTCCACCATTAAAGTGAAGACCTAAAATAGGACCACATGCATTTTCCAAACTCTCACTTCTTAGTTTTTTCATAGTTCGAGATCTTCCTTTTGATATTTTGCTCTTGTCAACCACTAACGTTGCATACAATGTGCTGATTAAGGCTACGTTGTGTAAAACACCTCTGGCTATTGCGGCAATGGCTTGCAGCGATACCCCGAATCTTTGACTTAATATGGCGGTATGTGTAAGCTTCAGTAGCATTTAGGACGACGTTGTTCGAGACAAAGAACGTGCACTTGTACCGACGTCCACCTCCATTTTGTTTGCGTCTTCTTTATCTGAGGATGTTGAATTTATTGTTGTGAACTGCATATCCTGGTCCGATAACGATGAGCCATGAAACGAGCTGAATGAGGCATTACTTTCAGAATTACAAAGAAGACCATTTGACTTTCTATTGAGACGCTTTTGAATTTTCCTCGTTTCTTGCACAACGACCGGGCCGATACATATTAGTCGCTTTGTTCTTTGATCGGTCAGAAATGCCGGTTCCTTTATTATTACAGAGTACTGAAACATTTTATAGTTGTTAAATATATGTAATCGCAACTTTTCGTTACTACGATGAAAGATCCTGTGATAAATGTATAGTATTAAAAGAAAAAACATAAATATTGTGAATTTTTCAAAGAATTTTCAAACGTTTGCACCCCTGCCAGAACATAAGATATGATTCTAGGATTTTGAAATTTCGCACAGATAATACCTACATGTAGGTACAACTTTTCCATCCTACACCAATATGGTCTACGATTCTATTGAAAATTTACAAAATTTTAGATTTTTCCTATTTTTTTCAAATTTTCGAAACTTCAGAGACCTTGCCAGAACAGAAGATATTATCCTAAGTTTCTGAATTTTTTCAGGGGTAATACTTACATACAGCCACAGCTTTACCGCACTACCGTAAAGGGTTCCTCAAAATTTCGATTCTTTCGACCGCAAACGACAAACAATAAAATATTTTTAATAAATACAACTTTAAAGGAACAGCAGCAATGATAGAAAATATCAAAGAGGCATAATATGACTGTTCCCAACATACTGTAAATGAAATGAAACCTTTAAGTTTTACGTCCCACGGCTATGCCGGTTAGGCTAAAGGAGACGGTGATGATGAGGAATGAATGAAATGGTGGAATGAAGAAAGGGGGGGGGGAAACGGGAGAGCCCCAAGAAAACCTACGAGCACGGTGTTTGTCCACCACAAAGTCCACACGGTGCGAGCTGGGATCGAACCAGGGACCCCAAGCACCGGAAGTGAACGCTCTACCACTGAGCCACCGCGCCCCTTCCCAACACACTGTTTATACTATGAACATAGTATAAAAACAGGTAACTTGATTATAAAGAGGTGTAACTTAATCGAGTTACTGATCAATACTGATTATAAATCTTACAAACATGAACCATCGACAACAATCACTAGAAAACGAATGACTTTTTTGTCTGACTAGCCAAAAAATTGCCATAGAAAATAAACAAATATACAATAAAGAAATAAATATAAAACAAAACAAAAGATCATTGATTTACACAACAATGATATTTCGTTTTCCTTTTCGAAGTGAATTTTCATTTGATTTCACGTCTCGTCTACTATCCATTACAAGCTACATCTTCGGTATTACCTGAATGCAAAATTGGAGTTCTTTCGTTGTGTGATGATTCATGTCAGTAAACGAGTTTTTGAAGGGCAGGTATAGGAAATAAATAATTACATGGCATAGAAAATAAATAATTACATGGCAAGTCTTCAAAATTCAGAAAGGTTGCTGGATGAATATCCCAACACTATTCATGAACTGACAAATCGCAACTAAAAAAAAAAAAAAAAAAAAAAAAAAAAGTAATAAATTCAGAAAACATAAGCCATGACAACGATTGCAAAGTGCCTGTAAGAATCTTAAAACATGCTGTGAAAATTAGGAGTATTGCCAATTTGAAAGATCGAATAATGGACGTTTGGTGCACATTAGAAGCAGTCTTAAATTCATACTAGTTAACTATAGAACAAAAATAAGAATACTATTGTTTTTTGGGGGAGGGGGAATTTACTATTAAAATGAAGTGTCACATGCTATGGTTTTCATTTTTCAAAACCTCTTTAATTCAAAATGGCGGATTTTAAGATGGCTGCCGTCAAGGATACCCTTGCCGTATCACTTCCCTCTAGGCATAATATGTATTACCGAAGCTTTTATCCACTTATTATCATTAATACTCAGGTTAGAAGCGGAGGTAAGGGACTTACTAACATACTAAGTATAAACAATTAATATGGCTGTAACTTGTTCTCAAATGGGCGTATCTTAAAACTAACTTCACCATTGTCTTTCTTATTACATTCTAGTCCGGTTTTCATTAACACTTCGTTTACAAAGGGTAGTAAGGGACTTCTGCAGTAATCTCGAATAACCACATCAGAACTCTTAAAAATTATAGAAAAATAGAAAACATGCACCATGGCAAAAATTTCTGTCATAACAAATAATACATACATGTCCTCTATCAGCCAAAAAAAAAAAAAAAAAAAAAAAAAAAGATCGGAGCCGGATAATTGGGTGATGTCCCATGTTAGAAGTGTGAAGCTCAAACGTTTGGTGCTATTCTACCATTTTAGATTGAATACCACTTATTTCCAACAAGTTTCCATTTTTTTTTTGTATCTTCACTCATAACGGAGTTTGCTTATTCTCCCGAATTTGTTATAACCGGTACCTATCTAGTTTAACGTTCCACGATTATGATCTTTAGGCTAAAGTAAACGAATAATTAATAAACTTAAATTTTTGTCTCCCACTGAGAATCGAACCCGGTATCACGTAGTTTCATATATTGAAATACTATCTTCCAATTATACAGTATATTATTTTGCTTACTCCGCTTATGTTTTTCCAACTACTGCCTATATCTGGAATGTAATTGCCTATTGTATCAACTGTAATGTGATTAGAAAATATTTTCCTTTTTGGGTGCACCTAAATATATATATTATAAGAAATCGGGGAAATATAATGGTATGTCACAGATTCTAACTTTCGAGTCAACTAGGAAAGAAGGTTCAACATTCCCATATAATTCAACCCAATGACACACAGCAAACAAGCTTCTCCTGTCACTTGAAGGCACAGTTCCGAAATTAACCTACATACTGTTCTGTGGTTCAATCCCAACCCATTCCATCTAATAACTCAATTTATATTTATTAGTATAATATGAAACCATTTTATTAGTTGATGTTAGCAAGACAAACTTCACAAGGCAATCGACATTCATCACAGGTCAAGTGTAGCTATTCAAGGACACGTAATAATTACTATATGACTTTGCAGAATTAGTGATCTTAGCCACTAAATAGAGGGATATTATTTAAAATAACATTTATTCTTAATTTTCAGCTAACTAGTATCTAAAATAATGGTTTGCCTTTATTTCTCCCTATTTTTTCGTGTTTCCGCTCTTCTCAAAATAAAATATAATAATTACAAGAAAAAGTCGGAAATTAAACAAAAGAAATAAAAATGTTGAGTCATTCCTAGTGTACTACCCTCCTCTATGCGAATCGTATTTTATATTTCCGTAGAATTAGAATCTTTTGAATATAATGAGCACTGTATAAAATTGAAAGGAGACCCGATGGTGAAGTAACTTTTTATGTTCTTTATTTTATTTTTACTTTTTTTTTAAAAAAGCTCGACGGTCCCAATAACCTTGTAATGTGCGATGTCAATATATATATGAGTATTACCGGCTGTTTTATTTTTACTCATTTTTGAATAACTGCTTTTACTTCTTATTTTCCATAGTGTTTATAAAGTGTTAAGGATAAATGTTTTGAAAAGATATATAATTAAGTTATATTATTAATTATGCATTATTAACCCGATTTTTCGAGTTGCGTGAGTCAGTTTTATTTTGTTTACAGATCTGACTCCAAAATTTCTTCATAGAGGGCAGGCATATAGTAACGTGAAATATAGGAAGTGTTCGTCCTCGTCGAAGTGAGGAGCTATTGTGTAAAGTGACAAAAGGGTTGGTATTTTGGATTTATTTCTGGTTTAAATTAGTTAATATAACATTTATACTAAACAGAAATAAGGGAAAACTTATTTCAAAGGGGTAACCCTTTCAATATTGCGAAACCAAATTGTGTGCTTTCAGCTTCCTGGTTTAATATTGGGATTAAACGCTGGTAAGTGATAAAATTTCTTCGTATAGAAGAAAGAAAAAAAGAATCAGAAGAACAGGTTATAGTGAAAGTTTACCCGGTATTTTTACGTAAATTGATTCGAATTAGTACAGTTCTCGTGTACAGCTGTTCATTCACTTACTAATATGGCATTTCTAGCTGTAAAATATTTCAATCATTTTGATTTTAGGTCTAGTTGTTTATTTTTAATTGCTGGCAATGTGGAACATTAGTAATCCTTTCTTAAGAAAATATTTACAGGAAATCTCCAGTCAAGGCTAATGTAAGGCTGTTAAAAGAAAGGGAAAAAAGTACGATTTCAAAAGGTATACTTTCGGCGGCTTAAGTTTAGAGTTACCCCTCCAGTTTCAAACGTACAAAAAGCAGTAAAAACATTAAAACGTGCAGTTTTACTATACTGATCCGTAGTATAAGTAAGATTAGGAGTAGTAGTAGCAGTAAAAACGGGTTATAAGCCCCGCAGGGAGTTCGTTGGGTTCTGTTCTCGACAAAATCGGCATGCTGCTGAATCATCGAACCTTACGAGTCTTGCAAATAGTACCCACATCCACATATCTTCTCGTATTAAATATAACTTTAGTGCCAAACTTACACACCTCGACATCACATATGAACTCCAAATCTTCATTTCTCCTGTAAATTTTCCTAATTTTAATAAAAAACGGAGAGGCAACTTTTAAATTTAACCCTATTCTCTGCTCCCCATCTGCAAAAGATTACTCGGATGGCATTTAGTATTTCCCCCAACTCGTTTCATGGCTCCAGAACCGAATACCTTGTTTTTGTGTACATTGTGTTAAAATTTGAAATAAAAGGGCTGTGCGGGACTTCTAACTTCCTTCGCTCGCTGTAGTTCACTCAGCTATATTTTGTGAAGTAATACTGTAGATTTTACATGTGCAAGATTGCGGAAGATACTAAATAACAGCCGATTACTCTACTCTGCGGCACAAAAACCCGGGATTACACCAAGATGAACCTATTTTCAACATTGTGATGCTATTTATTTGTAGTAATTTTAGTACTCCTTAACTAGAATTACTCCTCTTTCATTTTAGTCGTTCACTCTTAATTGTTAATCATTATGTACTGTATATATTTATACCTTCTTTGCTCTTTACTACATACGTACTCATCTATGTTTATTAGTGCGTAAAGTTAGTACCTTCCAACTGTTGAGTGTTGCAAATTACTTGCTGTGCGGAAATAACGAAAGTGATGAATGTTACCTTCTCGTGTTTCCAACCAGTACTATAAACCCCACCCGGGTAAACTTTACAATACACGCTCCAGCTGCACGTCGATAAGTAGGACCGCTTTAAAAGAGTAGGGTAGAGTAGGGGTAAGAACAGGTTAGCTTAAGGTTAGGAAAGTTTTGATCCATTTTCATAAAATGAATAGAGTGTAATTTATCGTTTCTGAGTGAGTACATTAGCTGGAGCGGACATTGTAAGATTAATTCTAACTCCCTTCTACTGTTCTGTGTAAATAAACTTGAAGAGGAGGTGAAGGCGGACCCCCCCTATCAAATACATGTCCTTGCTACATCAAAAATTCCAACATGCATATGAAAAGCTATATAAAAAAAAACCTTGCTTTAAATGATTCTTTTACACATTAGTACTGTATCGCCAGACCAATTTGAAAATCGAAAAAAAGTACGAAAATGTACTGCATTTGGTTATATTTAGTTGGATTACATTAAGTTACGTCAGACTACGTTACATTAGGCGTGCCGTATTACTATACGGATCCATAGTATAAGTAGTAGGAGGAGCGAATTAGAAGCCCCACAGAGGTTGGTTGGGTTTTGTTCTCGACATAAAATGGACAAATTAAAGACCTGCCCAAATTTTTCTGTACATTTTACAATCTATGTGTCCGTATAGTAAAACAAGTGTACCTCTCCGCAAAATAGTCCATTCGCCTCTATATACAGTGCCACTTACATCATCAAAAACATCCAACAAATAACAAACACTTTCTTAACTTTTACTATTCCCTTTAGCTGACATTCATTCATTCTTCGTCACAAACTTAAATAAATTCTCCAATTGACCTGGTAAATTTCCTAAAATTGGTCCGGCGATACAACACTTAACCCATTCTCCAAAACATGCGGTTACTACTCTGTCGCATGCCCAGATAATTGCGTACGTATTGACATAATGTGCTATTCTGGTATATGTGATCATTTTATCACTAAATTCACTCCAGGTATCTTTAAAGTTGTTGACTTAAGGAAGAAGTTACATTCATGGCTTCAGAATCATTTGACAAGAACTTTCCTTAGCGATATAAATACGCGTTGGTATAAAATCGACTGTGCAAGTAGCACAAGCCAACTTGCACTAGTTTGCCACTAAAATCGGGAATGATATCCAACCGAGTGGGAATGAGCGTAGCAGGGGAGCACAGGCGGGAGTATGTCAGCTGAGAATAGGCGAGCAGTGACGGAGGGTATGCACAAAAGCGAGGATAGTGAAAAAACAAGAAAACAAATACATTTAAAATCACATACGTTGGAGTACTTGTAATGGTTTCACACTTGCAACTCTACAATTAAAACATAAATGCACTTTTCCACATCATGCAGAAGTACTGCGTTGGTCAAAATTAGTATATTACACGGTTGTTTCTAATATGCAGTCATTCATTTTAACCCGAGTGTGTCCTTTGTAATGGTTTCACATGTGTAACATTAAACTTCTAAACAAGAAATTCTGCTTTCCAACATTGTGAAAAATTCCTTCGCCAGTGAAATTTAATCTCTTACACAATCTTCTTTCATGTGCTCTCACTAATTTTAATTGGGAAGTTACCATTTTTGTGACATACTATTCTCAATCGGTGCTTCTTTCCTGTACTAGATTGCATTACAAAAGATACTTATATTCATGAAATATGAACTTGTCTTAGTAGGAAATGCACTCTTGCTGCCTTAGAAAGTGTGTCTTAAAGGACAATTCCACTAATGGGTGCAGATGGGCTTTTTAAGAAGACGGAGTATAAATATAGAGCATGCAAGAATGGCATAAAAACCGCAGTGCATAGAAAAAGTATTAACTTAAGAACAGAATCCAACCTGTACTATGTTGCCATGAAAAAGCACTAATCGAAGGGAGCAGGCACGTCAGTGACGGTGTGTATACGCACAAATGAGGATAGTGAAAAAATACTTTATATGGCATAAATGAATATGCCTTACGTCCTTTGCAACACTTCTGTTATCCCTTTGTATACTGCCTTTACATAACATTTTTCTTCAGCATGTCTTTCCTGTAAAGTACTTCGTGGTAAAGAATATACTTTCAATTTCGTATTTCTGCCTTATTATACATATAGGAGGTAAGATCCCTACATACTTCGATCACTTGTGCAATCCTATTGTAAAATTATGTAACATGCTTTTTTCCGTGGATTTTACTAATTTATGCCTCCATAAAATGGGATAGCATCCAAACTTTCGCCCATTTCATCACATTTAGATCAGATACAACTTTCCTCGTGTTAGTTTCCGCTCTGCATTTCTGTATTTTGCTCCGTTACTGTAGCATGCACGTCCTAGGTTAGTTAATAGGGATTTGAAGTACAGCCACATTATCCTCTGTCGTCTGTTAACCAGGGTGGAAAAAATCATGATTTTTTTTTAAAAATAATTTTTGTTGATTTTTTTATATATATTTTAATCGATTTTCTTGATTTAAATCAAAACCTTCTCCTTGTATAATACAAGTCGCGAACTGAAGGAAAAACATTAGGAATTAGTATTAAATGTTAATTAGGTCATTTAAGTGATAATATTAAGATTCACTTTTGAATTAATCCCCAATCGTTAACCTATTTCAATCCCAAACAATGTTTCTTATGCATTAAGGAAAAAGTACAGCAACGTTTATTAACATTACATTTTTTTTTCTTAGGTATTAAAGTAGTGTATCAGGAAAAAAATAAACCTTTGCTCTTGAGCACAAAACAGTATTGATGCATTTCTTTTTAAAAAAAATCAATAATAAACTGACAGGAAGAGAGTGATTTAAATTTCCAGTTGCAGTGAGCGTTTTCACTGGAAGCAGTAACATTGAGCATATGGCAGCGAGCTCCTATCTCTTAACATGAGGAAGTGGATTTATTCCTGCGTCGCTGCTACCCTCTCGTATTGCTCCCTTCCAGTTGCACCTTTTTCTGCCACTGGTATGTAGTTAGCTTCTGTAATAGTTACGAATTCCTCCGCTTGGCAGCGCTTGACTCAATTGATAGAGTGGGTGAGATATAGACGCTTCGAAGAAAGAAGTTATTCACAAAAGAGAGACTCGCAAAGAACAAATATGCGTCTGGTGGTAGCAGGGGATGGATCCAGGCTCTGAATGTTAGGGGGAGGGCGGTCGTTCGAAGACAATAGGTTTTATTTTTAAAGTAAAAAAATATCATGTTCTGGGGAGCGATCGAGTCGAAGCAGAAAATGTCTTACCACTGGTCTAATTCCTAGCTCTGTGTCTTTCGTGCACATGAGCCCGTGTTCGATTTCCGGCGGAGAGCATAGAAAAATTGACTCAAATCATTCACTTTCAATACTCATCTGTCTTCTTTAGCCTAAATTGCTGGAATGTTAAACTAATATATATATATTTTTTTTTTCATTTTCGAAGGAAAAATTCTTAGATTTCATGTTTCTTTATAGTAGAACAGCAGACAAAAATACTGGTTACTGCAAATAGACTCTTTGTCCCTTATATTCATACAAAGAAATGCTAACAAAATGCATATTGTCGGAGGAGAGGTGTGTTTCTGTACCCTGAAGAAAATAAGCAGAAAATATTCGCGGTAGAGATACTTTCTATTCAGAAAAACTTGGGGAGCAGCAGGGTTGGCAAAAACCATGGTTTTTATTGAATCGTTTTTTTTTTTTTTTTGTTTAAACCAGGTTTTTTTGGTTTAAATAATTTGCTCTATGTATTTGTATCACATATGGACAGAAATAAGTTTGTTTCGCCTTGGTGTTATTATGCAACAATCGGGTTATGCTGGAAAGGGTCACATAAGCTTAAAGCGGAATCCGAACCGCTTCTCGGCTTACATTCGAGAGGAATTGTCCTCCATTTGAACTCGAGACAGGAACCAATTGGCCATAAATGAGATACGTCTGCCGACTCACTCCCGAAGGATTCCTGATAAAAAATACGTTTTACCGATCTTTACATACTTGTTAATAAAACTGTCAAAAGTCATTTCAAACGGGCAAAAAGATAAACAGTTGCACAAGTGAAACCATTATACAGAATTATATGGACAATTTCAAAATAGTGCAGAGTACAGAACTGTTTCAGTACAAGTTACTTCAGTACGACTTTTATTAGTACAAGTTAAAGAAATACAACGACTTAATTTGCATATCAGGAAGAAAAGTGAATAAAGATAAGAATTGTTTGTGTCCACTTTGGCTCTGACCTATTTGTACACAAATAGATACCGGTACCAAAGATACTTCCGATTTTAATAAATGACTCTCGTGGGGTTTGTATGACCCCCCCGCCTCCCCCAAAGTACGGCATTTCGATGTATTTTATTAATAGTAAACATTATTGAGATGAAACAATATTTAGATTTTTCTTTGATTGCAATTGCATAACAATAATAATAAACTATAAAAAATCACAAAAGAAACATTCATAAACCTATAAAAAAAAAGATGCTTTCGTAGTATAATCTCTTCGAGTAATGAATGGGGAATTTAGATCTGAATATAATACGAATAATATACGGGAGTGAATCGTGATAACCCACAAGTGTGTGTTCATCAAGATTTTACGAACACTTACACTTTTACGAACATGTTTCGTTTTTTGGTTTAAACCAGCCAACCCTAGCGAGCAGCATTTCAGATTTCAATGAAGTCATAGGAAAATTTGAAGCTCGAAAAGAACGAAGAAAGATCTTCCTTTTTAAAATAATGCATAGTTTACTTAATTAAATAATTTTGTTTAACTGCGTGCATGAATATATGCAATTTTCTTGCTTTTTTCTTGTTTTCGGGTTAACGATATCATTCATGGCTTACAGCACATGCTACATATTCGATTTATCTCTTGTTCAATGAGTGAAGAAGTTTTGTATATAAATAGTGTATAAACGTACATTGATAGTGGTTGTTTGGAAAAAAAAAAAAAAAAAAGGAAATAGCTTATAATAAACCAATATTAGAGAATACACTTTAATCAATAAATATACAAATAGAGCTTAAAAGGACTTTCCTCTTCATATTTCCGGAATATGTTTTGGATAAGACTCAAGAATGCTGGGGGAAGGGAACACTTGCGCGTACCTACACATCTTTGATATTGCAACAAGTTACTGGTATTTGGCAGGGGCATATTTTAAAAAAATCAGAATTAGCTTGCGGCTGGAAATACATATAAAATACATAAATTTCGCGTAAAGTTATAAAATGTAATAATAATAATAATAATGAAAAGAATAAGTTTCTTAGATTGGATCGGACCCCTCTACATACGCCCATATTATCTAGGAACAAACGTATGCGCACACAAAAGAAATTTCGTCTTAAATGTTGAGATAGTGATTTCCCCGGTGGAATAGTTAACGATTTAAAAACCCTATGTTACGAAGAGAAAGCAGGATTGCTCCGTTACCCGTTCATAAAGGGATTTTTCCTAATCATCCTCTGCGTGAAACCCTTATTTTTATATTGTACTGTGCATACATTTGCGTCTCATTGTATTATGACTATCTTTCATAATCCAAATGACAGAACAAAAACGGGATTTTACTTATTTTCACCTTAAATTAAATTATTTTAGGAATTCGATTTAAATCTACGATTTTTATTAAAACTGCTACCGCAGGCATGCCTAGATTTTCCTGTAGGCCAGAATCTTCACTATGAAGACAGCTCTTGAAAGTATTCCTTGCCCAGGACTTGCCTCTAAGAGGTATGTGCGGTGTCCTGACACACTCGATCTCCTAAAGTAATACAGGGTGTAAACTTAATTTCTGACCCGCCCTGTTTTTATAAGTTAGCCTACTTGATTTTTCGCGTTACACAGATTGTCAAACTGACCTCTATAAAGTTCCATATTTTAAAAACCACTCTTTCGTAGGTTAGTTTTGACCGAATACTTTTTCATATCTACGTCACTTCCGTTTTTTGTGTCTATCTGTATACGTTATTATCACGAACCTGTCTTGTTTACATATACTGCGCATGACGAGGTCAATTTTGTGAGGAATACTGTCTATTATCGGACAAATGATCGCATTGTTGCCTTTGGCATAATTTAATAAGTAAGCTGTAAAACTGCCAGCGAAACTGCTTTAACTAGTGTAAAGTTGTGAGCATTTGTTTGGCGTCACCTGTTCCGGAAAATTGCTCAAGCGGGTTAGAAATTAAGTTTACACAAAAAAGAAATAAGTTTGATCCGTTTTTAATGTGAATTTATTGGGCAGATTTGCAGGGATTTTTAAACCACATACGTGTATATTTAAAATGTACTATTTTTAAAGTACGTCTTTTTTAAAGTGCAAACTCATATTTTTAAGTGCAGGTGCACAACGTGCAATACAGTACAATATCAACAGATAGAGAAATGCTTCGCCATAAAATTCAAGTGCTTAGTACTGGTGGTGAAAGTATCCGAAGCATAACTAAGAAACTAAGAATTAGCCAAAACACTGTAAGGAAGTGAGTGCGAAAGAAACGGTTTGGATTCTGCTTTAAGCTTAGGTGACTCCTTCCAGCATAACCTTGTTGTTGCATTATAACACCAAGACGAAACAAACTAATTTCTGTCCATATCTAATATAAATACACAGAGTAAATTATTTAAACCAAAAAATCCTGGTTTAAACCCAAACCTTTTTTTTTTATTTTTTAAAATAAAAACCATGGTTTTTGCCAACCCTGGTAACAACACAGATGCTTCCACGGGCAATTGGAGAAGCATTTAATGAGAAATGCAGTCAAGTATTGGATAACAAAAAATAAATGTTTGTAGAAGATGTGAATCGATTGCTTCAAGTTCAAGGAGTTTACCGCATTTTACGGACTATAATACGCGCTTTTTTATTCGAAAAAATTGTCTCCAAAATTCACGTGCATCTTATACTCGAAATTAATATAAAAATATTCAATGCCGCGGGAAATCTATCTCTATCTGCCAACATTGGATTCAACGGGCAGCAGCAGTGCACCGATGTGACGAACATGAGTTGCAGGGATTCACAAGCTTGTTAACACTATCGCCCTTCCACCCCATCATCACAAACACAGAACCTCAGACTAGAATATACAGACCGTAATCTCTGCGAAAAACTGGAAAAATGTTACGGTATAATTATATATTTAAAAAAAAGTGCGACCGTAAAGTACGGTACTTTCCAAATAAAAAGTAGAATAGAGCTTCGGGAAATTCACTTCTTATTTCATATTTTAGGACATGTTTACATCTTGACTGGATATTTTAGTGCATAATTCTCGGAATTTTATGAGCATAGTTGTATGCATATGTTGACAATTTTTAGAGTATATCAATCTGAGATCTATTTATTATATAATTGTCTTCAGGTTAAATTTCCTTCTTCACTTACCTTTACTTCATTGTTTTTGTTTCTAAACAATCGCATTATCATCATACCATGTAGTGAAACAGTTATTGCGTGCTCCTTTGGTACGCATACTCTCAGGTTCGATTCCTGGTAGAAGAGCAGATTTTTTTAAATGTGGAACGATTGAGAGTCTATTTGAATTCCGAACTCTGTTCTAAAAAAGCTGGAAGTCGATATACTGACCTCACATCACTGAACTAATACGGTAAGCCGTCCGATTGGCCATATCCTTTTCTGACATAGACTGTGTATATGTGAGAATTTAATTTATATATTAGTCACTTGTAGAACTTAAATATTTACCCCTCCATCCTTATCTATCTACATGTATATATTTGAGCGTGAGTGCCAAGAATGTATGTACACTTAAACAAAATAAAATTTTCTTACAAACGTTTTAATAAAGTCAACTGATGATTGTAAGTCGCATTTAACTTCTACGGTTACAACAAAAAGTCAGATTGTTCCACAGGGCTCGAGACACTTCTGATTACTGGAATTACTGTTCGTGCTTTCCCCCTCCCCCCATCAAAGTTCCACCAGTGTTGTAGTGTTCTACGATACAAGCTGGTGGTGTGGTTTTAGGGTCTTTCATAACTAGAATCCAGATGTTCAGGGGGAGCTCAGTTACAGATCGTCGTATTCCTATTTGTATGACAAACTCGGGAGTAAGCTCACACTTTTCGATGGTGGTGTGGTGATAAGCCATCATGGTAAAAGTGAATTCGCTTATTTGTATAGAATGAATATTTGTTGCCTATCAGTCTAAGTACAATTAGCCGTTAATAGTGGTTCAGAAAGAATGATTCTGTTAAACCCTTAGGAAACATTAAGCCGGTATCCTTCAAGAAAACATCATACTCCATAGGACTGCTACTCTAATGTGGCTCAACTTCGAAAATATTCATAGATTACAATATGTATACATTTTTGGTAATAATTGTATTTGGAATTACAAACATCAATAAATTTCCTGTCCTTCTGGCGTGAGAGACCCGGGTTCGATTCCCGGCGGGAGCTCATGTGGTTCGGATTCCACGTTAATCAGTAGGGCCACGTCTCATATAGCTTCGGTGCTGAAAGGGACGTTAAACTCAAAATCAACTCAACATTTCCTGTATTAAAATAAAAATGAAAAAGTATCTGTCAGATGCAGATGTTGTTGTTGTTGGTTTAATCCGAAATGGAAACTAACTGAATAACTAGAGAAAAAAGTCGTGTGAAGTAGGACCTGAGGCGAATTCTGTCATTATCATCTAATTTTTTTCCTATCCATTATTAGAATATTGATAAAAGTTGCGTAGGATTGTATTAATAACATTAGGGTAAAGTACGCAAGAATGTATTTGTGGATTAGAACAATCTTTTATTAGATTGAATGGGTACAGAATTTTGTTGCATAGCCAAGCTTTTCTTTCTTGGGCCAGTGTTTAGTAAGTAACTATCGGATGACACTAATATCGGACATTTTCGATCATTTATATATATATCCCTCTCCTAAGTTGCACCATCAAAGTGAAATGATAAAAGCCATCCCAGGTCTGAATCTCATCTGTGTGGCAAATTTGATGGAGATCGGTCGCATAGTTCAAGAGTTAAGTCACAAACAATGACTTTAATTTTTATATATATAGATAAGTAAAAGAAAATAATTGGTAAAGAGAAATATTTACAAGCTTTAGTCGTGCTCTTCCACAAACTTGATATAACTACTATTGCAGAATTCAGTAATACATATGTAATTTTTACATTTAATTCATATTTAGAAGTAAAGAAGTGTAAACAGCATTTGAATTAAGCATTTTTGTATGTGTGTGTGTGATTTAAAATCTTGCAACTTAACGATCTATATTTTTAATGATCGTTTAGTGAGAATATAGACTATACTTTATTATGATTCACATGCATCCTGTTTGTATGTAATTTATGCAACATGGAAACCACGATGTGTGAAAAAAAGCAATGTCGTTTCATGACCTTGAAAAATATAAGGAAAGGTAAAAGTATTACAGTTTAAATTACAATAGTGGTTTGTAATAACAGTCACACAGTGTGTAGTGCTACAGGCATTCTGTGTTACCGCATGAATTGTGAATAAGACTGAATTCATATAATTCGTACTCTCGGTCAGTATCACATTAAGTGTAATTTGCGTTTTACCTCTGTAATTGTGAGTAATGTGTCTAATTCAGAAGAGCAAATGTCTTTGTGTTGCAATCAGGGTTGGCTGGTTTAAACCAAGGTGGTTTAAACCATGGTTTAAACCAAGGTTTAAACCAGCTGGTTTTTTCAAAAAAACCAACTGGTTTAAACCAACCAACAAAAAAATGTCCGTAAAAGTGTGTTTGTAAAATCTTGATGAACACACATTTGTGGGTTATCACGTTTCACTCCCGTATATTATTCGTATTACATTCAGACCTAAATTCCCCATACTACAAAAGCAACTTTTTTTTATAAGTTTATAAATGTTTATTTTGTGATTTTTTGTAGTTGTTATTATTATGTAATTGCAATCGAAGAAAAATTCTAAATATTGTTGCGTTTCAATGTTTACTATTGATTTAAAAAAATCGAAAATGCCGTACTTTTTGTGTGTGGGGGGGGGAGGGTCATACAGGCCCCACGAGAAGCATTTAGTGAAATAAGTATCTTTGGTATCTATTTATGTATAAATGAGTTTGAGCCAAATAATTCTCAAATAATAATTCGTATTTTTACTCACTTTTCTTATTGATATGCAGATTAAGTCGGTGTATTTCTTTAATTTGGACCAATAAAAGTCGTTGTTAACTAACTTGAACTAAATTAGTTCTTCTGTACTCCGTATTACTTTGAAATTGTTCATATGTAATTCTGTGTAATGGTTTCACTTGTGCAAGTGTTTATCTTTTTGTCCTGAAATGACTCTTGACAGTTATATTAAGAAGCATGTAAAGATCAGTACAACGTTTTTTTTTTTTTATTTTTTTTTTTTTTTTTTTATCAGGATTCCTTCATGAGTGAGTCGGCAGACGTATCGCATTTGTGGCCAATTAGTCCTGGTTCCGAGTTCAAATGGAGGACAATTTCTCTCGGATGTAACTCGAGAAGCGGTTTTTATTCCGCTTTAAGCTTATGTGACCCCTTCCAGCATAACCCGGTTGTTGCATAATAACATCAAGGCGAAACAAACTTATTTCTGTCCACATATGATATGAATATATAGAGGAAATTATTTAAACCATAAAAACCATGGTTTTTGCCAACCCTGGTTGCAATTCTCACTTGTAATTTGAGTGTTGTATCTTGTTATGAAAGAGATTCAGTCGTAATTACTCGTCATTTTTAAGTGAGTGAAAAAGAACCGACATGAAGAAGACGACATTTCGGTAGGAGGTAGAATGATTAGATGTATTAGATTTACAGATGATATGGCGCTTGTTACAGAATCAGAAAAGAAAATCAATAGGATGGTAGAAAACTTGAAGGGCTTTGAAAAATATGAGATGAAAATAAATGTTAGAAAGACAAACGCCATGATAATTGGATCGTAGCGGCTGTGTCATAGTGGGAGGGGAGAACATAGAACAAGTGAATAGTTTTCGATACCTGGGTAGTATTCTTAGTAATAACATAAAATGCGAACGTGAAATAAGAGCAAGGTTAGAAGTGGCGAAAAAAGATTTTAGGAGAAAGAAAAGTATGTTTTGTGGGATCTTGATAAAGAGTTAAGAAAAAGACTCATAAAGTGCTTCGTGTGGAGTGTTGCACTGTATGGCGCAGAAACATGGACATTACTCAAAAGTGACGAAAAATGACTGGAAGCTTTCGAAATGTGCGTGTGGAGGAGAATGGAGAGAATTAACTAGGTCGAGCAGAAAACGAATGAAGGGGTGTTAGGCATGGTGGGGGAGAAAAGAATACTTTTAGATATTATTGAGAAGAGAAAGAGAAACTGGTTGCGACATTTGCTAAGAAAGCATTGTATCATGAGGGATGTGCTAGGAGGTATGATGGCAGGAAAGAGAGGGAAAGGGCAAAGGAGGCTAGAATTAATAGGGGTCATTTCACGTTAATTCAACCAAAATTTTGGGGAAATTTAGCCCACTATCTCAGATTTGGATGAAATTTGGTAGTATTGTAAAACTTTTTATGCTAATTGCAAGTATGTAAATTTTTATTGAAATAGCATCAGCGGTTTAGAAGTTATTGCATTTCAAAAATGAGAAGAAAACCCATGTTTAATGGTCGTGACATGATATTTTCCCGGTTTGGAAGAATACTAAAACAACCACATTTCGGTTCCTATTAATGCCAGAAGCATGATTCTTTTTTTTATTCGGATTGTCTTGAAGTTGTTTACCATTAAAAGCATGAAAACTTTCCTTAGAGCTGACAGAAAATTTATAAAGTCATTTGAAAGGTAACATTTTGAGGAAAAGAAAGAAAAAGAAAACTAGAACGCCATTTTGTAAACTTCAAACCTTTATTTCTCAAAATCCTGGCAAACTCTGGCTAATACTGTTTTCTATCACTTGTGCTTGACCAATCTTTTGATCTTCTACCGAGCCTACAGAACGTAAATACTGGGCATAAATCTAAATGCCCTTCTACTTTTCTTTTATTATTATTTCATTACTATATTTTTGGAGTGCTGTGGTTAATTGTACTGCTAGATACAAGTACTTCCAAATTAAATAGTTAAATATTGGATTACTTAATGAATGCTCCAAATTTACTATAAAAGTAACATTATTGGCATCCTTCCAGATAATAGTGTGAAAGATTGTGTAAAATGATGTTCCTTTTCAACTTGTTCTTTATTAGCATACAATTCAACTCTTCTCTTTTACTGTTGAGTGACATGTATTTAAAATGGTTAAACAAATTTTCACTGACACACTAAAATATACACCAGTTTATTAAATGCAGATTGCCTTCTATTTGTTTAGCCAAGCGAACACTTCCTTTTTGTTCTTCCTTCTTTCTTCGAGACATTTAATTGGCATTTAATTGCGATTCAGATATCTGTATGAGAAATGACACTATATTTACATATGGATGTATTGGCATAGGAAATTACGCTTGAAAGCAGAAGTAAGTAAACTACTTTATCAAATTGTGTGTGTCCTCTAAAACTGTCGCACTTGCAAAGAAGTTTAATGTAAAATGTCATTCGATGATAAGGCAATGTTATTAAAATTAATACAAGATCGTTCTTGTAATGGCTCTTGCTGTTCGAAAGGTCTAATCTTTTTATTTTTTCGTACGTGGCCCAGGGTTCGATTTCGGACAGAGCACTAGCTTTGAACAAACTTGAGTAGAAAAACGAAGTTTCCGTCAGAAGACGATTCTCCCATTTGTGGAATAAGTCTAGTTTCTAGCACTTCTGATATTGTTTTTGATTCTTCATCCCTTTCACGAGACACAATCTATCGGATCATACACAGACATTCAACTCCAGACCTGACTGACGCTGGATGTTTCACTGTTTGGGAAACAATTTGGAGAGAACGTTTTCGCGAACATATTGGCTAGTTTCTTCATTTACAGAAAATATTGATTCATCTTAGAAGCACACCTGAAAATAATGTAATATGCCTTAAATTCAAATTTTATCATGATATCATATACATAAAAGGATCAACTCCTCCTGTAAATCGTTTACAGTACAGTACAATACTTAATCAATTGTAACACATTAGTTCAAGGATATCGTAATTGACAAAATATGTAGGATAAATATGAAATATTCTGTGCCTTATCTTGCTTCAGTCATCCTTTAATCTATATTTTTTATTTCATTTCCCCATTCCAGCCTTTTCGCGCTGTAAGCTCACTTCACATAATCATCTCACTGTAGCCTATGATATGTCAGTTCTGTACGCTTCCAATCAGGGGCGGAGGGACTGATCTGTAATGTCGCAAGATCACGTGATCTCCCAGTCAATACGAAAAATAAGTACTTGTATTCCTGATTAATGAGAAGTAAACGAACAAAAGTTTTTAGTTATTTTAATATGAAATCTGCAACCCTGAGTGATATCTTCGAGAGATTTGGCAACATAACGTAAGTCACGATACTTGATATTAACCTCTGTTTACATGTTTTCGGTTGGCTCTTTCTCGCGTTAGCTTGCGTCATAGAACAGCCTTTAAACACCTGCCCTTATATACAAGGTATTCACATTTTTAACATAAAAAAAGTGTTACTTATCAACTTCCTTTTGGCCAGCGGGCGAGAGAGAAGAGGTGAGCGGGAGGGTGGAGTGATTCAGGTATTTGCTGGTGTTGCGCGCTCCACACGAAGATGAGCGTAGGAGGAAAGAGGGGCTAGTTGTGAGAGAAAAAAATGATTCATATCTTTTCGTGGTCGACATAGCGTCGCAGTAAGTTTTCGACGAAGGGTTGTGTTTTCTTTACGACGCTTATATATATACTATTGTTCTAAAGTATTGCACGCCCAGGGATAAATTGAATTTTTCAAGTGTGTTGCCATTTTTAAAGACATAAATCATTATTTTGTGTATGTTTCGTTTAAAAACTATAAAAACTATACTCTACAAGTAATACTGAAACCAGATAAATATTAAATTTGTAATTTAATGGAATTTTAGTATTTTATTCAAATGGAATTTCATAACAATATTCATATTTTGCGTACTACTCGATGACATTCGATTTGTTATGTTACATATTTGCAGAATAGATAGCTATTCAAATATTTCTTACAACTGTTATTTTCTTGCTATTCAATTTCTCGTATATAAATGATAATTTTGATACATGTTTGTTTCCATTACAAACACTTAGTACTTTATTACACCACCATTTGCTTCAATGACAGCCTCCAGTCTTTGTTACATTGAGTCTGTCAGCTCTCTCACAATATTATTGTCGATTTCATGATTCCATACGTTCACAATCACTTCCGTAAGTTCGCGTTTGGTGCCAGGTCTTTTAATTTGGATCCTTTTCTCCATCAAACGCCACAAATTTTCAATCGGTCTGGTGAATTGCTTGGTCATGATAATAACTCTATACCCAATTAAGACATGACATAATGAATCTGTAAAACGGCGAAAAATTATGTTGAGCACGTAATACAAATGAATATATTAGCAACGCTAAGCAACACAGTAACACACAAAACAAATTTATATAGAGAGGAGCACCTCTAGATTGTGTGGTAACATGAATAACCATTAAAAGCGAAAGAAAATAGTTGCTTACCATTGTTGCCAAAAGGGAATCATAAAATACATCTCGTCTCGAGAAGCACACAGAAAGATGTAAACCGTGTTGGAACATTCTCCAAGACAGTTCATGTGCGTCGAAAGGAACGTGTTCAGAAATTTGTCGATGATTTTGCAAACTCTATCTAGCTGGCAGCAAGGAAAAATATGTTACCACACTGACGAGGCATATGTGTACCTTAGGAGAAGAAGAAAAAACAACAGAGAATGTGGTAATACTGTGCACCATTGACGGCCTATATGGGAAGTGTGTGAAGAGAAGTAGTTACACTGGATATGTTGGAACTTCATGTCACCTTGTCCAGGAAAAACCTTAGTGCTGAATAATAGCCAGAATGGAGGGCGATCAAATAGAGCATCATCGGTGGTAGTGGCATTGAAGTTCCTGTAGTAGGTTCACCTCGAAATAGTCATTCGTCACTATAAGTCAGAAACAGCCTCTGCAAACCTTATGTTCCTTTCTTCCTCGAAACAAAATTCTGGCTGAGGTACTGGCACGAGTTTGTAATTACTGAAAATCTTGTGAAAAGTTTAATTAAACAACTTGCGGGTTCTACAAATTGATGATATATTTCCTCGAAGAATCGGGAATAACAAAGAATGCTATTTCAGTAGTTCTGAAGTTGAATTGTGTCTGTAATAGTACATTTTCCCAATTTACTTGTATAATGATATAGCATACATGCGTGTACTAAATGTGTATTGTAAAGATAACTAGGATCTGTTTTTGTGTACTTCCAGGGAGTATAAAATATAGGATGAGTAGCGAATCATCAGACACCCAACAAACCTCTCAGCCGTCCCAACCGAAAGGATGGGAGTCTTTAAGAGCGCATATAATAGAACACAAAATTGAAGTTGCTTTGTGGACAACTAGAGTTTTTACTATCATATTTACACTTGGATATTTCTTTCCATTGATTGGGTAAGTACCATTACGTTTTATTTAATATGTTGTTTTCCTTAAAGGTGCAACTTGTTCTTTGTGTAAACTGAAGAACACCATAATAATTAGTTATGTTGTTATTTCGATTTACTTTTGATTCATGTGTCTGCTGTTGTACATACGAATATCCACACATATTTTTAGTTGAAAATGCATCCAATTTTTCATATGATTTAACTATTACAGTGAAACCTCCCTTAACGGACACCTCTATAATACGGACAGATTTTTTTGTCCCGGCAAAAATATATGTACTCTTACGGAACAAAACCCTCCCTTTTACGGACACTCTCAGATACGGACGCAGACAGTCCTTTTTTTTACCCCCAAACGTTTCAATAACCTCTTCATAACGGACAGGAATTATTCTCGGTTCTGCGATATATGACAGTAGACAGAAAAGTCTTTTCCCCGCAGGTGTACAGTATCTTTCATCAAACAGAACAACTTCAAGCTGAACTTGAAATGCTTTTTTTTTTTTTTTTTTTTCTGCCCGCAATAAACTGCTTTCTGGTGGAAATCCTAGAAAATCTTCAATAAGCACTAACATTCATGTAGGGTTAGTCGTATGGTCAGGAATTCTATGCGTATCTTCCCTTCCCTAACAAATTTAGTGCTTTTTCCTCTGGGCCTTGCATCTTTCTCTATATGCTTAACGCACGAGATGAACCTTTTAATGAAATACATGTAAGTTTTCGAAAACTGTGATGATGTGGGGAAAATTGTGCTTCATGTGATGTTTGCAATCATTAATGAATACCAAATATCAAATAAAAAACACGTAGTGTCATTTGGAAACAAATAAAAGTTCTAAAAAGTTGGCAACACTGCCAATCGAATTGCAACGCACGTAAATGTTATCACATTGATACAAATCAACTTTCTGAAGTTCATCATAACTTTAGCACATAATTTTGATTTAACACGAAATTTATATTTTATTTTCCATTGTCGCGAGCCGATTTTGGGTCCCGAGTTGGAAACCCTGTAACTCGAAAACGAAGCGGAATTCGACGCATGTTTATAGGAACTTTTCTACTGGATTTGATGTCAGGATTCATCTCTCAAAATTTTCATACTCCCTTTCAAATCGCCTTACGTATAGGACCTAAGTGCCCATAGGAAATATTTACATTTCAAGTACAAAAATCGAAATTTCAATAATTAATTGCGAATGTTTGGGGCTGCAGCCGCATGAACGGTTAACGGATATTAAATACTTAGGTACTTCTCCAATACATGTAAAAAATTCAGATATTTAAAAGGTGGGGTTTTTGAGAAAATGGCGTCCAAACATGGCGTCTTAATGAAAATTTCATCTTTTCATCATGCTATGACGTGGGATGTAATAATCAGAAACGTAAGTCCTTTACATTTTCAAGAGACCTTATGGAATAGATTTCGAAGCTAGAAGCAGTGGTTGATATTGCTCGTGAGGACAGAAAAAATGTTTGAAGCTAGCAAAAATTTCATCAAAGTTGGCAACATTGAGAGTGAATTGCGCGATTCTTATTGGACCAATAGACGAATGCCCTCCAATGAAACATAAAACTTTATACTCTTCCTGCTATTGCGATTATGTTACTAAGTACATTCGTTTCTCTACAACAAAACTTTTAATTTGACATGTTTTTCAGTTTTTCGAGCAATCCGAGAGGAGGGCAGCCATTTTAGAAGGCTGTATATCGAAGGAATTTTTTTTCAACAAAAAGAAAAAATACGGGTCTAATAATATTGCATGTAGATCCCATATAAACAAAAATAATAAATGAAATCTGAGACTATCATGAAGACCAATTGTGGTTTGCCTGGACGATTTGAAATGGAATTGATCGTACCTAACTTATGTCCCAGGCCACTTCTTTCCTTTCCCCATCCTTTCTTCCTTCCCTTCCGCCGGATAGTGTACTCGCCGAGGAACGTCATCCCTCAAACGTGACGGGCTAAATGGCCTTAGATGCCGAAAGCCCTGAAATCTAAATCCAAAATCCTAAATCCTGATTGTCTCTCAGCGTGCCTGAAAAGGGGAGCTGCCATAGCGAGCTTACAAAGACCTATGGAAAATTAGATTATTAGTCCAAGAAATGTGTATGACGGGGCCGTGGAAAATATGGCATCTGTTGCCTTTCACTTATACAAATGAGAATCATGACAGGGAACTATTACATGAAAGGTTTCTTCAAACTAAGGTCATTCCAGGCACTCGGGTGATACATGCGATTCTTTCGGTATCTGTAAGTGAAATAAGGGTAAAACATTTCTCATTTTCTGATGAAGGTACTGTCATGTGTATTTCTCAAGGTATTGGAAGTACTCCCTTTTATAACATTCATGTTTTTAACTTGTGAATACAACCGTTTGTGGTAGTTGGCCTGTGTACTATCTACAGACGACCCGAATGAAACTGCTACTGTTAGTTTTCTTCACCCTCAAGGACCTTCGCCATCATTCTACTACCCGGAGCGTCATATATATTAATAGTATCACCCACAACAGTTCTTTCAACCCTTGATATAACAACTGCAACTAGACCTACTTACAAGATCAGTCACTACGATTCTGATATAGCTTCACAAAAACTACGAGAAAGATTGTAAACATTATGAACATGTGTAAAATATCATTCAATTTGTCGGCAAACAAATTAACGGGAAACGAAATACCTGTCTAAATAACTCGAAAGGTGGATAATTGTGTAAGTTCGAATGAATACATCAAGAAACAAATGAAGTTGACCAGAGTTGCCAATATAAATTCCATTGATGCTGGAGGTAAGTAGCTACAGACCCAGCATCGATCTGAGCCCAGATATTCACATGGTCAATATCTTGCAGTTTGCTTTATTGAATTTTGAATCAGATCCCATTGAGTGTTCAAAATGCAACTTTGTGTGGTTTTAGTACACATATGAAACTACAATCTTGATAATTTTGAAAAAATCCACAGGGACATTTCTGAGCGAAATTCAAAATTCAAATTTTATTTTGAACTTTTGAAGTATTAATTTTATTGTACAGGCTTTACAGGCTTTTTTCAATATAGTATAACTTGCAGAGCAGTCTTTAAGTTTTTCACTGATGTTTGTTCCATGTCTCTAGTGCACATATTAACCATTTTTTGACAATTTTTGATAATCACTGTAACGGAAAAATGCCCTTTTTTGAAAGTTTTGAACACATAGGGATACTTTCAGGAAGAGAGGGGTAATATTTGGATTTTTTTCATCTCCCACTCCAACAATGCTGTCCATCAATTTGTTACGAAAATCCGAGATGGTCAAGTCTGATGACTTGTTGATTTGACATGGAATGTCCCTTTTTGCATCTGGCGCCGGGTTGTATTCCGGTGGGGGCACATATATATTTCGAATCCCAACTCATACTGTAGGTCCGTATCACACAGAATAACCCCAACGATGACGAGAGATGTTAATTGCTTGCCAGTTTACTGACATTTATGATACATTTGGTTAGTCTAAGGGACATATTTGCAGTACATTTATCTTAGTTTCGTACAGCTAGTGCTTTTAAGTTACTGGATGTGTGGAGTAATTTGCACTAATAGTATTTAAATAAAACGTATTTTGTAACTTTGAGGGAAGAAACCTAAACCAAATGGCTTGTCACAGAATACGCATGTCATTGTTACAGCAATACTGCACATACATTACAAGTTAACCAATTTTCGATGATTTTGTTTGGGAGTTTAATATTAGTAACTGGATTTTAGTTTTGTTTAATTCGGTTTTTTTTTTTTTTTTTTTTTTTTGTTATTTTCATCAAAACTTGAAAATTTACAATAGTAGAAAATTGCTTTTATTTTATTTTTATTATTATTATTATTTATTTATTTATTTCATGATATATACTGAATGACAGTGGATTTATAATATATAGTGAACAGAAAGACTGTGTATTTATGGAAGCGTAACATTTAAGTACTTCCTAAAACGGTACTTTCGTCTATTATGATTGGAATAATTCTGTCCGAAATGCCCTTCCCGCTGGTCTAGTGACTAGCGCGCACGCATGTGATCCACTGGGTACCGTTTTCGATTCCCAGTGGGAAAGCCTTGAGATTTGAAAGCATTTCGATGATTTGGATTCCGCCTTAAGCTTTAAGTCCATGTCTTATATGAGCTCGGTGCTGAAAAGGGAACACTAAACTCCAACCAACAACCGAACTTCTGCCCGAAAGTTGAGTATTTAGTTAAATAAGACTTGGAAAAAGTGTCTTGGAAATAAATGATCCATAATAATAATCTATTTAACTGTTAACGTACGGATTTTGCGTAGGTAGCTGTCGACCTCATGTGTATATCATTTTGAAATAGTAAGTTAGGAGAATCGTTTCTTTAAAAGTAAGTAAATTGTATGATTAGGCCTCAACCGAATGTCATAGCTTTTTGTGTTTAAAGAAGGAACATTGATGTTTATACAGAACAGTGAAAATTAGTACAAAGGTAACGAAGAAAGTTGTCGGTTTTTATGGAGGTCTGTGTTTAATTGGCGCTCACACCGTGAGTTGAATGCTAATGAAGATAAGTTGAAGGTCAGTTATTAGTGTGGGTATATTCAACATACTACCTGGTTGCGGCAGTTCAGTCACACCGTGAACTTGCGTAAGGACAGAGTGAACATGGGATCTCCACAGAGCGTCATAAGGCCGTGTATGCTGTACAAGTTTAAAATAGTGTCAAACGCCGCTGCAACGAGGCGGAAGATACGCCAGGCCTTTGGTGAGGGTGTCGTGACTACGCGGACTGTGCAGCGATAGTTCAACAAGTTTAAGGACGGTGATGAAACACACGAAGACGCATCACGTGCCTGAAACCAACACATGTATAAAATTAAGATCTTCAGGCAGCAATTGAGGCGAACAGTGGTCAGACATGTGAGGAACTGGGACTACAATTCAGTGTAAGTGGAAAAACCATTCGGCAACACCTCCATCAACTTGGGAAGCACCACAAGTTGGGTCGATGAGTCCCACATGATTTGACTCCGGGCCAGAAGGCAATGTGAGCAGACACCTGTGTTTCTTTGGTGTCTCTTCTAAGGAAGGAGCCTTTTCTGGAAAGGGTGTTGACATGCGATGAGAAGTAGGTCCTGTACGAAGCTCCACGGCGCCATCATCGTTCGTTAGCATCCCATGTACCGGTTCCAAAACAGCCGAAACCAGCATTGCACCAGAAGAAAGTCTTTCTGTGTGTTTGGTAGACTGCTCGCAGCATTGTGTATAGGGAACTGCTACTAACTGATTAGAGCATCACTACAACTGTATACTATCAGCAGTTGAGCCGTGTTCAAGAAAAATTTAAAACTCTGGAGCCAGCACTTCTGAATCGTTGTCTGTTACAGGACAACGCTAATCATCACGTCGCTACGATGATCGGGGATACGCCTTGGATGGGAAACACTATTGCATCCGTCATACTTCCCGGACATTGCACCGTTCAATTATCATCTGTTCCATTCCTTATACAATCACCTTAGAGGACGCCAGTTCAGATCTCTAGTAGAGGTTCAAAATGAACTTGATACTTTCTTCGCTTCACAGCCCGCCAAGTTCTACCGCGATGGAATACATGGCCTTCCAGAACGTTGGCAGAAAGTCGTCGATGCTGATGGGTACTATTTTTGATCTTAGGTGACATGTCGAAGGTGGTGGGTAAAAGAGCGGTATAACTTTCTAGGTTACCTTTATAAAAGAATAGAAAAGTGCAAATGCATTATATATCGTAGAGTATAAAAATATGTTAACATACTTGTTGCAGACGCCTTTTAATACACAGACGTTAATATCTGCTTTCACACATAGACTATATGAAGGAAAACTACTTGTAAATATTGTATCGATGGTGGAATTCATTGTTTTGCTGCTAAGGAGTAATCGGTAGCATGACAAAATGGTGACATGTTTTGTATTTTGAAGTTTCGCAGGAATGTGTCCGTTTGCAACACTGCAAGGATTTCGCCAGATGTATTCAATGACACCTTAAGCAACCCTCAATAAGTGCTTCGCGTGAGTGTTCTGTTACCAGTGGCTGTGTAACCCGTTTCCAATACGTACTCATGAGCAATTGAATTAGTTGCCGTTCTGGAGATGTGACACTGTGTTCAGCTCGGTGAATGTAATAGGAGGGCCTGGTATGTAACAGTAAGGATGTCAGACCTATGACTATAGAATGGGTAAGACATGAGACCTGAGCGTATTTGATCAGATCCTAACATGGGTCACTCCATCTGTAAAGTCGTGCACACATTGGTCTTTCCAATGGCTACCATATCAAGAGTGTACCGTAAGTACGTGAATTTGGGCAAAACAACCACCGCCAGAGGCAGCTGTCGTGGTGTACGACGAGCAGTTAGCTCGGATAATTAGAGCTGATAGATGGGCTGCGGTGTAGGTGATCACCGCTATCTAGAACCATTCCCTAGCCATGGGTACAGCAGCAAGCCTCTGCGTAACAGCTGTTACAAAGCACAATGACTTATATGGGCAAAGGAGCACCACCATTGGACGCTCAAAGCATGGAAAAAGAGTCGCCTCGACAGATGATTCGAGGAACCAATTGTTACATTCCGATGACCAAGTACGAGTGTGTCGTCAGTCGCATGAGGCAATGGATCCCTCTTGCCAGCAGGATAGAGCTCAGGCTGGTGTTGGTGGTATCCTTGTATTGGTAGTCTTTACGTTGGATGAAACAGGATCCATGGTGCCTCTGACAACGCCCTTTACCGGCGATTGGTACTGGTACCTGCCGGCAAATCATATTCAGTCATTTGTTCTCCTTCAGCACCATGCAGACGACCTGTATCTACATCAAAACAGTGCTCCATCCTATCGCTGTATCCTTGACGAACACTCCATGGGTGTGAAGATATTTGCTTGTCCTCCAAGGAACCCCTATCTTAATACCATTGAGCACATTAGGGTACTATCGAAAGTGATGCACGTGCCCTGGACCGTACTCCGACTAATCTTCCTGGATTATTGGAGGCTGTGTAGCAATCATGGATGACGGGATGTGCTACACGCTACTAGCCGGGTATCTCGAATTAAACTTCCAATGAATGTTCGTATAAGCGGAAAGTACCAAAATGTGTGACCGGATAATTTTCAGTCGGGTGTGCCTGATTCAAATCTTGCGAAAACAGATCACGGATAGTGTAAAACGTTATTAGAGGGAAAATCGGAGACTAGGTTTCCCGAGAAATCTTAAGGTAATGGAACAAACTAAACATTCGTTTAATACAAGAGTCATCTATATGTCATTCGTGACGTAGATCAGTATCCAGCAGATGGCGCTATCGCAGTGCTAGCAGAAAGTTCGGATGAGGACCCATTCTGTGCCAAGCAGTTACGAAAATTGGAACAATCATTGCTCACGCAGTATTGCCAGACATTGACAATACTGAAGTATACTATTTGCAAGACGCGGCGTAAGCTTTTAACATATGTTTTCTTTTGGACGTCAGTGAAAGACTTCGCTCTGCAGCAGAAACGCAAAATCATCTTGCCACACTTAGATAGGAGTGCCTTACTTATCCATCGCACAATTGCGGTCTCGTACCCAGCGACTTCTTTTCTTTCTGGCACTGAAAAAGTCTCTCAGCGAAAGGCGTTGGTACCAATGAGGAACTGAAGACAGGCGTGAATAAGTTTTCCCGTATCCAGGATACGCATTTTATTTATTTTATTTTTTTTATTTTATTTTATTTTTTTTAATCACGTAAAGCGATATGACTAGTGCATCAGCGCTTTTAATTCTTACGTTGAAAAATAAAGTAAGCCCTTTTTAAATTTTTATTTTGATAGTATATATTTTGTCCATAATTGCCATGGGAAACTTTATTTTCCGGCTTCATATTACTAGCGGAAATTCCTTGACGAGTTAAATGAAAAGTTTTAAAACATATTAGTCTATGATGATGAGAGTATAAAAGCTACATCTCATAAATGAACCATATTACATTTCATTTCATTTTATTTCGTCTTTATAATCATACATATTGCATGAATTCGTGCATATGAATAAGACTCAAGGCATAAAGATATATATGAACATACATAGTTGTGAGATAACATACTGATTACACTAAAATACTGAAATTTAGTTTTTCAACGAACTGACGACTCTTCGAATGTCCATGCTGATGTAAAAAAACTTGACATGTCGTTCCTCAGCGACGGTTCGGATAGAGCGGTTTGATTAATCCTTTCAGGTACAGGAGGAGATAAATGTTTGGAAAGTTGCTTTTCTAGAATAGTTATTTCTTATAATGCCATAAAAGATCAAAATTGTTGAATTCGGAGCTTGACACTTAGTTTTCATTGAAAAATGACATTCAAATTTTTAGGCGCATATGTCCCAATGTACCTTGATGGTAATACTGATCTTGGAGGAAAAGAGCCCCTGGCATGACGTCTCGAATTTCTTTCTGTAATGTTTTGTAAGAGACGACGTGTGCGTCCTTCTTTCAGTTAGTGTGAATGTAGTAGTTGAATAGAGAGATACGAGAGTTGTGTGTAAAGGTTGACTATAATATATTTATCAACGCCTGCCAAAAATTGAATATCGATATGTTGTAACTCGGAATAGACGCTCCATTCTTATTGAACTTGCTCAATTTATCACGATTTATCATAGAACCCATCACAAACCGTTGAAGTACTTCTGTAAGAAAAAGCATTGATTCTCTCCATACGATATCATAGAACCCATCACAAACCGTTGAAGTACTTCTGTAAGAAAAAGCATTGATTCTCTCCATACGATTAAATATCCATGTTTCAGAATTTTGTGGTACCAGGGCAGTGAATTCTATAAAGAATGTCGAATACGGGGAGTACGTACTAATTAATTATAAACAGTAGTTTATATGTATATATATATAGTAAATAATATCTAAAAAGCTATGGTTTCTCTGGTAGTAATTGGAATGGGTAAAGACTAGAGATGCTTTTTATGTGAAAAAGACGACAATTTTGGGAGTTTTGACTTTTTTCATTTCTATGATTTTTTCTATCTAAATAGCTTTCTTATAGTATATTCTATAGTTAGATAAGATTTCCATGGTCTGAATGCCATATTTTGCTCTGGAATTTACCATCAAGATGGAAGGAGCACATGTTTTATGAATTAAAGCAAACATAAACTAGCTTCTAGCGCAAAACTTAAACTTACGTTTTCCCATATATCCTTCTAAGCGTACGTTTTTCAATATATTCGTTAAAGTGTACTTCCACATTTCTGTTATACTGTAGCTTTGCAATGGTTTAACAATAATTTTCCGGATACAACCTTGAATGCCTTTTTATATAAATAATCAGCAGCGGATTTCGGAAAGTACTTTGGGAGGGCTCTCTCTGATTGTTTGGTTTTTTTTCTAAAAATCCCTAATTTTTATTTGGAAGGAGATTGAAATTTATGAGCACAGGCGTAACTAATATTTCGTTTCGTTTGTATATTCAGCAATAATCTTCCGGATACAACCTTGAAGATCATTTTATACTGAGAATCAGTGACGGATTTAGAAAAGTATTTTGGGAGGGCTTTTTTTTCCCTAATGTTTAGTTTTTCTAATAATTCCTAATTTTTATTTGAGGGGAGCTTAAAATTTATGAGTAAAGGGATAACTAATATTTCGTTTGTTTTATACATTCCGTAACTTTGGGGGGAGGCTTCAGTCCGAAAGACCCCCCTAACCTTCACAAAAAACATCACTGCTGGTAATTAGTAATAACAACGATTTAAAATTAATAAGAGAGAAGTCTGCCAAGATTCACAGTACACGCACTATTTCTACATTCACAGATGGAATGAAGAAAAAATTTTGTCAGAATGGTCGAATGCTCGATTGAATCCCGGATTTCCCGATAGGACAAAAGCTAACCACTCAGTCATGTTTGTTGTGTTTCACTTAAATGTATTTTGTATTTTTTTGGGGGGGGGGGGGGGGGGCGAGAGTTCCATAATGATGTGTTGAATTCCTCTTGTTAAAAATTCAGAAACCTTGAGGACTGGGTAAATTGTGATAGTGATTATATAAAACTTAACTGTAGAATTTCAAGAATATACAGAACCACCCAAAACAAAGCTCAAGATGTGCAGCCTTTAAGTGTTGTAAGTATTTCCTATGTTTTATTTTAATTTTATTTTGTTTCAAAATAAAGGTATGGGATATTTTGAAGTAAAAATACTACATGCAATTTTGCTAATTATTTGTGTATTTTTTTTAAAGAAGTACTTACTTTCAGGGTTGACTGGTTTAAACCAGCTGTTTTTTTTTAACTGTTTTAAACCCAAAAAGAACTTAAAAGAACGAAAAATGCGAATCGTGTGAACTTCATGGTGATGTTTTCACATATCAAACCATCTGCATTAGTTTTATCTCCTTTTCACCTTTTAATCAAGGTGTCCCATGTTCAATTCTCGGTTGAACCACAACCCTTCTTTCATGTGTAAACCAAGTAGCGGTCCGGATCACTTTAAGCAAAAATCTTCTTGATAATCTCGGTATTATGTAAGGATGTTAAGCCTAAAAATGCAAAACGAAACCAAATTGTATATTTCTGCTTGATTGAATGCCTGTTGTTTTATAAAGAGGCCAAGGTTGCTTAAATATATTGATAGAAATTGGCAGAATTTATAGACTGCCTACGTAGCTTCCAACATTAGCTTGGGTTGGATTATCAATGATATCTACATACTAAATTTGTAATTTAATATCTCAGTTTTAGTGTACTGATTATGATACGTTGACCTTTAAATTTTACATGCAAAGCAATAACAGGATTTTCCCGTTATTGTCTTACATTTCAAGTAATGACCGGGATTTTTCCAATGGCTAAGGCGGGAGTTTCCCAATTTAAAAATTTACTGAGCGGACTTCTTTAAGCTTATGTGACCCCTTCTAGCATAACCCCGTTGTTGAATAATAACAACAAAGCGAAACAAACTTATTTCTGTCAATATGTAATATAAATATATAGAGCAAAATATTTAAACAAAAAAAAGTGTCTTCGGTTTTTCAAAAACAACCATGGTTGCTTACTTTTATATATAAGAGGTTAAAAAATGCTTATTATATACATTGGTTAATCCTTTGGAATTCACAATGTAAATATGTTAAGAATTAAAAGTGTTTGAAATATCTTTTCGAAATTCATGGTTTATTTTCGAGGTTTTATATCATTATCTGCATCAACCACTAATTAAATGAGATTTTGTGTTATAGAGGAACGAAACAAAGTCTATCAATTTAAAGCAGACTTTTGAAAAAAGCCCAAAATTTCCCAAGCAAAAAAAAAAAAAAAAAAAAAAAAAAAACTAAGCAGAAAAAACATTTTTTTTTTTCAAAAAAGCCGTTTTCTTCCGAGCCCTTGCATTTCTAGTAAAGACACTTTCATGTAAAAACAAATACTATTTTCAGACATTGTGTAGCCATACGAAAATGCATAGGTAGAAAATAAAAAAATGAACTCCCAGATAAAAAAAACATATTTGCGTGGATTACTGGTAAAGTGGTCTACATGAGAGTCAAGAGCACCGCACTTAGAGTCAAGAGCACCGCACTTTGACCGCAGTTGACCGGCAAGAAACGGAGGTCGTAGTAGCAGTTGATAATGTGCCAAAGGAATGGTTAAAGTGTTTCCCATATCGTACTATGCGTTTGTGAACCATTTAGTTCGTCCAGTTAATGAAGTTTGAGAAGAGCGTGTCATGGGTCTGTGGGTGTTAGGCGGTCGTTTCACAGAATTCCGTAATGTGTTGCACGGAAATTATCCACTGTAGGCCAATGGTAACGCTATTGGTCCGAGAAGTTGCACATTCATGTTAGCCCTGTGATAGACGGCAGTGACATACATATGCAAGCCTGGATATCTGCATCTAATGAGCTACCATTGCGGATTGTACGACCACTCGCTAAAAATTAGAACTAGTGTTGCACCCAAGGTATCAGGTAGGACTATCCGCAACCGTTTGCGAACACGGGACCACGATCGCGGTTGCTGCTTGCCCGACTTTCTTCCATGCATTACAGTAGTGCATCCGGCCCAATGGTGAAGCAGAAGCAATTGGACGGATGAATGATACTCCTTGTGTGTAGTGATGTGAGGTTGTTCTGAGTTCACGTAAGTGATGGTCGTTTGCAGATGGACTTCGACCGGGTGGGTAACATTTTCCACAGTATATACGTCAGCTGTTCACAGAAAGAATGTCAGTCATCATGGTAAGACGAGCAATAGCCTAAAATAATCCTTCACTTGTGATGTTGATATAGGAAATATAGATTAGTGCGATATACATAGAGAACATCGTCCGAACCTTCTCTGCACCATCAGGAAATGTATATTTTCAACAGAACAATGCCGATTTACATAGTACCTTCGTGGTACCATACTCACTCCCTAAGGCAAGCGTCATCTCCCCAGCCTATGTGATAACCAGAATTCTCCACCATTGAATTTGTATATATCCAGTTGGATGGCGTCTAGTCTGTATCTCCAACGCCAAACAACAAACTTCACCACTTAATGGAGAAAGCGTTGGACGTCATTTCCCAGCATGATAATCGAGTAGCTCTGCAACTGTTTTCGTACAAGAGTATAGTTGTTTATTGAAGCTTGAGGAAAATGTTCGGTGTAAGGCACGAATTTTTGATACACCGTGTACATTATGCAGTGTAGGATCATGTGCGCATGATCAAGTACGGTGTATAACCTGAAGAGATGAGTGTGTGTGTGTATAAAATTTCAGTCAGATGGGACTGTGGTTTCTAAATGCCCATTTTTACTTTCGAGCGACGAAAATCGGATTCGAGATTTACACATTTCATGGCCCATAGATACCGAAAAAGTAATTTTTCGACGTCTATCCGTATGTCCTGATGTACACTCGCCTAGAGACTATATCGTTCAACGTATCTCAACCAAGTTTTAAACTTAAGGGGCCTTACGCAGAGTCGTTTCAACGTGTGATTAACGTCATACTAAAGGGTTAACTACTGCAGGAAACATATGTTAGTCGAACTCTTTAGTATGGCACTAATCACGCGGCAGAACGACTCTGCATAAAGCCCAACGTACTTATGTGATTCTCCTGGTCGGGATTCGAATTTTCTTCCTACCCTTAAAAAAAATGCTTTTTCGTAAAAACGGTTGTAACGATTTTATTTATATTTCATTAATAACCTGACAGTATGGCGTAACTCATCTGTTCTGAAAAATCTGAGAGAGAGAGAAGTTATTCTTAGGGAGTGTATTTTTTTTTCGGAAGATTTTCTTAAAAATAGTTCAGGCGATTTTGTTCATATTTCATTAATAATTATATAATGTTTCGTAAATTACTCCTTATGAAAAAAATCACAAAGGATAGTTTACTCTTTTTATATATATATCTTTAATTAATAATATTCCTGTAATATTGTATAAACTTCCGTGAAAATATATATCTAGGTACAATGGGTATTTACTCTTGGGGTGAGATTTTTTTTGACAGTTTTGTAAAATACGACTCGCGATTTTATTATTATTTTATAAACACGTATTTCATTAATAACTCGAACATGTGGGATGCTCAGTGTACAAGGATTCAAGTCCATTTTTAATTATTTTTTTACAAATTGAAGATCTCTGCTGAAGCTCCTTTCAGTGCTTAAAATAATTATGTTCAGAGTTCAGATATATTAAATTTTCCATGTACTTAAACAGAGTGTACAAACTTTGTCTCTTTCTCACAACTTTGGTAATTGGACTTGAGCTTGTGCTCTGAACTCCCCATACGGCATGTCATTTTTATGAAAAAATCTAGAATGGATACTTTCAGCCATGAGTTTTCTTCGGGCCAAGTTTTCAGAAAACACGTTATAATTTTGTTCGTATTTCAGAAAAAATGTTTTAATAACTCGCACTACAAGATTTTGTTAAAAGAATTGGAGCGAGAAAGTTTAGTGCGGTGGCACGTACTCCCCCCGCCCCCAGTGTATTTCTTTTAAAGAAAAGTTACCAATGAACCTATTGTCTATTTTAGAGTATCAGCTGATGACGTAATGGAATAATATGTGTACTAACTTGTTTCTGCTTATGTGTTAAAAAATACTGAAACATCTGACCAATTCTACTCCCATTTCTTTGCGGAAATACACGTGTAATTTTTAAATATAAGCAAGCACGAACATACTCAGGAGGTGGGTTTAGACTTCCCCAAAACTCCAACTTGTCTGTAAATTTTGCCTAATATTATGGGTGGTTTTATAAATTTTAATATATTCTCACACTGAATTTTAACATCCTCCAAACAAATTCCTGTGTACGTGCCTGTGAGCAAGTGATTTTAAACCAAGTAATTGTTAGAAGGTTTGCGTGAAGGGAAAACATAAATCGGTCTTTGAATTGACATAGAATTGCGCCTGGGTCTCATTTGATGGTGGTTGCACTGTTAGTATGAGTTACGAGGAACATCAATATTTCTAGTGTTGTATAGAAAATGAAATAATTCAACGTTCTTTCTTGCACTTTAAGAAAATATAAAATAATTCGTTGGGTCAGCCAGAAGTTCCTGGTTGGTTGAATGTATTTTACCGTACTGAATTCAGTAGCCTCAGCAATGAATAATAATGACATGTTTATGAATGCTTTAACGGTACTGGGTTCAGTTCCTTGTTCGGTACGCTATTTATGTAAAGTGATTTATGGTTAGATTCAGTTATTCGGGCGTTAATTCACAATTTAGCCGTGGCTAGCATGAAACGTCAATCAAGAAAAGGAAGTCTCATACTCGTATCAATGCAGTGGCGTAGCAGCTGCCCCCGCAACCCCCACAGTGCGGGGGGGGGGCGACGTATAGGGGGCCCCGAAGTCTTGCGATGAATAAAGATTCAAAGAAGTAGAACTTCAATCTTACTTCTATCGGCTTTACAACTAGGGCCCCTTCTCTATACTTTGCGGAGGGGCCCGCAAAAGTGTGCTACGCCACTGTATCAATGGTACGTGAGGTTGAATCAACAACAAGGTACACATTTACAATAGACTAACCTTCTTTTATACTTTCGAACATATTCGTAGTGACAGTGAAATATTACTGTGATTTAAAACTTTGATGGCAATCATTCCGATGACGCGATTATATGTTACAAACATGCGTATGTCAGTATAAAGAATTTCAAATTACACTTTATTCTGACAGATACATTAATATGACGAAACTCAACTTCATATATACATTGTGAAATCAAAATTCGTATCAGAACACCAAAAAATAACGAAATCAAACTTCTAATTATTGAAAGATATGTATTGTTCCTTTCGTTTTGCAATATCATGACGTGGCCTGTTTCCTTTAGCAGAGTTTAAGTTTCAGCATCGTTTCTTTTCATTAATTCAAATGCGATCGCTTTGTATTTTAAATTGTATTACAACATCGTAACTGATAAAATTGTATTTAATTATAAAATTTGTTCGATGGATAGTTAGTTATACCTTTTCGATCGATATTTCTTTTCTTGCAAGAGACTCCATCCGTCTCACATGTCGCACGCACGCATCCCTTCGCGGGCAAGTTACCAGTAACAGTGTTCATACACCAGAACAAGAAATGCTGATTCACACTAGATTGTAAGCAAAAATAATTAATACTGCACTATACACTCATAATCCAGTTCAATTATATTTTCCGTTTATTTAATAAATTTTCAGCACATAAAACCTTTGAATAAGTTTAGATGACAATTGTCTCCTACGAACTATATTTTGTTCTTACTTACATCACCATATTGTCTTTGTTCTGGGGCGCGAAACAACTACGCCTACCTCAATCTCTCTGCTGGGTGCTACGAAAAAGAGTGCTGCTAACGAAAATTTTGCGTTGCAACACAGGAGCCTCATTCCATAGGAGATGGGAATTTTGGGAATGGAGCATGATAAAATGGAAGAGGAGGCTATCCAGTTATAATGCAAAATATCCATATGGTACATGTAAAAGAATAAAGATTGCAGATTGGTAGAATAGACCAGTGGGAAAAAATGAAGAAAAAACGGTTAAAAATAGTAGGGAAGAAAAGGACAGCATTGCACGTGTTTTCAAACAGGAAAAGAAACTGTCTAGGACACTGCGAAGGGGCATAATAAAAGGAAAAGGAGGGAGGAGAGGAAAGTTCTAAAATTGATGGACAATTAAAGTTTAATGTTCCTGTTTAACACCGAATCACTGCTCGTACTTCCTCGTGGCCAAGTAGCTAATTCGGATTAATTCGGTTTGCAGGCCCGGGTTCGATTTCTGTTGGGACACTTACCTCGGATTCCACTTTACACAATGGATCCCGTCTCATACAATACTGGTCAGCTTTGTATTTGAGGCAATTACATCCACAGGGAATCAAACTCGGCAAAACGCACATAGAAAATCCGCACGTTAACCATGTCCACGAATTGCCGCTGATTATTATTATTATTATTATTATTATTATTATTATTATTATTATTATTATTATTATTATTATTATTATTATTATTATTATTATTATTCAGCGTGTAATTGGAGATGTTAACTAAAGTTATTTATAACAGCTCGTTTATTATTCTCTTTAGCAGTTTAACAAACCAAGTACCCTTGAAGTTATGACCTTGATTTCGCAACTTCCTTGCTATTGCATTTCAAATAGTTGCAAAATTTTTAATGTAAGTAAGTGGCGTAATTACAAGTATATCGGTAAAAGATGCTGGCATGTGATGACCTTGAATAAAATCTTTAGTTTTAAAGGTTTTCGTTAGATACAACTAGATACAAGCGTTGAGGAGTTGGTACCTTACCAAATTTTTGGCAGTTTTACAGATTTGCTTTAAGATTGTATTTGTCTGAAGTATAATTAGTTTCTTGTAATAAGTCTACATGTACACAGTACACATCAGTTGCCGACATAAAGTCAAGAAATCACGAATACAGTAAAACGTAACTTGGTCACGTATGTAGGCTCATTTTTATGGAATCCATGCACGCAGTTTTACATGTTGAAGTAATTCCAGGAGAGATGGTTTCGTTGTTGCGTTAGCAATATAAGCAACATCAGTGGCGTATATATATCAAAAATGTACTGCGTCATTCCTATTTGACCTAGAGGCATGGTAGAAACGCCATTTTCATCAGTATAAGGAGCCCTTTCCAATGGTACCAGTCATATGTCCGTATCATACACATGAACCGGAAAATTAGGGGAAAACCCTGAATTTTTTGAAAATCCCATCAAAATACTTTGCCCCTCTGGCCCGGGCCTGGGTTGACATAGAGATCTGATTTTTTTTCTAAGAATACGTAGTTGTGTACATAATGTGTGCAAAATTTCAACAAAGGGTGGAAAACATTGTTGACAGCTCCTTCGTGCCTAAGCGGTTAGCGTACGCGCCTTTGGCATGGGAGGTCCGGGTTCAATTCTCGGCGAGAGCTCATGTGGTTCGGATTCCATGTTAATGAGTAGGTCCACGTCTCATATAGCCTCGCTGCTGAACGGGACGTTAAACTCAAAGTCAACTCAACTCGAAACATTGTTGAAAGTCTGAATTTAGTCTCTCTCTATATATAGACACATACATATTATAAAAATTTACTGCGTCATTACTATTACCGGAAAAATCGGGAAAAACAGGACATTTTTCTGAAAAAAATTACCCCCTCGGAACACTTGCGCCCCTCGGGCCCAAGCCCGGTTTCACTTAGGGATTAGAAAAATTTGAGAAATACCCAAAGGTACACACACTTCGTATGTAAAGTTCCAATCTGATATCGTGAAAACTAAAGGCGTGAAAATGTTTTGAAATTTGCCTTAAGAAAAAATGAAGTCACGCCCCTCCGCCGCCAAGTTGTCTGTCCGGTTCCAATGCACATCCAGGGTGTTCTTTGATCCATCCTTGACTTGACTAATAATAATAATAAAAAAAACGGCTTAAATACCTGTTATAGAACTTAAATAAGCGGTCAAAGACGATACTACGACATGGTAACAAAAGTTACCAAAAATCCTGAAAGGGTTAAAGAATGTAATGAAACTCTTGCAATAACGAAAGAATGGTCGATAGATGTTTCTGCAACAAATTTTATATATTTATCCTTTCCAAAACATTAAGGAGGTTTGTTACAAATATAAGTAAAAACTTTTTTGTTAAATATTTAGTTGCAGTTACTACCTTTCTTCTCAGATCCTGATCTGAAACTTTGAATGTGCTTTAAGAAATTCTCAGAATGGTTGTCTTTTCACGTCCCTTTCGAAAACTCAACTCAAAATAAATTACTCAAGAACATTGCTTCAGGCCTAGTTAAGGGCGCCGATTTCTCTGTAAATTTGGGGATCCATTCAGATGCAGAAAGCATATATGAGAATTTTAAGACAAATTGCATTCAAATTATGTCAAATATTGTAAATTTACAAGTACAACGAGGGGGCCCATATGAGCTTTGGGGGGCCCGGGCGCCCTTGGGCCTAGTTGCAGACAAGAAAACAAATTGTGATCAAGCGAGGAATGTTGGGGAAACATTAGTTCAGAGAATGATTGAATGATTCTACGGATCTGTAAAGCTAGAAAGAAAGAAAATAGTCATCCCTATCTCAGCCACCTACAGTACCGTCAAACTCAAAGAAGAGCCGATTATTATAAACCCGTTGAAGCTCTTTGGCAGAATCACAGCTGGAAAGTGATACAATGCCTAAATGGAAGTGATACAGTAAGGGTATCCTTGACGGCAGCCATCTTGAAATCCGCAATTTGAATGAAAGTGAGGTTTTGATAAATGCAAACCATAGTATGTGACACCTAGGCATAATATGTATTACCGAAGCTTTTATCCACTTATCATTAATACGCGTGTTAGAAGCGGAGGTAAGTGACTTACGCACGTAGTAAGTATAAAGAATTAATATGCCTGTAACTTTTCCCCAAATGGGCGTATCTTAAAACTAACTTCACCATTGCCTTCCTGATTAAATTCTAGCCCGAAATTATGTATCATATTACCCTATTCTCATTTTAAAAACTTGACCTTAATTCAAAATGGCGGATTTCAAGATGGCTGCGGTCAAGGTCATACGTACCATACGACTTCCCCTAAGCCTTATATGTATCTACATTGTTGTTCTTTCATCAACATTCCGTTTACAAAGGGTAGTAAGGGACTTCTGCAGTAATCTCTATTAACCACATCACAACTCTTAAAAATTATAGAAAAATAGAAAACATGCGCTATGGCAAAAATTTCTGTCATCACAAGTAATGAATACATGTCCTGTATCAGCAAAAAAAAAAAAAAAAAAATCATTAAAATCGGAGCCGGACAATTGGGTGATGTCCCTTGTAAGTACATCAAGATCTACCAACATACAAATTTCGGTCAAAACCAGACGATTTCCGTCAATAGTATGCGTTTAACAATGCCTTTTCGTGAATCCAAACGTAACTTTGATTGCCAATAACTTGGAAATCAAAGAACTGCATGCCAACTATGTTAAGAATCGGACGAGTTCCATTTTTAGCGTTTTAGTGAAATTTCTTGATTTCACTGAGTCCAAACCCAAATTGGATAGCCAATGACTCAAAAACCAAAGACCTGTACATCACAATATTTCGTGCTGACCTCAACTCATACCAAGCTCGTCGAAGTCTATGACCATATCAACTTTGGTTAATATCGGATGACTTTAATCGAACTCGTTTTAATGAAATTTCTTGATCTTACTAAGTTTAAGTTTTATGAACAATATTTGGGAACGAATAGCCCATAATCATAATATTAATGATATATACTAAATACTTAAAATCTACAATTGTACTAATTTTGGTCAATATCAGATTATTCCCGTCGATAGTATGCGTTATACAATATCCTTTTGATAAGACCAAACTTAAATTTGATGGACAATAACTCGAGAATCAAAGACCCTCACACCATAATATTATATCTTGTTACGAAGATAGTCAAGGTCTACAACCATACCAAGTTTGGGAGTCCAAACTTAACTTTAATGAGTAGTAACTCAGGAACTAAAGGTTTGTACACCATAATTCAAATTGAGCTTCCATGCATACCAAGCTTTTCAAGATTCACGATCGTACTAACCTAGGTCAATATCCTTTGAATTTAAACAAATGCGTCTTTGTGAAATTTCTTGATGTAACTAAGTTAAGACCCTAATTTGGAGGGCAATAACTCTGGAACCGAAAGCCAATGCACCATAATATTTAACGTACTTACTAAATACATTCAGGTCCACAACCATACTCATTTTGGTTGTGATTAAATGAGTTTCGTGGATAGTATGCGTTATAAAATAGCCTTTCATTAAATCCATACCTAAGTTTGATGATCAATAACTCGGGAACCAAGGCCTGTACTCAACACTTCATAACATTTCATATGGTTACGAACCTCATTCAAGTCTACCGCCATGCCAGTTTTGGACGAGATCGAATTAGTTTCATTAATCGCTTACAATATATGATGCGATATATCGCTTATTTGATTTTTCAGAAAAATCAAAAGATGATGATTTGATATTTTAAATGAAAAATCAAATGAGGGACGGAAACAAAACAAACGAAAAAGTTTCCGGATATTTTCGAAAAGCAGAAAGAGAAAAATTATCGATAAACGAAAAACATCGAAACCCGAAAACTTTTTCGGAAAGCAAGAGAGAATAGAAAACGACTTTTTTTTTTTTTGGAAAAACAAAAACTTTTCCAAAAAAACAGAAAATACTAAAATGAAATTTCCGAAAATCGAAAAACAGTTTTCTCGAAAACGACTATTCCTAATTTCAAGCTGTACGTCGATGTCTTATAACCACCAGTGGCGAGAGATGCTAAACTCCGGAAAACCTACCAATTTTCATTGAGAGAGAGAAATATGTTGTAGTATTTCAAAAATTATGCACGTAATTTTTCTTGTGGAACAGTTTACTTATTGAAGCTTAGCATCGTAGATATGTAAGACTTGACCCTAGAGTTTTGAGATGGAATCGAAACCACCGTGATGCGTTCAGATTTTTAATACTCTCCCACCGTCAATCGAATTCTTGGACCACGTGTATTACAACGGAGAGAATTTGAAGTACTTAGTGCTCCACATCAGTGGCAAATGCGTTTTTCTCCCAGTTCGTAAATTTGGCTGCGCGGTTGGGGTTGAAGTAAAAATACCTTTAAAATGCGTCGAGAAAATTTAAGATATTTAAAAAATATATTTTCTAGTACCTTTCTCCCTTTTCCATGTTTCAAAGAACAAATATACTTTTATGAAGAAGGCATTTTCACTTATGCTTCTGCTAAAGACAACTCCAGCCTTTTAGATAGAAATGTACGTTTATCATATTTCAAAGCCTTGAGTACGTTGTATTTATTTATTTTTTGTGTGAGTATCTGTTACGAAACTTCTATTTCAAGAAACACGTGGGAAAAAGTACATCCAGTTCTCACATTATTCAAGGTCGAAGAGTGGTCTCTGTATTTATCTGTTACGAAATGCATATTCCATATGAAAATAGTTTCTTTTCCGTGATTTTAACATCGATATGCATGGAGTGTAAGGTGTAGAGCTTTTCTATAGGTACTAAGACATGCGTCTAGTTATTTCTTCAGTTAATTAACGGCATCGTTTTCTGCTAAATCCGTGATCACATTGGAGGAGATCTGCAGTGAATGATAGGGCAGTGTTACACATCTGAACTTCAGAAATGAGCAACTCTTGTTACTGCTAAAATTATGTTTCCGTTTTTCAGATTTTTTCTTTGTCAAAAGTAAGTTGACAAAATCCTGCTTAGACTAGCACAGTTTTTATAGTTTTCTGAACTTTCTCGATCTGAAGTTCAGACGATGCGAACAAAAACACAAACTATTGATGTTCTAACACATAACAACTATAAAGAAATGAATAACTTCTGGAATAAATAATAATAATAATATTATTATTATTATTATTATTATTATTATTATTATTATTATTTGCAATAAATAAATTATATATTAATCAGATTTTTATTTGTTACTTTTGAGGCGCGATAGGAGAAAAAAAGTATGGCGATCATAGAAAAATCAAATTCAACATTTTAAGTATTTACACGTTCCATCGTTCCTATATACTGAAAAGTCACTTTTAGAATGTCGATGTGTTCGTTCATTCAACCCGATGTATGTACATTTCCTAGAGGCTATATTGTTCAACATATTCGCTGAGATATTTTTGGACGATTTTCTCAAAAACAAGTAAAGCAATTTTGTTCGTATTTCATAAATAAACATAAATTAATAATCTGACAATATAACAAATTTGTATTTAAAAAATTCATACGAAGTAGTTTGATTTTGGGGTGCGTTTTTCCAGTTGATTTTTTCAAAAACGGCTCAGGCAAATTTGTCATATTTCATAAATAAATATTTCATTGTAAACCTGTTAATGTGACGTAACTCGTTTGTCCTTTAAAATCTACAAAGCGTACTTTTCCAAAACGTGTTTCCCGAAAATGATTGAGGTGATTTTGTTCATATTCCATAAATTGTACAGTATTATTAACGAAAACGAAATATTATTAGAATTTAACGAAAACGAAATGTCCAAAAACGAAAAATATCAATCAATATATTTTATTGAACTGAACAAAATTGAAAATTCGTGCATAGTTTCCAAGAAAATGGAGAAAAGCTAATTAATTTGTAAACCTAAATGTTGATGCTGTACAAGGACCATTCCAGTTTAAAGTGAATCTGATACTGAGTTATAAGAGCTCTCATTAAGTTTTTCTTATAATACTAGAAAGATGGTTAATGAGATATAGCCTAAAATGATCATAAAATCTGGAATTTTAATTTCTGTTGAATTTAAAATATTGTCTAAATATAAATAATATACAATCGATAGATCACATCGAGTGAACAAGATAACATGCTTGAGGGTAAATTCTAATGTGTAATTTTCGAAAGAAGAGAAAAAGCAACTTTTGTGGCGTTAAATGTGCCATTCTTTTTCAATTATTATTAAGAGCTTTTATTTTTACTAAAAGAGATAGTCATATAGGCTCGGGGCAGCGGTGGCTTAGTGGTAGAGCGTTCACCTCTGGTGCCTGGGGTCCCGGGTTCAGTCCCAGCTCCCGCCAATTGAACTTTGTGGTGGACAAACACTGGTTGCGTGGATTTCCTCGGGGTTTTCCCGTTTCCTCCCACTTTCTTCATTCCACTATTTCATCCATTTCTCATCACCGCCACCTTTAGCCTAGCCGGCATAACGTAGGACATAAAACTCAGATTTCATTTCATTTTTATATAGGCCCATTTGTGTGTAAAATACAGTGCTAACTAGCATATTTTTGTCTTTTCCAAACGATGCCATACATACTATTTACGCATATACTACTTCTAAATGTTTTAATAACTTTGACAATATAGCATAACTACTATATTATTATTATTATTATTATTATTATTATTATTTTAACTCTTGGGAGTGAGATTTTCCCGGATAATTTTCTCAAACAGAAGGAGACTTTTTTTTTTCATATTTCACAAATAAAAATTTCATTAATAATGCTATATAGATGCGTAAATATCTTGTGATGAAAATGTTCACAAGGGGTAGTTTATTTTTGGGGATGATTTTTATTTTTTAAGACAATTTCCTCAAATACGAATTGTGTAATTTTGTTGATAGTTTATAAACAGGTATTTCATTAATAGCCTTAATATGTGGCATTATTAATTCCTTGAAAGAATCGAGAAGGGGGTAGTTTACATTTGGGGTGAATTTTCCTCGGATGAAGCTTTCTGAAAACTTCTTATATTTGGTCTAGGAATTAATTCGTGCGGGTGGACAAGAGATGGCGCAACGAACGGAGCGTCCCACAGTTCCGTGTATCCACACATGTGTTGCAAACCCCTGTCATCGCGTATCGTTCGTAGTATAGGGCAGTGGATTAAAGCGTCAACAACACCAGTTTGTAGTTAAGTGAACATGGCGCAATTTGTGCCTGATAAAGTGTTTTTGCGGGGTGTCCTGCTGCATTACTTTAACATGCAGAAAAGTGCGACTGAAAGTCATCGTATTTTGGTGGAAGTGTATGGTGACCATGCTCTAGCTGAGGGAACGTGTCAGAAGTGGTTTGCACGGTTTAGAAGTGGTGATTTCGGCTTGGCAGACCAAGAGCGAGCTGGACAGCCAAAAAAATTTCAAGACGAAGAATTGACAGCATTGCTCGAGCAGGATTCGTGTCAAACGCAGGAACAATTTGCAGCAGCATTAGGCGTTGATCAAACAACAGTCTCCAAACGCTTGAAAGCCATGGAAATGATTCAAAAGATGTCACATTGGGTTCCACATGAATTGAAAGACAGAGACGTTGAAAGACGAAAAACCATTTGCGAATTGCTGCTTCAACGACAGAGCAGAAAGGGGTTTCTGCATCGAATTATTACGGGTGATGAGAAGTGGATCCATTACGAGAACCCTAAACGAAAAAAGGCCTGGGTGAAACCAGGTGAACCAGGTCCATCACAACCAAAACGAGATATTCACTGTGCAAAGGTTATGCTGTGCATATGGTGGGATATGAAAGGTGTGGTGTACTATGAGCTGTTGCAACCGGGTGAAACTATGAATGGAGAACGTTATCGGCGACAATTAATGCGTTTGAAGCAAGCTCTGGCCAGAACACGACCAGAATGGGAGAACAGACATGATAAACTTATTGTTCAACATGATAACGCTCGCCCACATGTCGCAAAACCGGTCAAAACCTATTTAGAAAATGTCGAATGGGAAGTTTTACCCCACCCGCCGTATTCACCAGACGTTGCTCCTTCGGACTACTACTTGTTCGATTGCATGAACAACGATTTGATTGGACAGCGGTTTACTTCTTCAGAAGATATCGAAACATGAGTCTCTGACTGGATCGCTTCCAAGGATGAGGACTTCTTTCGCCACGGAATCCGTACATTGCCTGACAGATGGGCGAAAGTGGTGGCTAGCGATGGACAATATTTTTCTTAAGGTATTTATGTATTTTGTGTTTGTACTACAGCTTCAATGTGTGCGTACCAACCGCACGAATTAATTCCTAGACCAAATAATTTTGTCCATAAAAAATGTGTCAGTAATAACTGCAGCATAACTTGATCTAGTTTAAGAAATTGGAGCGATAAAGTTTAGTGCGGCAGCTTATACGTTTTACTTTTTAAGTTTTTTTTTCTTTCTGCGTTTTAATGCATTTGCCTCTGGTCGTCTTACAAGCCGATAATCGTAACTTATTAAAATGTTCTCTTAACACATTGAATAAAATTCCTGAAATTCTAAGCATCAATTTGTGAAAATTAACACTCATTCTGTAATGATATCATTACGTTATGATTTTTTAAAGGAAATAGATTGTATTTACGCAGGGTTTAAGGCCGATACGATATGAATACCAAATTTAAAATAGGTAATACGTTTAATGTTTCATTTGCAGAAACTAAACATTTTCTCTACACTGAGGATTTGTTTTTTTAACAAGCTGGCTTTACATACTTTATGCTTTGTTGTGCATTCTACTCCATCGCAGACATTTTTCTCGTGACAAGAGGAAGAAAAAAAAGCAACTCAGTTTCTAGTCTAAAATATGTTTTGTGATTGCAAATGTTTGATTTATTTTTCTATTCGTATATTAATTGCCACTTCCATCCGAAAAGCAAATAATGAGTGTGCAGAGACATTGTGCTACGTACTGTACCGTACTTATTCTGAATTCAATTGTAATAATTAGTTTCGTATTTTATTTTTATTCATTACTGGTAATCACTTTTACTTAATTTTAAAAATTAACTTTTTTATTTGAATGTTGGAAACTTATTCTAAGGTGTAAGTCATTCCTTGGTGGTTTAAGTATGTAGCTCAGAAACACATTGTTGAGAGTGGCATAAACATGCGTTTTCTGTGCATTTTTTTTTTTTTTTTTTAACTCATAACGTTCACAGTCAAGTATCAAAGTTGAAATTTTTGCTTTAGTTCTTTCTCATTATATATGTATGATAGTACTTTCCAAAGAGGATGCAATACAGGGTGAGTCAAAGGTCCTTGGGCACTCATAATTTGAAGCCGGAAGGAAACAAGTAAAAAATGAGTATGGCAACTGATATTGGGTGAGGGGTTAATACTTTTGGGGTGTATGTCGATCATTGCCGCTATCTTGGATTCAAGTCGAATTTTTTGAATGGGAAGGAGGGCATGTGGTATATTAAATAACACTAGCTCGAGCTCAGGAGTGCAGTGGTATAATTGTGTGTGTGTGTTTTTTTTTTTTTTTAATCAATGTGTCCATCCCGTGCAATGCATAACTAGTCGCCGCAACCACTCTTGACTGCAACAGAGGAGAATGTTGGATGAAATTTGGTCACATGCATGCTGGATGCGTGCCTCGGGGAAGGTATCTCAAGTCATGTATACTGAACGAATACACAATCTGCTTAAGTTGTCCGCACAGATAATAATCAAGGGGCATTAGATCAGGGGATCCGGGCGGCCACTCCACGGAACCATGACGACCAATCCACTTCACTGGAAGTTGTGCATCTGACCATTCACGCACATCAACTCCATAGTGTGGGGAGCTCCATAATGCTGAAAATAAAACGGGAAATTGCCGTCTGCGTTCAGTATGGAAGGAAACACGGGAGACAGGTACTGTTGCGCCATTAAGTTGTTGGTATTGGAAAATGACCCAATGATGCGGGTGTCCCATATGCCACACCATTACCTTTTTTGGACTATGTTTTGTACTCGGATCAACCCAGTGGGAATTTGCGTCACACCATTATCGACAGCTATGCCGATTGACTTCCCCGCTCGAAGTGAAGTATGACTCATCGCTGAACAGTATGCCCTTGGAAAACAAGGGATCCCGTTCCTGTTGTTCAGTATCCCACATGCAGATCTCCAACTAGCGATCAGAGTCGTCCTCTTTAAGTTATGTAGCATGTGCAGCGTCTAAGGATGCTAGTGATAGATGGGCAATATCCTGATCACGGAGGATTGGCTTACTGTACATTCCAATGACACACAACAGGTACTGCGTTTAGGACTTTTCACAAACGATATCACCGCCGTTGGGGTTTCCTCAGTAAAGACAGTCTTTACTCCCTCACTACGTGGCTTATCTTCAACACAACCAGTCTCCTGGAATTTAGTGATCACGTGTGCGATACCGGTTCTGTCTGAATGCCGTCTGTTGTCATCTGCAATTGCTCGGTAGCTGCACTCCACGGATATAAGGATGATTTCCACCTTCTGTGCCTTTGTCGGACTCATTTTAGATCATCTGCAATAAAGAAAAATGAAATTAAAATCCTCTTTAACATCCCACGGTTATGCCGGTTAGGCTAAAGGAGACGGTGATAATGGGAAATGAAGAAATAGGGAGGAAACGGGAGAACCCCCAGAAAACTCACGAGCACGGTGTTTGTCCACCACAAAGATTATGTCAGTTTCAATGTCAATTTCCACCTTTGGGCCGTCACAATTCCCGAACCCTCCAACATTGATTTTTTTTTTTTAAATACACCTCTGCATTCGTGAGCTCGAGCTAGTGTTATTTAATATGCCAATGCCCCCTTCCTATTTAGAAAGTTCGACTTGAATCCAAGATGGCGGGCATGATCGACAGACACCCTAAAAGTTGCGGCCCCTCACCCAATATCAGTTGCCATATCACTTTTCACTTGTTCCCTTCAGGCTTAAAAGTATAAGGGTGTTTAAGGACTTTTGACTCACCCTATATATAGACACCATACCAAACATTAAGACCTACATGGAACGAATAGACTGGGAGAGTACTCCCATCACCCCTTCCACCTTTACTTAACGATATAAGCGATGATATTCTGGTTCGTAATCAACAAATTATTCTACTAAAGTATCCGTGTCGTTCGTAGTGGTGGACGGTTCCTGAAAACGTAAACCGCGGTTTCGGTTTACCACTTTAACCGGTTTAGAACGGTTAACCGAAACAGAACCGATCCCAAACCGTACCGAACCGAACTGTTCCCAAACCGCACCGTTCAGAAAGCGAACTAAACTGTCGTCAAACCGAGCCAAAGGGTTTGAAACGTATTTTCGTTTGCTATTGGCTAACCAAATCTTAAGCGAACTCCGTCAAAGCGAATTCAGCTGTGTCCAAATGGAGCTGAATTTAACTCACTTGTAACATACGACCAGTTAGCAGATTTGTGTATAATAAAGTATTTTTACGTGCCAAAATTTTTACGTGTAAACAAATTATAGTGGACCATTGTGGATCATAATTTTGTTAAATTTTGCATTAAATATTGTACTGTTATATACGAGTTGATATTGATCCAAACAATAACAATTTACAGAATTACATTGTACGTAATGATAATATTAAGTTAATTTTCATTGTCTTTGTTAAGGCTAGGGGTTGATGCATATTTATATTTAAAAATTAAATAACGGTCTTTTCCACTGTCCTTTACCTAGGGAACAATATCCCTAAGTCCTAGGAAGATGAAGTTTGGTAGGCAGTTAGCCTATTGCTCAAAAGGGTGGATTAATATAATGTTCTTGTAAAATTCCCAAACGATGGACTGCTGAGTTTTTTCACACTCAGAATGGCAAGCCTCAAACCCCAGAATACATAAAAATACGAAATTTTGTAGGTAGACATGCTATTATACAAAGGAGTAATACAAATTGTTAAATTTGAGGTAGTTTTAGCACTCACTTAAATAGTATAACTGTAATATTTCCATTGTTCGGTAATATTTCCTTCGTACTAGAATATGATTTAGTACTGTTAAACAGGGGTAAAAGTGGATTTCGGAAGGTAGAGGACGGTTTTTTTTTTTTTTTTTTTTAGAAAGTGGGGGGACGGTATAGATATTTTCTGTAAGTGGAAGGACGACATCCTCCCGCGTTCCCCCGCACTTTTACTCCTGCTGTTAAAGTAAACTAGTTCCCAACTACCTCAGTCGATTAACGTGAGTATACGATTCTCATAATAAAATATCAATAGATAAGAAACGAGTCAGTCTTTACTCAAAATTACTTATCTTTCCTTTTCCCTTGTATTATATCAGACAACAACAACAAAAAGTTGTCACTCAAACACGGTCCTCAGAATTCCTAAACACCCATTTTATTCTTCGAAATAATCACCATTGGCTTCAATGGCATGTTCCGAACGAAACACAAGCTTATAAATGCCTTTTAGGGGGGGGGGGGGGAATCCTTTTTTCTGGAGTCCAAAAATTGTGATACAGCCTTTGTGACATCGTCGAGTTTTCGGAACTGCTGTTTCCGCAAGTGTTTATCCATGGCCAAAAAAAGGTAATAGTCCAATGGAGCGATGTCCGAGGAATAGGGTGGATGAGGCAGAACTTTCCAGTCCAATGTTTTGATTACCTCTTTAGTTACATTTGCCGTGTGAGGTTTGGCAAGATCATGGAGAAGGAGAACTCTTCTGTTGACCAGTGCTGACTGCTTCTGGAGCAGTGCAGCTGAAATTCTTTGCAATTCTGTCGAGTAGAGCTAGGGTGTTATGGTTTTTCCGCTTTCTAGAAATTCATACTGGACTATGCCAACGCTGGTCCACCAAACACAGCATTACCTTCTTTTGTTGAATGTCCGGTTTAGCATCCACTGAGACCAAACCAGAAATCGTTCAATTATGTTTCCTCTTGCAGTTATCATACATGATCAGTTTTACGTCATAGACTATGTCAAGATTTGGTCCAGGAACGAGGCTTTATTATGGCGCGACAGCAACAACAAGCATATGTTTAACCGTTGAGCATGTTTCCCTCGGACAGGACATGAGGAATTCATTTGCTTAGCTTTCATGTCATCCCAAGGTTATGAAGATATGATCGAAAGGTTTCGTCAGATACTCTAATCCTGTGTGTCAGCTCCTGTAAAGTTTGATGAGGATTCTGCTGAGTTCCTCCTCCATCTGGACTTTGTCGAGAGTGGAGGGATAACCAACACGATGTTTGTCTTCAAGGCTCTCGTCTCGGAAGAAGAACAGAGCTCCTTCGTGGATAAGCGATTAGCGTACACACCTTTGGCGCGGGAGACCCGGGTTCGATTCTTTGCGGAACTCATGTGGGCCGGATTCCGCGGTTATCAGTAGGTCGCGTTTCAGATAGCCTCGCTGCTGAAAGAGACGTTAAACTCAAAATCAACTCAACTCGGAAGTAAGCAGCTGAACCACTTTTGAACAATAGGTTTACTCACTGACGTCCCTCTAAACTCGAAGCTAAACTCGAAGCATATTCTTTTATCGGCTTTGCATCTTTGTTTCATAATTTTTACTCGTAAAGCAAAATAGGTCTCAAAATCTCCATTTCCAAGTACATACTTTTTCGAAGATTTCGTTTCCTACAAAACCGATAGCGCAATGTGCGTTGCACTGAACAACTCTCTATTAAATTAGGTTTGAAAGGAATGTAAACATACACTGTAACGTCATCAGAATCAATTTGGTCACACTAACGCGGCAAAAGTAACTATTCCCAAAAACAGCACGAATTTTCTTGGTTACCTAATAATATAGCACCACGATATAGTTCACATATAGGGCGTAAAGCATGCCCCCCCCCCCAGTCATTTCAGGATGAGTTTAATGTTTCATTCTAAACGTAGCTTCTCCTGGAATAGCATCCACCCTTCAAGTAACTTCCCTCTTTCTTTCCAGGGTATATCTCGTAAATCCGCCCATCCATAAAGTTGTCTACCAACTGATATTAAGAGTTTTATTCCAATTTCCAAAGCATCAGTAAAATACCCCCACGGTACGAACCTTCAGTTGTTTCAGTAATATCAAAATAATTTTAATCTGAATAAAGTTATACCGGAAAACATAACATTTAGCCTTATTGTAATGTCTGGGCGGATGGTTCCTAATAATGGAAACTGCATTTCCGTCGATTTCGAATATTGAACTGAAACCGAACAAAACAGTCCTCAAAAAGGACCTTCAGTTCTTAAACCAGGGTGTCTATCGGTCACGAAAGTCACGAAATCAGAAAACGGTCATGAAAATCAAGAAAATCACGAAATTTATCTTTTGGGTCACGATTTTGTTAAATCTCTACAAATATAAGTATAGACTGGAAAATTTTGTTCTATAAAACGTCAAAATTCACCACCAAAAATGTCTGTGGTTGGCTTAGACGTTACCAAACCGCAAGCAAAGCACGCTTCTATCGCATCTATGATAATTCGGCCCAATTCCCACCCAAATTCCCTCTTGAGAATGTTATTAAATTTTCTGGTTTTGGAAAGAAAAGGTCACGAAAAATTCACAAAATTTCATTTTGGAATTTTAGTAGACACTCTGTAAACCGAACCGAACCATTCTACAAACCGAACCGAACCTTTCTCAAACCGTACCGAACCGAACCGGTTTGAAGTTCAAACCGATTGATTCTGTTTAAACTGCAAACCGAACCAAAACCGGTTTTTGGAACACCCCTAGTCGTTCGGTCGATGTTGAACGTAATGTCAAAAATATATCCGCTGTTTGTACTAGGGTATTTGGTCATTCTTCTCGACATGGTGCAATATTACAAACGAAACACTCTCGAACAGAACTACCTTCTGTACAGAGTCTAATTTTTTTTAATGAGAGTTTGTGCTGCCAGTTCCTTTAGCATGTAAGAATTTGAGAATATTTACTCTTCACTCTGGTTGTAATTTAAAACCCACACACACACAAACAAACAAACAAACAAACAAAAAAAGCAAGGTAACGTTATGATCTACAAACGAATCTGGAATGAACTACTTTTAACGCATTTTGGTTTATAACTGGATAAATCTCCGATTAGACTGTGTGTGCAATCTGTACCACTATACTACTGCAAGTAGCAGTTCAGAATGCGTATACAATATGTACTCCATATCTGGCTGTAATTGACATAAAATCCATCTGTTCAAAGTAAAGTTGAACCCCCCCCCCCTTCCTAGACAGTACTTAAATGCACAATTCTTTTATTTCCCACTATCAGGACGCCACGGAGTATCAATTTCACCATGTTTGGTTACCCCAGCAAAATGTTGCCCGAATTCATCGATTCAAGTAGATTTCGTATCGCACATACTTTAAGCTATAGAACGACTTAATAAAACTAGGATTAAATCTTGGTTGGTTCTGTGAGCAGAAATATTCAGTTACAGAGAGTTCAACAAAGTTGCGAATTAAGACAGATTGGAACAAAAATTGCTTATGTAATAAGATTAACAAGATATATGTATCTATTAATGTAAAATTTATATATATTTTGTGTGTTATCGTTTTATATACAGTATTATATAATAAAGGTTTTTTTCTCGTTTCAGAAATCCGTACAATGCATACTATAAAGCGTTAATGTCAAATGCAGCTACTAGTGCTTTACGATTGCACCAAAGAGTTCCTCGAGTCCAGTTCAGCAGAGAATTCTTAGCAGTTTTACTTCTTGAAGATAGTTGTCATTACTTGTTTTATTCACTCATATTTCTGTATGCTGCTCCAATAACATGTATCCTTTTCGTATATGATAAATATCTGTATTGGTGTATGATTTTTGTATCCGAGATACATACCAGAATTGTATACCGTTTTCATGTATATACCTCCCACAATATTTATTTGTCGAATGATACATTTCTGTCAGTAACATAATCCTGTATACACCGTTCAAATCCCTTTCACCCGTTAATCGACGCAAAAGTGCTTTCATAGGAGTCTTAATATGGTACTTCCAGGACATATTTAGATGTAAAACATTTGCAATGAATTCTTCAGGTTTAAAAGCAACTAGAAGTCAGTGGAGAGCAAATTTAGGTGAGAAAGCACCCTATCGCAATTTCCGATTGATGAAGCGGTATGTCGGTCCAACTAAGAATAAAACTTGTGGGAGGTTTGTATCTTAGTTCCGTCAGTAATCTGTGATGATGATGTTACCCCACAGGGTCCAATCGTTTATCCAAAACGTTATAACAATTATTATTACCTGTTTTGTACAGGATTCAAGAATTAATCGTCTTGTATTCCAGAAGATGACACAAAAAACTTTTTCATCGGGGTCTGGCGCCATTCAAGAAGGGTTCTGGCGAGAAATTTGCAGGAAGGGAGGAGTGTTTCCTTTGTTCAAAATACCCTTTTTGTTTCTCAGTTGAAGAGAAGCGAAAACAGGTTTGCTTCACAGACGAACCTACAAAGAGACAGTGCAGTTATAAGTCTCAAATTTAGCACATTTTTACTTAAAGTCTAAGGTAGCCTTCACACTAGGATCTTGTGAGCCGCTCACGTGAGTTGCAGCTGGTAGCTTTACATTGCCTTAAATTTACGCCTTAACACACGCGCTTTGGTGCAAGTGAACCCGCGGCTCTGAGCTGCTATAATCACCACACGAGTAGCCGGCAAGAGCGGGCTGCTGGCGGGGAAGAAAATAAAACGCAGTCTGAGACCTCTGAATGAAGAAAATTGTACATATATTGAAAATTTTCTCATTTTAGTGTTACTTTGATGAAATGCACACTTTATACTATTATACAGTTTGTTAAACGAAGATATAGACATCCTGAAGTAACTGAAAAATTTTCTTTCATCTTTTCTCAGTTTAGGAAACACACTGTTACAATGATAACCTGTATTTATGTTGTTTATTTCATTTAATGTGTAGGGCAAAAGTGGTTTAACGTATGCACTCGCTATACAATAGAAAAAGAAGAAAATGATGTAATGTCATGAATAATCTTATTTTGTAGATGTTTAATTTTCAGTTGATAGATATTAATGTTTGTTGATTCGTTGTTGAGGACAATAGTACGGTTGCTATGATAACAGTTTCGTTGCCAGACTTTTTTATCTATGCTTGTTAAAAATATAATGCAAGAGGACGCCATGTTATTATGCAGAAGCACTGAATCGCTGTAAAACAAATAACAAGTATTATGAAATATAGTGCATTTAAATGATTGCAAATGATGTGTAATCAATATATACTTATCGTAGTAAGTAGTAATCATATTTTTATATATGAGTTATACTACAAAGTAAAACAGAAATGAGACAAAATACAATGTTCGTTATACTGTAAAATGAACATTCTTGCAGTCTTGATCGATTTATAGGATGAATCCACATTGTTCTATATCTTCTTTTCGTTTTTTTCTTGCAATTTATCGCTAAGATTAAACTACAGCCTCTTCTGACTCTAACATAGCTGCCATTTTGATATCATGATCTTTTGAGCGGCTCAGAAGTATTCAGTGCCTTCACACTATAGGTTCACATGAACGTCTCACAAGATCTTAGTGTGAAGGCGACCTAAAAGTGGTTCAAAACTATATTAACTCACAGCCACTTTTGAACTAAAGAATGTAATTTGAAATGTGTGCAAATTACGGTAATAATAAATAAATAGTAATGCTGTTCACATTTCAAACGATTTTGGTTTTCGGTTGTCTGGAAGAGCGAATAATAATGTCGATTTTCGGTTTTGATATAATAAAATGGTTCCAAAACCCAACAACGACTGTCAATTTTGATCATCTCACCATTACAAAAATACTTTCACGCAAATAAGGGTACCCGAATTAGGAGGAACGGGATGTCATTTTTTTCTTTCTTTCTTTCTTTCTTCACTTCTTTAAGATTACCATTCCCCTCGTTTTTAAAATATTCCAATGCTCGAAACGAGAAATGTAGCTCTGGTAGCCTATATATTTTGCATATCTATTTTTTTCATGTGTACTGTCCGATTAAAAACTTTTCGTATACAATCTCACTATGAAAGGTGCCGGTATAAAAATTAAATAGAAAGCAGTAGTATGGAGTGTATAACACAAGAGCATACGACCCATTTCGAACATTGCATAACATACTCAGCCCGTAATAAATCTCTTCTAGGCTCCGGCGCAAAAAGATATTTTTGTGCCCCCAAATCATAAGAGTATTTTGGAAAATAATAATTAAAACTTAATCTCCTTGTCAGAATCTATAACAACGAACCTCCTTGAATTGATTTATATATGTGGTTCCCGGTTGACTCTGTGGTGCCTTGTTTCCTCGGTGTCCCTAGCTTTCTCCTCGTGAGAGCCACAAATGGGTAAGACCATTAAAACAAAACAAGTCAGCCTACTAGAGCTTCAACAAAGACGTATTACACATAAAGTGTGTAATATATCTGCTGAATAATTTATTATGGTATACTGATGATCGGCTTCGCCGTCGTTCCATAATAATAAATTTCATAAAGAAACCGTACAATATAATACGCTTCATTCCTTTCGGGCTCAATAAGGGGTTAGTGAGGGCGATTCGTTTCATGATCTCCTAAACGCTTATAAGTATTTAGTTCATAAATAAGTATTTCACTATCAGACTTACGCTATGTTTTTTGAAAAATCAGAAAAGTAAGTTATTGTTGGATCTCCATTATACATGTTTCCCTTATATTATTTCATTCGCTTGTCTGTATAACTTCTCTAAGTTAAAATTTAATTGCGTGATAGTTTTTAGAATAGTGTTAAAAATAGGCACAGCGATGCTGTTGGTATAAATTATATCAATAAGTAATGAAATTGTATTAATTTTAGGAATTTAGTTATTATTAATTTCTTTTCGTATGTGTGTCAGACTTAATTCCTTAACCTGAAATCAGTGGTACTCCTGCCAATTTTTCTGTTCGCAATACTTCATTCGGCAAGCTACTCGTTAACATTATTGGATGTAAGTACTTAACAGTGATCAAAACTTTCCTCACACACAAAAAAAAGTGACTGATAAATTGTTTATTAAGTTAGTACTTATTAAGTACTTATTAAATCATAATTATGCTTGTATATTTGTTACATCTATAACATACGCACAATTATCTGTAATAATTAGAGTCCGGAGTTTTATGTAATATCAACCCCCTAAATATATACATAAATATTTAACAAAATCGCTTAAAAGTGTAAGAAATATGTAATATTATATAAGAATATATAATATTACATATGTTACATATTTATGAAAACGTAATATTAACACGCGTATGAGTATGCAATATTATATATGAAAATAAAAAGGAAAATCTACTACACTTTATCCTGCTTAATGCAAGTCTCCCAATGAAGTGAAATGCTTGAACAGCTGAGACAGCCATACGTCACTGACGTGACTGATTGCAGGAAAATACAAATCAGACGCGAATGAAGGAAGATGTGAGTCGGCTAGAGAGAAACAGGAAAGTCCCGAGAAAAGCAATGCATACGGCATTTGTACGTCAGAAATCTCATGTGGTGTGGTGTGGTCCCGTTTCAAACCTAGATCCTTTTACACTAAATGCGCATCCGACGCCACGGCCCAATCTTGAAATGAATTATACGCAATATACAAATTTAAATACTAAAAGCAACTTAAGACGAAATGTATTGTTTTATATATATATTTATTTCTTGCAGGGAAAAGCAGTTCTATATCTTTTAAACAATACCAGCTGAACTAAGATTGAAGAATATTTCCACTAATGAACATTTTTAATTTGAAATAAAGTACTTACAAAAGATGTCCTGCAGTTCAACTGTGTGTTGTTGCACAATGAGTTACAAGGTACATTTCCAAATGATCGGAAGTAAAATTTTGTCGGCGATCGAATAAAATATTCTTGTATGCAGAGAATGATCTCTCCACATCACGAGAGGTAACAGGAACGTATTTCAACAGAGGGATGTAGTTAGGGAAAATATCTTCAGGGGGGGGGGGGTTGTTTAACCATTGAGAATCTCACACACTACCAATAGGCTGTCGTAACCCAGGTTTCTTTCCAGCACTGCATTTAGTTTCTTCCGAACTTTTTCTCCTACATTTCCCCACACACCTTGCAGCAGTCTCTTTGCATCCTCTATGATTTCCATGGATTCCGGAAGAGACCGCCCAACAGTCTCTAGCTTTTTAATGCTTGTAGGTAGCCAGCCAAAATTGCTGTCTGTGTATGCGATATCACACGCTACTTTTGAGTCATTAAACTGTTTCTGAGCAATGCCAACTGACACAGCAGACTCCGATGGAAATGAATGAACAACAGGGTTTATTTTTTGAAAATGTTCATTGTAGAAATGTACTACCTGTATCCAAGTGCCCCATCGCGTTAGCACAGGCTCCGGGAGAAGTGGCACGTCTGGCAGTTGATCTCTGTAAACTTGAACACGTAGTGGCGCCTTAACAAACATTTTTTCGTGGAAGAAACTAGTTGATTTACTTCGCAAAAGTTGTCTCGCACCTCTTCAGCAATACGCTAAAGAGCATGGGCCATACAGGTGAAATGAATTAAGTGAGGGTAAAAAACTGTAAGTGCTCTAGCCGCTTTTAACATGTACGCTGCCCTGTCTGTATAGAGAACAAGGACTTTTTCTTTTTGAACTCCTTCCGGCCACAGCACTTTAAGACTATCGTTTACAAGGCGAGTAATCGTGGAATGATTCGTGTGTTCCAGCAATTTACTCGCAGTAAGATAGGATTTAGATGGAGCATCTTCACTTAACTTTCCAATCAGTAAATTTGCTACATAACGTCCCAAAACGTCTGTTGTTTCGACCACAGAAATCCAAATATATATATGAACTACCTATTTTTGCCCTAATGGTATCTATAGCTTCCCTATAACAAACTTCGAGATAACACTTTTGAAGAGTGGATTCGTCAGGAATTCGACGCCCGCAGTACTTCTCCAGAAAAGCACGGTATTGTGGCACTTGAACTTTGTTCCAAGGAATGTTTGCTGCTATCATTGCTTGGCACAAGTCTTTGAAAAACTCACTCACTGAAGTATCTTGATGCATTTGTGTCGAGAGTACTTGTTTTTTTTTTTTTTTTTTTTTTTTTTGCAGTTCGCAAATTTTTATTTCTTGCATGGAGTGCACTTCGTACATGTTGTTCTGAGATTTCATTGAACATCCAATTTTTTTATCCGGGTTCGATTCCCGGCGAGAGCTCATGTGGTTCGGATTCCACTTTAATCAGTAGGTCCACGTCTCATATAGCCTCGCTGCTGGACGGGACCTTAAACCCAAAATCAACTCAACCAATTTTTTTTATCACACACTTGGCACAACACCACTTTACCGTCCGTAATAAACGCATCATCGATAGTTACCCACGACCGCAATTTCGCGGATAAAGTTGAGGCAACCGGAGCCATTTCTAACTTCGACGGTCAATACAGAACACGTGCGTTTTGCAACTGCAACACTAGAGTACTGTCCTCCTGTCATTCAGTTGAACAAGCGAAGTTCTTTGAAAGCTTAGGTTACCTGCTGTGATATTGCCATTGTCACCAGCTTCTTGGAACGAACTCTTGCAGTAAATTCCTGGAAGCACACTAGCATACAGTTTTAACTTGAATTGCAGGATTTGCTTTCATCTTTTTTCCCGTCCGACCTCCGATAACAATCAAACAGACTTCATTTTAGGAATTTCCTGGCCAGTCGCCTGTCAGGCACGTGATCTGTCTTCCTCCAGAGTTGAGAATAAAGGGCGCTGCTAATGTACCCCGGAGGGGGGATTTTTACTTGTTTCTTCTTATATTTCTTTTGTTATTATCGGCGAAAATTCTGCGAAACATGGTTTCACAAATAAATAAAAAAAAAAAAAAAGAGAGAAAGATATTTCTCTTTCGGTAAAGAAACGAAAAGATAGACATGACAAAATTGAATCTAGATGCAAGCCTTGCACATTGGAGAGTTTATTTTCTTTTTTATTTTAAATTAAAATTTCAGTAAACGCAAAATTTTAACCGTTTTATGTAAATATATATATATATATATATATATATATATATATATATATATATATATATATATATATATATATATATATATATATAAACCATAGAAATATGTAATATGAAACTTGAGTTGAAGCACCCTACAAGTGTGAATCACAAACATTTAAGGATTTGACGAACCTACATATGAAGGAAAAATATGTAATTACATACAAATCCAGACATTAGTAATAATAATAGTAATACAGTGAAACCTGTCTATGTTGGCCACCGTCGTTTCCATTGAAAAGTGGCCAACTTACAGAAAATAAGTATGACTGGTATATTTTTAGAATAGGATTTCTAGTATTACTTAATTGTAAATTTTTTATAAGCAATGGCGTGATAGCTACTTTTAAACTGAAATGATCAAACAATGACAAATATTTTCTGTAGATATCTCTCGAAAAATAGCGAATTATTTATTAATAACAAATTTATTCATGGTGGTTCATTCTAGACGTATTTCTTTTATACTTTTGGCACATATGTATATTCTAATTTTGTAGTTAACTGCCTCTTGCTGATGAGCTACAAGTGCATTAACCTCCTCGGAGCAAAAGATGTTTTGAGTAAATATTAAGGAAATTAATATTTTAAAACCTCCGCTACCTTTTAGACAAGCCGTCAGGTGCCAATAGTTGACACTTGAGATGGTTGGTTAGCTTTAACCTTGAGAATTTTCTGGAATTACCAAAGCTCCCCACTGATGAAAGGAGCTACTGGTTTACCGATATAGCTACTGGTTTTACCAAAACACATAGGGTAAAAAAATACGTCCAACCATTTCCTGAATTCCTGTACGTGCTTTTTCTTATTCACATCTTCCTTCACCACCCTTTTATCAGGATAGTGTTCTGGCCATTGACATCCAAGAACAAATCATAGGAATCCATGCTTCTTTGTCTCCAGTCAAATGCAGAACATCCGCCTCTCAGATTCGAATAAGAAAGAGTTAAGAAAAATAACAAAACGGTATTTGCGTCGACAAGATATGCAGGTAAATTTATCATCATCATAGAGCAAACATTGCTTCAACGCGGCGAACTTCCAAAATATACAGGTGGCCAACGAATAAGTAACGAATGTTTTATGGGAAAATGCAGGTTCAAGACAAACTAGGCTAACTTAGCCCCTAGGCCAACGACGAGCAGATGACCAAGTTGACAGGTTTTACTGTAATAATAATTATAATAGAGCTTCGTCATGGCTATATGGTTAGCGTGTGTGCCTTTGGCGCGGGAGATCCAGGTTGGATTCCCGGCGGGAGGTCATATGCTTCAAATCTCACATAGGACATATTTATCATAGGATAGGACAGCCGATACAAGGTTCAGAACTGCGAGCAATGCAAAAAAGCCCCGTACCGCATGCTCACTCGAGCACGTGCTGAACAGGTTTCTTCATCGTTGTGATTGAAACATACAGTGAATGCATTCAGGCCTCTCTCCGCATCCTCCCCTGCCTCCCTCAGCTTCAACTTCGCTGACTTCACTCGGTCAACATGCGGGCGGTACCCACGCTGCAGAAACAAATACGCTAAATTCGAATCCAACCAACTAATAAATAAATAAGTTAAGAAGTTAAGGATGCTTCTTGTCTAACTTCTGAGTAATTGTTTTCTTTGTTTAACATAAGTTTTCCACAAATACAGGGTGTATCAGAAAGAAGTTTACATGTTTCCACAAATACAGGGTGTATCAAAAAGGAGTTTACAACTTTGAAAACTCATTTTGATCGATTCATTTATCTTAGACATAGTTTTGGTGTCATTTTGTAAAAAAATACATCAAGTTTTGACTCACGTAGTACACCAAGTCAGAAACAACCCACCGCAAGTGCTAGCGGCAGTTACAGCAAAGATGGCTGCCTTTACTGGTCCCGAGTGTGCTAACTGTGTGTTTTGGTTTAAAGAATCAAAGTCTGCGACAACTGTGTAACGTGATTTTCGTACAAAGTATGGTAAAGATTCTCCCAGTAGGCTCACTGTTTATCAGTGATATAAGTGTTTTATTGAACTGGATGTTCGGTAGTCACAACAAATTTTTAGACCTTGTAGAGCAAATGAGACTTCAGATGGGACGTGGGCGCATCACCAATGGAAGCCACATTGATCCTCTTTAGGTATAAAGTAAAAAAAAAAAAAAAAAAAAAAAAAAAAAGTATTTTGCTACAAAATCACACCAAAACCATATCTGTAAAATAAACGAATCAATCAATATGAATTTTCAGAGTTGCTTTTTGACACACCCTTTATAGGTATTTTATATAAGTCAGTAACATAAGTAATATAAATGCAGAGTGTCTATCGGTCACGAAATCAGAAAACTGTAATGAAAGTCAAGAAAAAGTTACGAAATTCAGCTTTTGGGTCACGATTTTTTTATTATTATTATTATTATTATTATTATTATCTACAAAAATAAGTACAGACTGAAAAATTTTGTTCTTAACGTCAAAATTCACCACCAAAAATGTCTATGGTCGGCTTTAGACGCTACCAAATCGCAAGCAAAGCACGCTTTTATCGCATGCATGAAAATTCGGCTTAATTCGCAACCAAATTCGCTCTTAAGAATGTTACGAAATTTTATGTTTTGGGAAAGAAAAGGTCACGAAAAAATCACGAAATTTCATTTTGGAATTTCAGTAGACACCCTGAAATAGTTCGTTATATGGGCTGTTTCAGAGGAAGTATGTAAACATCTGTTCAATTGCCTATAGTTCCAGAGATAGATGTTGATCGATGATGATGACTGTTGATGCATGTTCTAGAGATAGATGACTGTTGATGCATGAAAGAGCATTATAGTGAGTATTAAAGAGTTGATTCACTACTATATACAGTATAAAGGCATTAGATTATACCATGCCTTTTTTTTGGTTCATATTGTACACACAATCTTGAAACGAAAACATATCAAGTCACATCGTCTAATTTGATGATGGTATTTTGAACTTACAAGAACGAAAGTGGGCTGTTTAGGCCACAAATCGAACTGGAAAGTGTCAATTGATGCAGATTCGAGATGTTCACAAGAACTTTTGTTGCAGACATTTTAATTTTCTACAATACCAGTGTAGAGCCCAGTAAGTGTACCATTACAAGATTATTTATTATTTTGTTATTCAGTTGAACTGTTGTTGTATTAATTCGTTGAAGTTTTTGTATATTCATTGTTTTTCATTCAGAAAATATATATTTTAGTGTATCCGGGGGATGCTGATTTATTTCTGCACCAGAAGAAGTAAAAATAAACAGTTGATGATCTTAAAAGATACTGATAAATCTTGTGTTGTAATTTATGTATCGGATCAGATAGGCTGACAAAATATAATTCGAATTTTATGCTTTCGAATTCTTAAAATATCTTCATAATATTCAAAGGTATATTTACTGAAAATCTATGTTTCAAGTAATAATATTAAAATCGGTAATTGGTGGAAATAAAGGTAAAATCATAATTCTATTCAATTAGGCGTAATTGTTCTTTTATATAGACGAAAGAGATAATCATAATGACAGAGTAGATCAGGTTATTCTCTCGAAGGACTTTTCCCTCTATATTTAATAAGCCTTCCGTCCTACAAGTATAATTAAAAAGTTTTATACGATATAAAAATCTGGAAAAAGATGTTAGTATGACTTCGAAGTGATCGATGATTAAATAAAACACAAATACGCTAACAAGTAAAGGACCATATGGTTGTCGCGCAAATCAGATGCAGACATACGCCATCTGATTGAGCATGAAAAGATATGGAGAACACAGAAATTTAAGGTGCTAAGGGCCATAGGGAGCGGAGCAAGGAAAGAGGAAACATTGAATGTCGGCAAAATTGGAGAAAGTCAGGAATGTCAGGTAAAGTTAATTTCTTGCAAACAGGGAAAGAAAGTCAACCAAAAGAAAGAAACTAAACATAACAAGGGCATCAAGGACGAAGAAAGATCATAATCAGGGTTGCCATCCGGACCGCAGTGTTGCCAGCTCTGCATAACATTGATATGGAAGATATAGCACAGTATAGCAATTCATGCACAAGGAAAAATATTAGTAACACAAAAGACAATTGAAAAGACTCTGTACACGTGCGTAAAAAGGTTTAATGTAGTCGTGAGTGAATGTTACACCCGCGTGAATACAAATGGAGGAAAATAGAGAACAGTACACACCATTTGTAGTTTAATTGCAGTTGACGTGAAGATCACGAATGAATGCATGGTCAACACACAAACATTTCTCGCAGTGAGCACAGCGGATAAAAGCAAGCTGGTCACACGCGTCTCTGCAGCATTCTTCTGTGAGTCTTTTTTTCAAAGCAATATACGGAAGATGTTTCAAACTGTCCAGGATGTTCATTGGAGTAGCCACATTTGAAAAACGCAAAGCGTATCATCTTTTGGAATCGCCTAGAGGAAAACTGGTAATGAACAAATGACAGAAGGCGGAGAAAGTTCTCACGTTGCCACACATTAATACTGGAGAACACTAATGTGTCTGTGATGAACGATCATCATCATGGAACGATGCTCCCGAACACTTTCGTTTCTGTGTTATCATGTGTACCCCCTTCACTTTCATGTCTATATTTGTCCTCCCTCATGTACATTATTCACTCACGACTATCGTTAAACCTTTTTACGCACGTGTAGAGTCTTTTCAATTGTCTTTTGTGTTACTAATATTTTTCCTTAGCATGAATTGCTATACTGTGCTATATCTTTCATATCAATGTTATGCAGAGCTGGCAACACTGCGGTCCGGATGGCAACCCTGATTATGATCTTTCTTCGTCCTTGATGCCCTTGTTATGTTTAGTTTCTTTCTTTTGGTTGACTTTCTTTCCCTGTTTGCAAGAAATTAACTTTTCCCGTCATTCCTGACTTTCTTCAATTTTGCCGACATTCAATGTTTCCTCTTTCCTTGCTCCGCTCCCTATGGCCCTTAGCACCTTAAATTTCTGTGTTCTCCATATCTTTTCATGCTCAATCAGATGGCGTATGTCTGCATCTGATTTGCGTGACAACCATATGGTCCCTTACTTGTAAGATACGTAATTTTGTTAATTTTTATTAATTTACCAAATAATGTATGATTATATCTATCTATATCTATATATATATATATATATATATATATATATATATATATATATATATATATATATATATATATATATATATATAATGAAAATATTACCTCATTAAGTTTTGTTTACTGAGGTTATTTCTGTTCTCTAGTGACTATTTTGACAAGCGATAATAGTGCCGTCGAGTGCCAAGTGAATAACATTACTGATCGTGCAAATTCATTATACCTTAATTTATCGGTGGTAAGTATTATGTACGTTTTGTTGAAGAGTGCTTCCGTAGATCAACTTCAGCTGAAAAGGATACGATGGCGCTTGCCGACGTCAAGACATACAGGAAACGTGGATTCTCCGTCTCAGTAGCATAGTTCTTGTATTAAAAGATACAAGGAAGACGAGGAGCGGAAGGATTCCTGTAGGGCAGAAACAAGCCAATCCTCCCTCCTACTAAGAGCCGTACACCATCTATTATCCAGACTGTTGTCACAGGGTAAAACTCAGTTACACAGAGAAAGACTGAAGACTGTGTTGGAACACTTTCCACACCATAATTCATCGAGATGGGTTGGAGAAGCACCGAACTGATGTGTTCAGCAAATCTTGCCAAAGCAACAAACATGTAACGGGCAATAGTTCGAAATAAGTTGTCACATTGGACGAGGCATTGTCTCTGTAGAAAAAAGAAGTAACCAGCCGCGTGCAATTTTCTGCCGAGAATGCGGTGTTAAAATTCCTTCCAAAGATAGTACTGTGAATGTAAGGAAAGTTCTGTCAAGATACTCATTGTTGTTGCTTTTTTTGTTACAATGCGAAGTTTTAAAGATACCATGTAGCAAAAATTGCCAAGGAGAATTACATTTATTATCATTATTAACATCTTGATGTAAATTTACCGCCATGACATTCCTCATCTGTGTGAGGAAACAAATGAGTATGGTTACATCAAGACAGGGCATCCAGGCATATCACATTCGACAACAAATGACAATACACTGGTATCCATGCCATTCGCTTCACTCACATTCCAATAGAACCTCCGGATGCCTCAACGATGGACTGCACCTTTTTTCTGTTTAAATGCGCCTTGGCACAGCGGAGACCTCGCATCTGTAGAAGATGCATGAAGAGGGGTGACTGCGAACTGGACACATGTATACACTGTGTGCAGCATCCTTCAATGGAAACCTTGATGACAGACAATATCCAGAATTCAAAGCCACCAAATGGAATTTCCTAAGGTAGGTGCATCTCGAAATCGTCACTGTAGATTTGAAACCTCTGTATAAGGATTTCGTTCATATTTCATAAATTACTCTTCCAGTAACAACTGCACAATATAGCGTGATTTATGCATTTATCTCAAAAATAGGAGCAGTATGTTTAATACGGTGTCTCTGGACTGTGTAATTGAAATACAAACAAGTGTGCATATTGCCGTATTTTCCAAAGATGTAAGTACATATTACGGCGTCAGAAGTTTAAACCTGTTGCTACTTAAGTATCATACGTCGTTATACTATATGTGGTATCTGTAGGTGTTACATACCAATCTTAATAACTAGTACTAATCTGAATTACTATATTTCAGCAGTAACATTGATATATCCAGGGTGGACCATTTATCTTGATATGCCCTTTTAACTTTTAAAACTAACTGACAAAAAACACTGAAACTTTGTACCATGTAAATATTAGGCAGGGGACATTAGCATACTCTGTGATATCACAAGGTTACCAGTGTTGTCAATCCAACATAGAGTTTTTAAATGACATTACACCAGGGTATTACGTATTTTAAATCCACAAATCAGAGGAAAGCATACAATACCATATTTATTATGCAGTGTTGCAAATTAAGCATGTTACAGTATCACAACCATCAAAAAGCAACCAAGTTTTGGAGATGCTACAACAGTAATCGCGCAAGTAAGACGAACGGGACTTGATGCATATCCAAAGTACGTTAATATCGAATACTACGGCCATCATATGATGTATTTCGAACGAGTAGAAAACAAGTTACAAGGAACTGAAAATTTAATGTTTTCAAGGGACTTTATTTCAAAAAAGTGTTTGGATAAATAACTAATGGCCATAATGCCGTTGACAGCAATTTGAGTATGAAAAAAAGGTTAAAATTTAATATATTGCTTAAAATGGGTGTTTGTGGAAACTTTTTATTTTGCGTCTATAACATTGCAACAATACTTTTTGGAGGTCAGTTTTCACCATATCTCCAGGACGCTTTGAGATATCAAATCACGACATTATGATCTTCATAACCGTTAAAAACCATGTATGCAGTTGGATGAGGTTATCTAACCAGATTTTCAAAATAAAGGCTTTTGAAAAAAGTTAAATTTTCATTCCCTTGTAACTTTTTGTATGTATTCATTTGAAATACATTATATCATGATTATAGTATTAGACACTAAAGTACTTTCGACGTATATTGTCCCGTCTTTCATTTGCGTTATTACTGCTGTAGAGTTTGCAACATTGCGTATCACGTGTGGGATTGTATGCTTTCCTTTTACATATAGATTTGAAATATATAATAACCTGACGTAGTGCCATTTGAAAAAATACAACTTTATATTGAGTTGGCAACACTGTTAACCTTACCGTATCCCAGAATATTTTAAACAATGTCTCCTTGCTGATATTTGCATGGTACATAATTTCCGTTTTTCTTTTTTTCCTATTAGGCTGAAAGTTGTCAGGGCGTATCAAGATAAATGGACCTTCTTCACCCTATATACGCTGCTCCACAAAACTTAAGCAACCCGAGAGAACGTGGTATAAGTGACGTGTGGGGCCCATTCAACACTGGTTAGTGGCATGCACATGCACAAAGACACACAGGCAAGGCGAGCACCCACTCTATCGCATAAGCAGCACCCTTGCAAGGGCGGTGAACAACTTACGCCATGAGGCGTACACCACAACCCAGTAGTGTCCGAGGCTCCAAGCATTGAGTTAGTGGTTCTTGTGTGGGGTACACACCTTGCAATGGCTGGTAGACGACATTTGAGTGACTTTGACCGCGGGCGAATAATTGAGCGGTTGGAATTGGGCCGATCGCAAGTGGAAGTGGCGCAGGAATTCAACGTGAACAAAAGTGTTGTGTCGAGGCTGTGGAGTCGCTTCCAAAATGAAGGTGAAGTCAGTAGACGTCATGGACGAGGCCGTGCGAAGAAGACGTCGGCCGTCAAGGACCGATTTCTCACAATTTCTGCCAAACGTAACCGTCAAGCTTCATGATCTCAACTGGCCAATGAATTGTTTCAGGTTACAGGACAACGCGTGAGTCGTGAAACTGTTCGTCGGCGGCTCAATAGAGCAGGACTGTGTGCAAGAAGGCCTGTGCTGTGTGTGCCATTGAAACTGGAGCACAAACGTGAGTTTTACATATGGTGTCAAGAATATGTTGCATGGAGGAACACCAGTGGGCGCGTATCATGTTCTCCGATGAGTCAAGATTCAGCCTGTCGTCAGATTCTGGTCGGACTTTAGTGTGGAGAGAGGCAGGAACACGCTATCATCCAAACTTCATTGCTGAACGGCCGTCCTATGGCGGTGGTTTCATTATGGTGTGGGGTGGAATTATGCTGGATGGGAAAAGGGACCTCCGTATTGTGCAACATGGCGCTTTGACAGCACAACGGTACCGGGATGGAATTCTCAATACACATGTGCGCAATTTCCGCGGAAAATTTGGCCCAGACTTCCTATTCATGGATGACAATGCCCGCCCACACCGTGCACATCTTGTGTCCGAGTATCTGGAGAGCGAAGACATTACGCGTATTGCATGGCCTGCATATTCGCCGGACTTGAATCCCATCGAGCATGTGTGGGATGCTCTTGGGCGGCGAATAGCGCAGCGCAGTCCACCAGCACGCACTCTCCCTGATCTGCAAACAGCTTTCCTCGAGGAGTGGCGCCATCTGCCGCAAGACTTGATCAACACTCTGATTTGCAGCATGGAGGCCAGATGTCGTGCCTGTATAGCTGTTTGTGGTGGTCACACGCCATATTGACTGGCTATGCCCTCGCACAATCGAGCTTCACCTGTTGAGATATCGTTGTGCTGAACTTTTTGGTCACTCTGTACATCCTAACTGTATAATTCGTCTTCAATTGTATTGCATTGTGCATCTGAAGCGTCTATTTGTTCATTATACTTGGTACAGTGATCTTGTCGTTTTATTTTCTGCCACTTTCTTCGAGTTGCTTAAGTTTTGTGGAGCAGTGTATTATATCTGCAGTGTGGTACTAGGTTTCTACTTGGAAAGAATAACTTACATTACAGTATGTAATTATGAAATTCTTAGATCTGAGTAAGTGAAAACTAAGTACTTTGTATGCAATATATTTCAGCACGGAAATTATTGTAAAACTTCGTCTTCTTCAAGTCATCTGAAGAAAGATATTCTATACGAGGAGAGATCCAAAAGAAAACGGATTGAAAGCGCGCGACCTTTCTAGACGTAAATGAGAGTTCTCCCGCTAAGTGGATTAGGAGAGACCTTCCGAAATCAGTTGCCCAAGCGGCGTCTTCGTAGAGGTTAACGTTTGATCGCATCTTTTTTTCGACTGTTCCTGTTTGCCGCCTGCGAAATGGTTATATGGTATAATTAAAGGAACAAAATGTGTGTGTGTGAAATTTTGCTTATTTTAAGAAGGATGTTGAGTGTTGCACACAAGTTTCTGAGTGGTTTGGGCGCTTTAAACGTGGTGAGATGAGTGTTGAAGATCATGCTCGGTTTGAGCGCCCGTCATCATCATTCATCACGATCGACGAAATTTCAGAACAGACAGAAGTGAGTTGGAGCTAAGTTTGTTTCTCGCCTGCTCACAGAGAATTAAGAAAAAAAAGTCTGAATTTCAGCCAGGACTTGAAAAATCAGATTGAAAGTGACCCAAACTTTTTGACCAATGTCATTTCAGGTGATGAAAGTTGGTGTTACGAATATGACCCTGAACCCAAGCAAGGGTCTAGCCAATGGAAGACCCCTGACCCAAGAAAGCAAAACAAGTGAGGTCGAATTTAAGTTTTTTTTTTTAAATCGTGAAATTGTATACCGAGAGTTTGTCCCCCTGATTAGACTGTTAGCCGGCGTTTTAAGATGTTTGCAAGGGATGTACGGAGGAAACCCCAGGAACTCTGGAGATCAGGTGACTGGTTCCTTCACCATTACAACGCTTCCGCACACACGATCATGTGTGTGAACTGGTATTTAGGCTGTTTCCCACCCTCCGTATTCGTCAGACTTAGCCTCGTGCTGCTTTTTTCTGTTCCCGTGAATGAAAAAAGCTTTTAAAAAAAGAAAGCGTTTTGATGGTGTGGAGACAAAAAAATTCACAGAGGGCGCTTGACTATATCAAAGTTAGAGAGTTCCAGAGGTGCCTCGAACAAATGGGAAAGAGGACTGGATACTTTTTGAAGGAGACTGAATGAATGCCTGAAAAATTAAATAAGTTTTTAGAACAAAAGTTCGGTTTGTTTTGTTCCTCCTCGTAGATGTGCGAAAACCGTGGATTCCAAACCATCTAGTTTTCCTGAATAATATAATAATGTACGACGAAAAATTGATATTTTTTCCCCAATTCTAACCTGCATGACTACTAGTTCAACAGGTGTTTGGTGCCGAAAGCGTTTGGAGCGCAAGGTAATGCTCTGCGTTTGGTAGAGTTTTGAGGAAACAATTCACTTAAGAACTCGTGCCTGATTATTGAACCGTCAATGCCAACCTGTATTCTGGAGTGTATATGCCCCAGAAATACCCTGCATTGGTGAGTGGAAAGCGAACCCTTGTGCGGCAAGATAACGCAAAACCTGATAGCCTCGAAGACGTGGAATAAACTTAAGGAACTTGAAGGAATTTAAGTGACTTCACACTTGACATGTAACCCAGTCGTCACACCCTTGAATTACTACGTGTTCTTGTCCATTGCTCACTTTCTGTGCTCGCTATGCTTCAACAATCAAGATATGATGGGAGACGCAGTCCATGAGTTCTTCGCCTCGAAGGAGAACTAACTGGCATTGGCATGGGGTAGTAGAAGAACTGGTCGAAAGTTGGTGGCTTCAGATTATCTAACCCGATAGTCTCTACTTTGCTAGCCGCTTTCACTGTAGGTTGACATATAAAGCGAATACCCGAAATATTGCAAAAGCTTTGACTCACCCTCGTATACTTTCGTTTTTTTTTCGTTTATTTAATTTTAGTTATTTGAAGATTAATTTGATTGAAGATTCAACATTTATTATATATATAAATATATATATATATATATATTATGTGTGTATGTGTGTGTGTGTGTGTGTATGTGTAAATATGTATAAAATAATTCTGTTTCTTATCTTTGTTTCTGTACTTAAGTATATTAAATTTAGTGTTCATTTTAAAAGAAAACAAACTTTAATCCATTGTGTTATATTGCAGACTTTAGGACAGAATGCATGGTGGGGAGCACGATTACTTATATCTTTGGTTGAATTCCAGTCGCGCAACATTCTGCGCTTGGTGGCATTCACCGAAATATTTCTTATGCCGTTTTCAGTTATTCATGTATTTACGTAAGTGTCTCAAATTTCCTTACTACATCTCTGATTTAGTTGTATAAGGCATTTTATAAATTGTATTGCTACATGAACACGTACCTTCAAACTTCATTAATGTTTATTTTACAGACAAAAGCAGCTTACATAAATTGAGATAGCTGTATTGATAATATGGTAAATAAAAATAACAATAGAAACGTAAGTTTTAAAAATATTCTTACTTGACAACAGTAAATATGATTTCAATTTCCTTGGCCACAGTATCATTTGGAGGAATTTGCTGTAAGGCTGCGTTTCTTATTGAATTAATTAGCCATTACGTTCATTCTTCGTTACTACCTAATGTTTCGAGAAAGCTATTGTTTTCTGTCGCATGACTAGAAGAAATGAGTCAGAATAATGGCTCAGAAATATTACCGACATTAAAAAAAAATTATTGAATTTTGAAGGTATACATTAACATATTATTTTCAAAAACTGTCCCTCCTGCAGATCTGAAAGAATTAATTTCTCGAATCATGTGTACTAGAACGAACTTGCGTCATTTCATGTAATAAATCACTTCGTAAAGTTTGTCCTGTTATTAGAGTTTACCCTATATGTTAAAGTTGTCATAGCCTTATTTTGTATTAGAATAACTTAACACAGCAGTAGAAACCTACTTGGAATAATACATGTATACATAGCATTCCTAAACAAAGGTTAATAAACATAATATTAGTAATACTTCAGGAATCACAGTACACTAATTTTGACAGTCAGTCCTAGAATAGAAGGAAGAATAGTCAATCTGTCAGTGTATCCGGTCAACTAGAGAAACGTATTTTTGACATATAAGGAGAAATGAAAATGGAGAGAGACATTTACCACTACTTTATATAGAAAAGACGTAAGCCAAATTAAAACTGAACTAAAGAGTTGTGAAGACAACGATGAAAATCCTCAAATGTATGAAGAAATAATAGAAGGAATGAGTAATTTCAGATTCTTCACTATATGCTTCGTTCCTTCTAAATAATTTTCTAGATTTCATTTCAGTATATATATGATGAAGAGTTCAGTTCGAAAACCGTATTAAGTCGAACTTTTTTTCACATTTTCCAGCAATGTTTTAATAAAGAGAGAGAGAGCATCTGAGAATAGTTTCAGATATTCTTGGTTTCATTACATGAGGGAAATGTGCTACTTACAGTGTAAAAATTCGACGATGAAAATTGGTGCAAAGAAAGAAGACATTCAAACCTTCAATACATGATTTTTTCTCTTGCGACAGTCAGTATAAGAACCTCAAACGCATGCAACTGCAACTGTTGTTTCCTTGATATCTCCAGATGCTTCTCTGCTTGATTTTTGGACTGTGCTTACAACATATCTGTACAAGTTTCCAGTCTTCCTCTGAAGTTGAAATCTAACAGTTGATTTTCCTTGTTCGTGTACAGTGCTTGTCGCGCATGAAATACCGGATCGTTCCATAAGTAATGCTGCATTTTTGCACCGTGAAGAAAAGAACGGTAACTATCTGGAACACTACTGCTAGTCAGGATAATAATATCCATCGGACTCCACAATACTCAACTCAACCAGTTGTTGAATTTCCCGCTGAAAAAGGTCACCAGTTTTTGGAGGCAGGAAACTGGGTCTCTTCGTTCACGTCATCCTCATCTTGCACTATATTTCCGGAAAAGTAGTTTTGAGGGCTGCGGAAAAGACAGTTGATGCAAAATCTTGTGAAAACCCCAGGTTCAGGGATTCTCTCCCAGTCACATTCTTCAGTCTTAGCGCAGGTACTTCTTGCCGTGTGTGAGCGTGCGTTATCACTGTAGATGAGCATACCCTTGCGATGAATCAGAACAGGACATTTCTCCAGGAATGCAGTCTGTAGACGTTCTAGCTGCTAACAGTTGATATTTGCGTTGATTGTGTGGTTACGTGGTAAGAGCTCAAAATGGATTATCCCACGGATATCTCACCATACACTCAACAATACTTTGTACGGGTAGAGGTTCTGTTTTGACATTGTTCCTGCGTGCCCTCCCCTCCACCTGTCGGTATCCACTGATATTTGTGTAATATGATGTTTTTTATGTATTCTTCATCCCGTTTCACCATTCTGTTCAGAGATGGTTCACGTCTGTGAAGGGCGAGCAGAGAACAGCAGCTGTTCATTGCCGCTACTTCTGTTGAGGCGGATGACGATGAACGGTCAAATGGGTGACATAGAGTTCGCTGGACAGTTTTTCAATAGTTTACTTGGATTTGTCTCCATTGCTGTTCGCAGGGCATCGTTGCCCGCTACGCTACATAGGTCTCCCTTGTGGCTTATCGATGAGGCAGGTCTTTCCAGACTGAAACCTCTAGAAGGCAGGTGTTTCCAGACTGAAACCTCTAGAACTACCTTTGGCACTTTCGCAGCACCCTGACTATATACGGCGTTAATGTTTCATGCCGTTGTGCTGGCTGTATGTCCCTGGTGAAATTCATACATGACATGGTGTGTGTGGTCAGTGGACAATGCCGTAATCAAACATAAGTCAGAATTCCAAAACATGAGTAGACCATTCTACCATTCTTCTATACACTGCTGCACAATGAAGCGCCCTATACGACACGTGCTTTCTCCTTCGCTGTTTGGTCATCAGATGGCATTATTGCAGCGTCATCGAAGAAACATAGCTTATGCGATAAGCTGATAAAATTTATACTAGATGGTTTCTTATTGTATACTCATGTCCAAAATGATTGTCGCATATCATAACAGTCTTGTTGTGCGAATATAATTGCATAATGATATCGCAGGTTACTTTTAATATTGTTACTATGTGTATAACCGGGCAATGTATATATCTGATAAATTTTATAGAAAAAAATATAAATACGAAAATTAGAATAAACACAGCAAAATGTTGCAAAATGGACAAGAAAAGTTTTTTCGTTATATTGTTCTTATTTACAGCTCTTTTGACATGAAATTTACCACACATACTAAATATGTCTCTGCCGATTGTACACATACTAAAAGTGTTAAAAGTACCCTGCGATATCATTATTCAATTATATTCGCACACCACGACAGTTATAGATATGCGACAATCATTTTGGACATGAGTGTACGTCTCACAATATTATGAACCTAATAACATGATATTCCAACACAGAGAAGGATGTACTTGTAATCATAGCTCCCATTAAGTAATAACGCCCTGACCTGTGCGACAGGAATGTGAACTATATCTAAACAGTGAAAAACTTGTTCTACAATTACAGACTGATTTTACTAAGTTAAATTTAATATTTCCTTTGCAAGGAATTTGTATGACAATCTGAGGTTATTTTGAAACTGGTTGCCGCTGACCTTAGTCATTGATGTCTCTCTTTATAAGTCAGTGCCACGAACGAATACGAAAATATACATGAATCATGTAAAGAAAGCACGTACTTGTATTGTTTTTGTTATATATTTATAAAATGAAAACTATTTTTTCTAACAGTTGATATGTTCTGAAATAATAATGTTTGTCTATTGCAGTAAACGAGCTGGCTTGCTGACTCCGTTTATTTACTATCAGTTCCTCATTCTACGGTATTCATCAAGGAGAAATCCGTACACAAGAAACATGTTCGTCGAGCTGAGACTTCTCTTCGAAACCACAGTGAACAAACCAGCGTGCCCAGCTTTCTTAAGAAATATTGTCCATGGCCTGATCTCCTTCGTTAGTCGATTAGCACCACCACCTCAACAAGTTCAGCAATAGGAATAATGAAAACAGACTTTCCTTTTAAAAAAAAATGTAATAAAGGTTAAAGGTATGTAATTTGTTTTAAAATAAAATTGTTGATTATTATTTTGTTTCAAAATTTTGTTACTAAGGCATGCTTTCCAATTAAAAACGGTATATATCCGTATTATTATGTATACTGCGTGTCCCTTTCTTTTGTTATATATCTACTCAAAGAAAACTTCACTAATGTAGATGTAAGTTTAATCTAGGCAAAAATAAAAAGAAAGAAAGTTACGTGATAAGATTAGTGGGGTTTTTCTTAAATGTGTGAAAAAAGCATTGTGTTTGATTTAACACGAACTTAAAAAGAAAAATAAGATCTTTCATTGCATTTAATGAACATAACGCAACTATGCTGAGACGACGGCTCGAAAGACATTATGTAGTACGAAATCTCAGGCAGTGTGTAAGGTACATTTTTTACGACGTGTAAATGATAGAATACTTCTCAAACTAAAATAGTTCAAATTGTTTTGTATTGTAACAGTGTTGTTATTAACACTGTATGTAATGCCAGTACAACAGTGTATCAATTGCAGATATTGATTTAATATATTTACTCATGGGATTCAAGGTGTCAAGTAGAATTAGATACATGAATTGTATATTTGAGTTCTTTTATGTACATGTACGTAAAAAATGAATATTCGGTGATAAGTATTTCTTAATTTCCTATGAAGATTTGATTGTTCTGTTTTTGTAGAAAATGCTGTTCTCTGTATGTTACATATATTACTAAAATCCGTGCTGAAGTTAGTGATACAACTAGACGTATGAGCCATGTGTCCACAGTTTTTTGTGAAGCGGGTGATCTCAGTCATCGTAATACTGATCGATTATAGTAATTTAAATTTGTGTGTTCATAACTCATTTCTTCACTTATTTGTTGAAACTAATACAAGTTCAAAAATATACATATGATAACTTCGTTGACAGAGGAAAATTGTGCCTTGTAATGTAGTTTTATGCATTGTGTTACTGACTCGTTGATAATTGTAATTGGTAAAAATAAAGACTTATATAAATATTAGCAGTAAAAAAATGAAGGTGAGAATGTATACTGCTAATTATCGTATCCTTTCTAAACTTTTAATTGTAATTAAATTTAGACTCTTCTTCGAATGTATCTGTTGTATTATATGGTAATTTCACGTGTGGCATTTGTGTCACTTGCAAATGTTTGAGTATGTGTGCGAGTAGATATGGCATTCTCGGAGAAACATTGAAGAATGTTTTATGTATTGTTACATGTTTCATTGACATATTTCAGTTTCCTTGTGTTTCACCAGTATATAAAAAGCATTAGCGTGGTTGCATAGATATGTTGTGTAGTTTGTTTTGTGTCTAGATTCTTTTTTGTTCGATTGTACATATTGCAGCGAAATGCTGTTGAAAAGAATGTGCCACTGGATGTAATACTTTTTTGTAAGAAATAATTTTTAAAAAATCAAGATATCTATCTGAAATATTTCAAGGTAGTTTTCATGTATATTGTACAAACTGCAGGACAAGCTATGATTTTCAGTACGTTGACAGTTGGGAATTTGCATTGCTAATGACACTGTATTTGATGATACAAAACTCTTGAACATTACCATTCTTTCATATCTTTGGGAATAACAAAACATGAAATAATGAAAGAGAAACCGTGTTCTATATTTTTAATTATAAATTGGGTATTGTTTGTTAAACCGTGCATGCTCATATTTGCAGTGACATTCCACTTGTGGTGGGTTTTGTTACTTTTTTTGTACGATATTAAAACAATAAAAGCTAGTCTAAAAGTACATTGAGCTCTTAAGTTGTGTGATAACTTTTTTGCTAACAAAATGCTATCGAGAGATATTTTCTGTATTTTTTAAAGGCTATTCTTGTCATGAAAAGCTGCAATTTTGCTTATATCTCTCTGTAAGTTCTTCTTCTGTCGTAGGGATAAGTACCGTATTTGCGCGAATACAGGCAGCAATTTTTTCCTAAATTTTAGCTTGAAAACTCATGGTGCGGCCTATAATTGAGATTTTCCTCTCAGATCATAAATCGTCAATTTCAGAATGACATGTACACGTATCTTGTGGGTTGAAATTAATACCATTACAAGTTACTGCAGTTACATTTGTAAACCATCAAACACTTAAGAAGGAAATAGTAGAAAAATATACCTTGTTCTCAAAAATTGTCACCTTCATTGGGTACCGGTAACACCTTACACTGGCACGAAAAACACTTGTACATTTAATAGTTTTATTAACAGGAATACGTATCTGTTATATAGCATATGTAATATATGCGGAATATTTATATACAGTAGCTGTTCTTGAAAGAAGAAAAGCAACTTTGTTTCGCAAAACTGTGTCAGCTTGTTTGTACCCACCAAAATCACGCACAGTCACTTCCCACCATGTCAGCATCATCAGCGTCTGATTCCTCATCTACGATAGGCAATCCAGAATGCTGCTCAGTCACTATAATAAAGAAGGTAGTCTTTATGAGTTAACTTAGTTATGCGAGAGTTAAAGAAGAAGGAGAAGGAGAGAGATAGGTAGATACATTTCAAAGCACTATCTAATTGAACTTCCTCGTAATTTAGTACCGCCGCCTATACTCGTACAATACGGTATTTCATGGTCAATGATTTTATTAAATATTTTATAGTTGCCTTAGTAATTAGGAAGGATCTGAGCCTAACATCAGTAAGATCTTATACGATGAACATTTATTACAAACCAATCGCCACCTACGGGAATCTCCCAAAGATCCGTTCCATGATAAAAATTCAGGTGTTCACACAATGACCTTCATAGTCAAGAAACATCTTGAACAACTCGCAATTGGTGTTGCATAAATACGAGGGGGGATTGGAAAGTTCGTGACCTGACTAGGAAGGAAGCAATTATTGTGTGTTTGTGTACATTAGCTGTGTAGCTATATCCATTGGTAGTCACTGGGTAAAATTTTATTTCTCTGTTGTTTCATGTGAGGAGTTTATAAGGTGCTACGTCGGCGGAAGTGACGGAAATTTATGACATGGAGAAAACCGAGGGCTTAACACCACAAGAAATTCATATGGACATGGTAGAGACCTTAGAAGACTCCTCACTCTGGTATTCCATAGTGAAAAAGTGGGTAGCTTAATTTAAGAGTAGCAGAAACAGCATTGTAGATGAACCCCGTAGTCGACGCTGAAAGCATGCCGCCACTAAAGAAAATGTGGCCTGAGATTTTGAATGACTACAAAATCAAAATCTGAGAGATAGCTGAGGCTGTGGGTATTTCCTATGAGCAAGCACAAAGCATTATCGTAAACGAATTACGGTCTTCTAAGGTGTTCGCGAGATAGGTACCCAAGTTGCTTGCAGTTGAACACAAACGCAATCGACTCACCCTTTCCCATGATTGTTTGAAAGTGGCCCGGAGGAGTTTATTGGCAGCTTTTTGACTGGACGAGACGTGGGTACACCACCATACACCGGAATCAAAACAACAATCGAAGCAATGGAAACTATCTGGATCTATCCCAAATAAAGTCAAACGAAGTTATGACGTCAATTTTTTGGAATGCCAGGGACATTATCCTGATTGATTTCTTGGAAAAGGGAAGGACTGTCAATTCTGAATACTACTGCCCCTTCTGCGACGTTTACATGAGGAAATCAAAATTAAAAAAGGCGAAGAATGCTGGAATGAAAGATGTGTTGTTTCACCAGGACAATGCTCGCATTCACACGTTCCTTGTATCCATGGCAGAATTTCATTCCTGTGGGTTCAAACTGTTGCCGCACTCGCCCTATTCGCCTGATCTGGCCCCCTTAAAATGATTTAGAAACCTGAAAAAGTTTTTTTTTTTTTTGGGGGGGGGTCAGAGATTTTCTTCAGATGCAGAGGTGAAAGTGCTCTGCTGGGATATTTTTCAGGGCTCGAGGAATTATTTTTTAAATGTGGTATAGATGCGTTACCGGAGAGGTGGCGTAACTGTATCTCAGTCGAGGAGCTATTACGTGGAAAAATAAAACATAATTTATCCAAATATTTTTTAATTTTGCAGGTCACGCCACTAACGTTCCAGTCCACCCTCGTATCAAAGGGTCGAAGTGTATATATATATATATATATATATATATATATATATATATATATATATATATATATATATATATATATATTTTAAATAATTATAAAACATACGTTTAGTAGAGAAAGAAATTAATTCCCTGCCTTACTGTAAGCAAGCTCCATGTCTGGTCTGCTGCTGTCGGTGGTAAGAGGGGTGTTTTCTTCTGAATTAAAGCGAACAGACGCAAACATACTGACGAAGCAAAGGAATTTGTGCGTTTGACTTGTTTCTACCAGTGTATTTAAGGTATATTAAATAACAGGTAGCCCGAGTTCGCGTTTAGCGTTCTGATGGCTCCCTGTTCGTGACGTCTTGTGGAGGAACTTTTGTCCATCTTGAAACAGTATACCAACTAGCGTACTTTCGTGTGCAGTATTTCATTTGTTCTCTTGAACGATACCTCGCGATAACCAAGGATGTTATAAAATAGAGGATCTGCCCATATGTATCTTCATCCTATTAACTGAATGAAGCCAGAAAAAACAACCTAGCATTGGACGTCTGATCGGCTACTCTCATTTCCGCAATATATGTTGGCTTAAAACATGGCGATCTTCATATATAGACGTGTAGTGTGTCTTTATTTAAGTCGTTGCTTCAGATTTATATTATATAATGGTTACATACTGCACGCATATGTGTACAAGTAGGAATGAGAAGAAAGTGTCCGAAATGTGTGACGTATGGCTTCACAATTTTATGGCATAGACAGATTCTCTATTTTATAATATCCTTGGTGATACCTCCACGTGACGTCATCGACCACAAAGTATCCTGGGAAAAATGAGAACAGGAAAGCTGAATCGAGAGTCTCCTGAGTGTATTGGACATAGTGGAATTCAGCTTATCGTACAGTTCAGCTTGTTTATATAATTTTAATTTGCTAACGAATAAAGGAATTTGTTCATCCTTTTATATAATGTTGTATGTGATATTATATCATTTAAAAAAATCGGGAAGCCATAGGTTTCCATACTGCTACTTAAACTTGTGCAAATATACAATGGAACAGGTGAGTAATACTTGTACTAGGGTTACGAATTCGGAAATTTCGCTTTGCATAGAAAGGAATCAGCCAGTGTACGATTCATTAAGTGAAATTGAATCATTTTTGTTCACTGGATTTTATGGTAATGTACTGTTATTTTAAATAGCAGGCCTACCCATTACCTTACAGAATTTAAAACTAAAATAAAAATGTTACCTAGGCATTTTTAAAGTAATTACCATGATTCTACGAAATGGTTAACCGGGTGTTTATCAAGTAATGGATTGCCATATCAGTGTTTATTTTGTGCTGAAAAGAAGTTTGGAAGTTCTCAAAATTCAATGATCATTTTTCGTTTAAAATAATTGGTCTCTTGAATAGTCATGAACTATACCCATCCAAGTACTGTATCAAGACATTTGATTATACAAATACTGACGGTCGTGTGTGTTATCAACATTGCCATGATATAATGAAAACGTAAAAACGAACAGAACAGGACAGGGGCGTAAATAAGTGCCCCGCAGACCCCGCATTGCAGAGGGGCCCCCCAATCGTGAAGTGGGACGTAGAGAAGGAACCCTACTCAACGTTTGCGGGAGGGCCCCCAAGCCTTTAGTTACGGCACTGGAACAGCATAACTTCTAATTAGTGCCAACTGCTGAATTTGATTGTAAGATATGGTTAGAAAGTTGCAAACCATTTGTTGAACGCAACTATTTTTGCTAGAACTTCGAATAGAATCAAAATGACTCTGCATCAGAGAAAATACTTAAGGAAATAAGGCATGAAATTTTCAGTTCTCTCTTTGTTACAATATTATTTCACAGAATAACATATATTGTCATAGGTGGAAAAATGATGTAGTCTTTAACGTGCCACGATTATGTCATTTAGGCTAAAGAAGACGGAGGGTTATGAAAGAATTCGTAAAGTGATAATGTGGGAGGAAACGGGAGATCCTCGAGAAAACCCATGATGTTTCACATGTAAACGTCTGTAATATTATATGCTAATATTACTTTGTGTTTGACAATATCGAAGGGTGTATTACTATTCATGACCTGTTCCGCGATTGCCAATAGCACCACACGTCACTGATTATATTGTAATATAGCTGAAGTATTGTACTTCAATAAATTTAACTTAGCAAAATCAGAAATTTCGCCCACAAGCTTCTCCAGTCATACTCATTTGAACCTTAAACGAAATACTGTGTTCAATACACTAGACTATTACATACTTATTTACAGCGTGTAGGTATTGCTTGAGGGAAAAAAAAAAACTGAAAGAAAAATGAAATCTTTGAGTTTTACGTCCCACGGTTATGCCGGTTAGGCTAAAGGAGACGGTGATAATGAGAGATGAGTGAAATGGTGGAATGAAGAAAGTGGGAGGAAACGGGAGAACCCCGAGAAAACCCACGAGCACGGTGTTTGTCCACCACAAAGTTCACTTGGCGGGAGCTGGGATCGAACCCGGGACCCCAAGCACCAGAGGTGAACGCTCTACCACTGAGCCACCGCGCCCCCCCAAAAAACTGAAAGAGTAAATCGACCCTACAATAGGGGTCTACTGAAGGAAATACAATACTGTATTTTACAACCACATCTACGACACGAAGAAAAATATATTTGAGCTTGCTGTATGGCATGTATATATATATATATATATATATATATATATATATATGGGCCATTCCATATGAAATCAACAAATCAAGGTGGCTCATATGTTTGAGATTTTCTTCAAATTTTGTACAAATGTTGTGGTATCCAAACATAACACACCTATCAAATTTTACAGCTCTACCTCAAAGAGAACTGCCAAATAATTCGAAGTTTGGGGTTTTGTGCGAAAAGTACCTAAGTCCGCCTTCGACTTAAAGTACTGAAACCGCTAGATCTCTGGAGATAATGGAGCTATTTGAAAATGTTTTTTAGTAAAACAATCTTAGAATTTTTAGAATTTAAAGCATTGTACTAATAAACTTCTCGAGTGGGGTTAAGCATATGAATTTCATCATCAAAGAGAAAAAGAGTTGAGTTGATTCTGAGTTTAACGTCCCGTTTAGCAGCGAGGCTATATGAGACGTGGACCTACTGATTAACGTGGAATCCGAACCACATGAGCTCCCGCCGGGAATCGAACCCGGGTCTCCCACGCCAAAGGCGCGTACGCTAACCGCTTAGCCACGGAGGGGCTCCAAAGAGAAAAAGAGAAGAAAAAATGTCAAAATTTTGTAAGTATTTCTGAAAAAGGCCCACCTAACATCAACCTCAAATTTTCAAAATAAGCAGCCCTGGTGTATTGTCTGTCAAATAAATGCATCTCCGGGATAGTATCTTGCCCCTTGCTGCTCTATGAAAATAAAATACTACACATTACCCCATATCATTTCGCCAATAGCTTCCTATTTGCTGATCTGTTAAAACAGTATTCCTGGGTATCGTAACGAAAAATTTATTTGCCTTTTCGTGCATTGTACAAAAAATAAAGAGTGAACGCAATAAAAAGGAAACAAGGAAAAAATACAATGCGGTGTAAAATGCTTGGACTCTTTCGCAGTGTTCGAAGTGGAAAAAAGCAGAGGCGATATTGACTCGACTTTCCGGCTATCTAAATGTTGAAATTCAGTGAGGGTATGTTGCCTAAAAGCACTGGCGGATCCACGGGGAGGGCGGAGGGGGCGATCGCCCCCTCCAAAGGGTTTTTTGAACTTTCAGCATTTATCATTGGGAAATACTAACATGGTCTTTTCCCCGACCGATCCAATATGTGTGACAATCGTAGCAGAATCTAATCAAAATGTGTGGTACTTAATAGTACTTAATACAGACATATTTGAATTGTGAATACGTTTCACCCTAGTTCCTTGGGGCGGTCACCATAAGCCCCAAAGGAGCGAGAATATGATTCATTCGTTGGACGAACAGCTGTAAGAAGGAGGGTAAGACGGCTCACTCTTTGAACTAAAAACGTGTATTTTAAAATTGTGTCCTAAAAAAGGATATGGGAATGGAATTCGGGTCCTGAAACTTCAAGTACCTTTACCTTGAATAAAGAGAAATATAGAATCTTCAGCGCTCCTTACCGGAAAGCTCTCTGAAACTGAGACTTTTCGGTTGGTTGATTGATTAATATGTATTTACGTCGTTTGCCAAAAGCGATGCTTTACAGAACGAGGACTAGAGTTTAAAGTTGGATCTGAACCACTGTAGCGCGTTCGATGCTCACTCACCGGGAATCAAACCACAGAACCCCTTGCATCAAAGATCAAAGGTACGTTCGCTAGCTACTAGATCAACAAAGAGATCCGTGAATTTTGGGGTTCAACACGGAAACATTAGGAAGGGACCAGGGATTTATTATGACTTCAAATGGCATTTCATATTTTCTTGAGAAATAACACAAGTTTGTTATTGTAATTCGTACATAAAAGACGAAATCCTGAGTGAGTAACTTCGTACACTTACGCTAGAAACTTGAAATTAGGACATTATATAAGATTTGTTACGTAGAGTATTACTAAGGAAGGATTTTTCTTAATTCGAAGAAAGGAAGGGAGAATGGGGTGGAAATTACTTTAATAAGATGGCCATCTCTTCGAATCCGTTACGACTAGAAACTTGAAATTTGGCATTTGGATTTCTCATTTAAAATAATTTGACACGCGTTTCAACTTTTTTTTTTTGATATTATAGTAAAACGGAGAGAAAAGAGATGGAAAAAAAAAAAACTGGCGGCGATTGCAAATATTATAATAAGATATCAATATCTAAGAATCTTTGAAGGTTACAAACATGAAATTTCGTATATGGACTTTCCACTTAAAATAATTCAATACGTATAGCAGCATTTTTTATATTTTACCTAGAAGGGAAGAAAAGGGGTGGGAATATTATTATTAATTTTATTATTATTATTATTATTATTATTATTATTATTATTATTATAAGATGCCATATCTCGGGATCCCTTGCGGTTAGAAACATGAAAGTTGGTAGTTTGATTTTTCATTTAAAATAATTCAACATTTATTTGAACGTTTTTTTTTTTCACTTAACGTAGAAGAGAAGGAAAAAAGGTGGGGCTGGTTCATTAAAATGCCTTACGAGGTGTTTGAATTTCGTATTGTGCCACAGTACCACGTAGGAACATCTGCTACGGCCGTATGTCGACCAGATTGGGGATCTGGGGCGAGCCCCACCTAGACGAAGGCTAGTATAATATACCTAGGTAATTTTATTGTTGTTGTAAGCATAACTATAAATATAATGATACTATGTTTCGTTGACCCCACACAATTATAGAGATAGATTAATTTTGTATTAATTTTTCTAACTGCTGTCCCGCAAGTTACTCAAAATATAAGTGATTAGAGTAAATTGTACACTCTTTCGTTAAAATAAATGATATCGTCAATACATCATTTTCTTTTGTGCAAGTACTGTGCCAGACAGTGCATCTCATATGTTGCGGTGACTGTGTGTGAAGTGAATTATGACATCGTCACGTCTCCGAAACGGAAGAACGTATTTAATTTAAATCTACAGCAAAAATACTCCCATTACCCCCCCCCAAAAAAAAATCGGGTCCCAAAGTAGAATCTGGGAATCTTTTTTTCTCCCAATCCCTTCCAGCTCCGGATTCACATGAGTCCCATTCTTGCAAATTAAATACTGGCCACCTTGAAGCTACGCTCATCTTCGACAAAGCGAACCGCCCCTCCCAAACGATCCTTCTGGATCCGCTAGTGCCTAAAAGATAATATTTCTATTTACATGATGGCTCAAAACCATGGGAGAACTTTTCGAAGTTACGGGTAGGGCATGAAGAGGCTTTGGGTCCGCCCCAATTTTCTGCGAATAATAATAAAATCCCCTTATATTGTATTATAGAGAATGATACACGAAAATGCTCTAAAGTCGATTTTTTATATGATCATTTTAAAACAATTTCCTTTGGGTAAACTCCGGAATTCAAAACTCGAGTGAGGGGTATTCCAGACCCCGGAAGGTTATTACCCAACTATTATAAAGATGCAAAAATACGTTTCAATGAAAGTATATAAGCTCCATCAATTTAGGTAATCTTCTTGAGACACCCTATAATAAACGAACACTTAAGCAAAATAACAGATTTTTTATTGCATAAACTAGATTTTTTCTTGTAAATATCGGACTCGGTTATGTATTTCTTTACCATTGTAGACACAAAAGATGTCCCGGTGAACTCATAACAATACTTTTCGATTTTAGTTTAAACGAGTCGCCTCAATATAGTGCCTTTCTTTTGTTTGGATTGGGCCCATGACCAGTGGCGACGATTGGACTTCAAAAGTGTGGGGTTAAGACATTATCTGAATATTTGTATATCAACGTTAGTTTTCCTGGTTGTTTGTAACACTTTGTTTGACGAAAGGTTGTATAAGTAATTGGGTGTATTGGTAATATATTGGGTATTGGAGTAACAGGATACTATCTTTTTCAGTTAAAATGCCATGTATCGTATTTCATATTTTATTAAGTAAATTGACAAGAGCAATGCAAGTAGGTACTCAAACTACTCAAACTAGGTATCCTTTGCAACGGTGCCGACTTTCCAAAATTTATGTAGGTGCATATCAATGCTGGACGTCTTAACCTATACAGGGCCGGATCTACGAATTATTGCGCCCAGGGCAAAGAAGGTTTTCTGGCGCCCCCTTCCTCCCAAGTATAAATACTTTATGTTAGAAATTGGAACAAATCTTAGGTTAAAGCAGTGGCAAGCACTGTTAGTGTTGCAGCGTTGCGCAACGACCAAAGTATTTCAAGAAAAAAAAAATATTATTGGCAATAATAGTAAAAAACAGAAAAAAAATACTTTCTAATACTCCCATATATACTTTAAATAACATTTTTTTTTTACTTCTGTAACTGTCCGTTTCGTTAATCCGTTTTAAAAAGCGAAAAATAATCCGTCACAGAGTCTCTAATTTATGTTGTGTTGCAGCGAGCATACAACGACCAAATTCCTTCAGCGCGGGAATTGGAGCAAATGTTAAGTCTCCTTTCCCCTATCTCAGAAGTTAAAGGGTCTGGTCGTTGCATTGCTTCTGCAACACAGCACGGTTTCCAGTGAATGAGAAGGTTTTTCGCGCTAAATGAGCTTTCTGAATTTTATTTCACTAGCAATTAAATGGAATTTGTTTTTATGCGTTCATATTTTTAAATTACGGTACTTATACTGAAGCAAATCAATATAATGACAATTTAAAAAAGTGTTAGCAGAATTACAAAATAAGAAAGAAAATATGTAGTAGAGCAGAAATCAAATGAGAGTAGATCCCCATTTACAAGTTAATTCTTAGCTTATATAGATAATGAAGGTTTCTTCTACAGTAATTTGTGAACTAAATATTAATAAGTCAATATGCAAACCCCCCTCCCTCTGTGGATAGCATTTTAGTATATACATATTTGTTTTATAAAATAAGTATATTTTATACTCTTGATAAAACTGTATGGTGGGGAACGCCACATTGAATTTGGGACTAGTTAGCAATGTTCATAGGCGTAGCCACGAGAGGGGTCCACCGGATCCGGACCCTCAAAAATTTCGAAACTCGACTAACATTTGTTGACTTTCTTAACGAAATATACTTGTTTAACATAGAAATGATTGATGTAAGCTAAATATTTTATTTTACGCCTCGTCTTTCTTTTCTTATAGAAATAATCGTTCTATCATTTTTTCTAAAAATATAGGTGACAGTAATTAAGAATTTCTTATCTTTTCGTGTACAGTGTAAGACAGGTTCGTTATTACGTAGACCTTCCTCAAATACTTTGGACCCCTCCCAGCTAACATATTGTTCCTATATCTGGCGGGTTTCAAGGTTGCTTTATAGAACGTATAACATTGATAAACATTGTTTCTCCTCATGTGGAAGTATATTGTGTTCATCGTGCATTGCGTAACAACCAAGACGGATGATTTGGAGTGTAGTTTTTTCTTTTACGCACATGTGTGTGTGTGTGTGTTGATGTATAAATAGGGTTGCCAACTCTGTAAAATAAAAAAACGGCACTTCCTCAAAATTCTGTATAATATAGGTCTCAGCGTGAAGTATCTCTGTTCGGACCTATCCATGGAAAGGAAATGTACTATCGTGAACAAAAGTGCATTAACACATATATTTTGTATGTCCTTAGAACGTTCACTAATAAGCTTAATAGATACATTGTGCTATAAATGAGAAACTGAAATTGATCAATCGGTATTGATCAATTTATTGTATTTACCAGTAAATACCATTTCTTTAAAATTATCGAAACAGATGAACAAAAGTATAATAATCTTTGCGTGACAATTTTGGATTTGGAAAATGAAATTCACTCTTTAAACATATAGTCTCTACTTCAACTATAGGAAATTGCTTTAAGAAGTCATTTTCCACTCTTAACGTAAATTTCATCTTAAAATTCCTTGAACGTAAATTTCAAATTTTCCCTGATACAGTCCCTGTCATCTCTCTAAAATTTTCTAAGCAGGCGAACAAAATATAGGCCCTATTAATCGTTGATACATGGTGAAAGGTAACAGTTTTGAGTTTACAGAATGACAGCTACTTTTCAATATCTATACTTCGAACTAGATACAAATTTGAAAAAAAAAAAAAGTTATAAAAGGGCTGGTGAGAAGTTTGTACCCGCCACCGGCTTTAATTAAAATAACAGCAATTTTTCCGGCCAGGCCAATGAAAAGCCGGCCAGTTGACAGCCCTATGTATGAATATGTGACATTCGCAATTCATATACCGGTATCTCTTTTGTATCAGCTATTTTGGTTAATAGTTATTAGATTTAATTTTATTGTGTGTGCTTTTATCGTGTGTACATAACCTACAAATTCTGAATGAATTGCATACCATGACTTCTGTGAAAAACTTACAAAAAAATGCCCAGCTTTCAACTGAGGAAAAACTTACAATTAATGCTTAGAAAAGACAAGCCAAGTGCAATTCAGGAGAGTGTTCAGAAAAAAAAAAAAAACGGTTTAAATTTACAGGACATCTTATGGCAGTAATGTTGTAGCACTAGATACATTTCCACAATTTATTTTAAATTTTCCTAGATAAATTGTGAATAAAGCGTGTTCAATGTACATTTTTTATAACATTAATCTCTGCTACGAACTCTCTTCAGTCTACACTGAAGAGGAATTCGGGTCACTGTCAGGGACTGAGTTTGCTAGAATAATTGTTCACAATAATCTAGAAAAAATATTTAGTGAATCTACAAAGCTTCTGAAATAAATATTAACTGTGCCTATGGCGTCAGTAAAAGAAGAAAAGTTTTTTCACATCAAAAACAATTGACACTTTCAAGAAATTGAATATCCCAATAAAGGTTATCACCATTGGTTATGCTTTCCATCGAAAAAGACCTGACAATAAGAATACCAGCATGTATTAGGCAGAGTTCAACCAGCATGTATTAGGCAGATTTGTTCCAATCAAAGAGAGAAGAATGAATTTACTAATTAAATAAGGTGATTAATCGGATTAAATGTTCTGCATTTTTTTATTTTTTTTTTTAAAAAAAAACAGAATTTTATTTAATTTAATATGTCACATAGCATTTGCATCTAAAGTTATGCTGATTAGTCAATGAGTCCACTATATATCTTCTGTCTCCAATTGTTCGTACTGCAACACCCGAAACCACAATCCACCGGCCTCCACTGGGTTAAAGTATATATTTTAAAAAGTTTAAACTATTTGTCATCTTTCACCCTTTTATAACTTTTACTGAAATTTGTGTACACATACGAAGCGCATCCAAAAGTTACAAAGTGAGAAGTATCAAAAGTCATTTTACCGTTTAATCGAAACACAAACCGATACATTATGCAGTGTTTACGTTTTATTTATATTAAATATTTGATATTTTTAAAACAAATTTTGAAACCGGGTTTTTGTTGTTGTTGTTCTTGAAGCTCATTTATTTCGAAAATAAAATACTTTGTTATACTGAAAACAACATTCTTGAAATACATTGTTATAGACATGTTTCAGGACCTATTGTGAAATGTCCTTCAGATTATAACGCAAAGTAATAATAGTGTTGTAACAGAAAGAATAAGTTCGAACACACTATAAAGGTAACCAAGAAAGTTCTGTCGCTTTTTGTGGAGATCTGTGTTCAATTGGCCCTCACACCGTCAGTTGAAGCGAATGGAGAAAAGGCGAAGTTCAGTTGTTGCTGTGGGTATATCCAACATATTACCTGGTTGTGCCAATTCGTTATACACCGTGAACTTGCGTAAGGACAGAGTGAACATGGGGCCTCCACAGAGGGTCATAAGGGCGTGTATGTTGCACGAGTTCAAACGAATCAAACGTCGCTGCAACAAGGCGCAAGATAAGCCAGGCCTTTGGTGAGGGTGTCATGACTACGTGGACAGTGCAGCGGTGGTTTAACAAGCTTAAGGATGGTGCGAAACACTCGAAGACGCACCACGTGCCGGAAGACGAACACATGTACAAAATGAAGATCTTCAGGCAGCAATTGAAGCGAACAGTGGCCAGACATGTGAGGAACTAGGACTACAATTCAGTGTGAGTGGAGAAACCATTCGGCAGGATCTCCATCAGCTTGGGAAGCACTACAAGTTGGGTCGATGGGTCCCACATGATTTGACTGCGGGCCAGAAGGCAACGCGAGCAGATACCTGTGTTTCTTTGCTGTCTCGTCTGAGGAAGGAGCCATTTCTGGACAGGATGTTGACATGTAATGAGAATTAGGTCTCGTACGAAGCTCCACGGCGCCGTCATCATTAATTAGCATCCCATGAACCGGTTCCAAAACAACCAAAACCAGCACTACAACAGAAGAAGGTCCTCCTATGTGTTTGGTGGACTGCTTGCGGCATCGTGCATCGGGAACTGCTACCAGCTGGTCAGAGCATCAATGAACTGAGTGCTGTCAGCAGTTGAGCCGTGTTCAAGAATAACTCAACTCTGGAGTCAACACTTAAGAATCGCAAAGGGGTCATCCTGTTACAGGACAACACTAAGCCCCACGTGGCTAGGATGACCCGGGACACCTGGATGGGAAACAATATTTCATCCGCCATACTCCCCGGACATTGCACCGTCCGCTTGTTACTCGTTCCGTTCCTTGGACAATCACCTTAGAGGACGCCATATCAAATCCCTAGTAGAGGTGCAAAATCCACTTTATACCTTGTTCTCTTTATGGCTCACCAAGTTCTACCGCGATGGAATCCATGGTCTTTGAGAATGTTGGCAAAGCTGATGGGAACTATTTTTGATCTTCCAGGTGCATCTTACATGACATATCGATGTTCGAATGTGCTCGGTGAAAAAGCGGCAGAATCCCCTTGGTTACCTTTATATTTAGAAACATTTTTCTATAAGTACGGACCCTTAACTTAACTTGTACGTTCCTCTTCTTCTGTTGGCTCAGGAAATTCTTCTTCATTGACTTACTGTATGATCCCTCCTGTATGTGTATATTGGCTTTTCAGTTGTATGTTTGGCTTTACTGTATTTGCGGCCCTTCCACCTGTATGTAGATGATTATGTAAGCTAACATCTCTCAAGTGATATTGGCTTTTCTCATGCGATATTGGCGTTTCTCATGTATATAATGGCTTTTCGCGTGTCTATATTACCTTTTCTTTGCATGTGTATATTGGCTTCTCTCTATGTGTGCGCCTTCCACCTGTGTGTAATGATTCTTCTAGTAATATGCATAAGTTTTTCATAAGATGTTGATTGAGCAACCTTGTTCTCTATAACTAATGTTAGGCCTACCAAATCTGAGAGCCTTTCCTGTCCCATAGATGGACGTAAGTATGTTTTAATGAATTTTAATTTGCTGAAACTTCTTTCACAAGTTGCACACTGCATGGAAGGATAACAAAAATTCTAAGAACCCTGAGACGTTTGACCAGACACTTTGAAACCATTTTCGGTAATCATATCGAGTATGTTCCTTGGGGTGGACTTCTTGAGGTCCGGCAAGAATACAACAGCCTGGTTATTAAGACTCTCAATTTCTAACATAATTCTACAGCATTGAAATTGTCTTGGTATTTCAAAGCGAAATCCGCGCACGATTTTTCCAGGTCCTCCGAATCCGAAGACATTTCAAACAATGAGCTTCCTCTGAGGAAGCTTAAGTCCTTGCTTACTTCTTTAAGCCTGTCCATTGTACTAAAGAGTTCTTCCCGCAAGAACTCAAAAATTCTGAAGAAAGATTGACTAAGGCGATCCTCTTCAGTAAAAAGTCTTGCTTCATCCTCTCCTGGCATTACCTTCTTCTTCAAGATACACTTTTGTCTCAACTGATCTTCCATATCTATCAAATTAACTTTCGCTTCCGACAGCCATCTGTCAAATCTGTAATTCTGAACCTGGAAATGGCGTTCAAAAGATCAGATAACAAATCAAGAGACCTTTGCAAAGTTAAATCCTTATTCTCAGTGTTTCTTCCAGACATGTTTCTAGGGGGCACTGCCCCCCGGAGGAGACCAAAATAATACATATATAATTTAATAATAAATAGAATAGTACCGTGTGAAAATAATATTTTCCCCTCCGAATACTAAGTATGCCCCCAAGGAACATGTTTTCTAAAAGAAACACTGCTTATTCTATATTTCTTTGTTAACGCTATTTATTTCATGCAAAACTGAGTCCCAAAATACTAAATTAATTACAATTTTAAGATCTTTGATTGATTTCATCAAGTTTTTGGAAACTGGTTTGACTTCTGATTTAGAGGAAGTGCTTATAATTTCATCAAATGCTGCGAGAACATTTTTCAGCTCAGATTTCCTCCCATCTTCTTCATTTCACCAACCACCCCATCATCGTCCATACGGCCTTCCAAAGTTGCCAGCGTTAATCTTGTCTCGAAACGGCGCCCCCTACATGCTCTCAACCAGCTGCGCCCCGGGGCAAATTTTCCGAATTGCCCCTCCCCCGTAGATCCGGCCCTGAACCTATATGTTCCCAGGGAAGTCAACATTTGATTGATTTTAGTTAAAATCTTTTATGAAGGGCTGAACTGTGATAAAGTTAAAAAAAAAAAAAAACATACTATACGTATAAGTTGGGGTTGCCCTAGCTCAGTTGGTAACACGGCTGACTTAAACGCGTTCAAAGCCGGGTCCAAACCAAAACTCTTCTGAGTGCGCCGCAGCCACAAGAAGATTATTTGTGCGGGTGCCGGAGCACCCACGTAGTCGGTGCGCATGATCCTTTGTACTTAAACTACAAAAGTGTTGATTCTAGTGCTGTTGAATTTTTGTGACATTTGCGGTTTTCGGTTTTTGAGAAAACCGATTTTCTGAAAACCGAAAACCGCAAATGCGGTTTTCAAAACCGAAACCGCAAAAGCGGTTTTCAAAACCGAAACCGCAGATGCGGTTTTCAAAACTGAAACCGCAAAAGCGGTTTTCAAAACCGAAACCGCAGATGCGGTTTTCAAAACCGAAACCGCAGATGCGGTTTTCAAAACCGAAACCGCAAAAGCGGTTTTCGAAACCGAAACCGCAGATGCGGTTTTCAAAACCGAAACCGCAAAAGCGGTTTTCAAAACCGAAACCGCAAAAGCGGTTTTCAAAACCGAAACCGCAAATGCGGTTTTCCAAACTGAAACCGAAAAAGCTCTTTTCGAAAGCGAAAGCCGCCGGAAACCGTGTTTGCGGTTTTATAAGGGATTGTCCTTTTCAAAGCAGAAACAATGTTTGCTGTTTTTAATTACACCTTTTAACAATTGTGAAAGCATCTATCGATCGAGACAAATGTATTGATTTATATGTGTGTTTTAACTTTTTTTATTTGCTCCAAGACTATTATGGTAATATGTGCAGCACAGTGCGAAAGGGATAATTCGATGGTTGTACAAGTCACAGCTAAATTAGGGTGACAAATAATGACGTTCGATCCTTACAAGGGAACCTTCCGAAAATGATAGTTGCAGGGAAAGATGTGACCTATGCCAATTGAAAGAGCTGTAACAGAGATGATCATTCCCAAAAAATTAGCTGCCCATACCAATAGGTTCAAGAAATATAAGGGGTGGAAGCTCGGGAAACAGCAAGGTTGGACAAGGGGGAAAAAGTGCAAATTCCACCAAAAAAAAAAAAAAAAAAAAGGCGCACGGCAAAATGCAATGCTGACAAGTGATGTATAGAAAGAGACTTGCCACAATAGGGAACAAATGAAGGCCACCAGTGGGGTTACCAGTGTTGCCAACTGCAATGAAAAGTACATGTTTTGCAAAGAGCACTGTATGAAGTGAGTGCAATATTCAGTGTCAACCTATCATATAGAGCATAAGATATGACATGTATAATCAGTTGTACAATCTAACAGAAGAAAATAGAAGAAATGAAAGTACGAAAAATACGGAAAACACGAAGTTGGCCATAATGCGCCACATTTGATCACGAGCTGTGCATATTAGAAGAACAAAACAAGAAAGCACTAACTATGCAGAAAACCGACGTACCTAGAGTCGAAAAGAAAAACGAGTTCCAAAGTTGGCAACACTGGCCATGAAAATCCAGACAAGTCTAATAAACTTAGGCCACTCGCTTCACAAAAAGAAAATTCCAGAACAGGCGTTAGCCTTCGCATCATTTGTGCATGCTCGTCAACATTGTACGTGCAATTGTTCGATGAGAAAATGGTCCAAACGGAAGATACATTTGCGGTGAGCCACCTTGACCAGTCAATTGTAGGAAAGCAAGTAACTTACGAGTGTTTGCAGCGCACTTTTTTCCTTTAGTGTGATAGCATTTGTCTGTTATTTTCTATACCTTCTCCCTCCCACTGATCTTATCGTTCTTACTAGTTCATCATCCTCCTTTCAACACAAGTGGAGTGACATAGGAAACATCTTGTGCTGCTGTCTGCAGTACTATCACCGCTTATATGATATATATAGAGTGTCCCACCTAACTCTGCGACTGAAATAGTTTCAAAGCGAAAAAAATGTGACACATCCAGGTGTGCAAGAATTTACCCATATCAGCGGGCGACAAACTTCTGTGAGACGCAAGTGCCCCAAGTCCTCCATGATAGGGTCCCAGGGGCCAACTTCAAAATTTCAAATGGCACCATAGGTCGAGTTATATTTCTTTCGATAAATCTTGGAACATGCAACAATGCATATTACAAATATTTACTATATGGGATTTCAAAATGGCCGCTAAAAATATCTGCTCGGTGACAACAACAACGTGCATTTTTGGCGGCTATTTTGAAACCCGTGCTTCATATAGCAAATGTTTCTTACAGGCGGTGTTGCATCTATCCAAAGAAATATCATCCGTCCCCTGTTCCCGTTTGAAATGTTGCGGTTGACCCCTCGAGCCTTATGATGGAGGCCCTGGGGGACTTGCTTCTTACAAAGTTTTCTTGGCCCTCGACATGAGTACATTCCTGTGCAATTGGATTTGCAACATCTCTTTTCGCTTCGCAGCAATTTGAGATCACAATGTTCGATCCATATAAGACACAACATATATTTGTGGCGGCCATTTTGAAAGCCATGCTTCATATAGCAAATGTTTCCTATAGGTGTTGTTGCACATTCCCTGATCTATCGAAAGAGGTACCACTCGGTCCCTGTTGCCATTTGGAAGTTTGAAGTTGGCTCCTGGGGCCCTATGATGGGGATTCTGGGGGCACTTACTTCTCACAGACTTTTATCACCCCCTGACACTGGTACATTCCTGCACAACTGGATCCGTCACATTTTTGTTCGTTTCGCAAATCTTTCAGGTCACAAAGTTTGGTGGGACACCCTGTATATTCCCACATACGACCCAACCATGACATAATGTTCACTACTTCTATTATCGGTTGTTGGCTCAACCCAACAATTTCATGTTTCCCGATTTGACACTGCCTCAATCACTCCAGCATCAATGCATTCCGAGTAATGCCTGTTGCCGGAATTTTCTTTTTGTGAAGCGAGTGGCCTAACTATATTAGACTTGTCTGGATTTTCATGGCCAGTGTTGCCAACTTTGGAACTCTAGGTACGTCGGTTTCCTGCATAGTTAGTGCTTTCTTGTTTTGTTCATTCTAATATGCACAGCTCGTGATAAATGTGGCGCATTATGGCCAACTTCGTGTTTCCCGCATTTTTCGTACTTTCGTTTCTTCTATTTTCTTTTGTTAGATTGTACCACTGATTATACACGTCATATCTTATGTTCTATATGATAGGTTGACACTCAATATTGCACTAACTTCATATAGTGCTCTTTGCAAAACGTACTTTTCATTGCACTTGGCAACACTGGTGACCCCACTGGTGGCCTTCATTTGTTCCCTATTGTGGCAAGTCTCTTTCTATACATCACTTGTCAGCATTGCATTTTGCTGTGCCCCCCCTTTTTTTTTTTGCGGAATTTGCATGTTTCCCCCTTGTCCAACGTGCTGTTTCCCGAACTTCCACCCCTTATATTTCTTGAACCTATTGGTATGGGCAGCTAATATTTTGGGAGTGATCATCTCTGTTACAGCTCTTTCAATTGGCATAGGTCACATCTTTCCCTGCAACTATCATTTTCGGAAGGTTCCCTTGTTAGCTTTTTTTTTTTTTTTTTTTTAGTTATTTCTTTGACGACACTTTCAATGTACCTTTCGGCTGCAGGAAAGCAAACTCGGTGAACCCCACCTGATTTTCATATATGTTGTAAATTAGACCACCAGGAACACGAATCTGAAGGAATTTTGACATTTCGAATGTCGGAACTCGAGATATTCGAACATAAATTGACCATTGAAGCAAACTGGACCCCACCTGATTTTTATATATTTTGTAAAGTAGACCACAAGGAACACGTATCTGAAGGAATTTTGACATTTCGAATTTCGGAACTCGAGATATTCGAACATCAAGTGAAAACGGAAGCAAACTAGACCCCAACTGATTTTTATATATTTTGTAAACTAAACCACGAGAAACATGAATCTGAAGGAATTTTGACATTCCGAATTTCGGAACTCGAGATATTCGAACATAAAGTAACCAGGAAGCAAAAAGGACACTATTTGATTTTTATATATTTTGTAAACTGGACCAAAATTAGCAATTATCTGAACGAATTTTGACATTCCGATTTCCCGATCTCGAGATACTAGAACTTATACAGTAGTTTTATGTAATATGTATAAAAGTAACGAAGAAAGTTCTGTCGCTTTTTGACCTATCACTTAAAGCATAGATATGTCACCAAAGACGTACCTGGAAGATCAAAAATAGTACCCATCAGTATCAATGACCTTCTGCCAACGTTCGGGATGGGCATGGATTCCTTCGCGGTAGAACTTGGTTTGCCGTGAAGCGAAGAAGGTATCAAGTGCATTTAGCACCTCTACTACGGAGTTGAACTGGAGTCCTCTAAAGTGAGTGTCCAAGGAAAGGAACAGGTGATAACCGGACGGTATAATGTCCGGACAGTATGGCGGATGCAATAGTGTTTCCCATTCAAGGTGTAGGATGGTGTTCCGGCTCATTCTAGCTATGTGGGGCATAGCGTTGTCCCGTAATGGGGGAACCCCTTAGCGATTGAGAAGTGTTGGCTCCAGGGTTTTGAGTTTTTCTTGAACACGGCTCAACTGCTGACAGTAGACAGTTGCATTGATGTTCTTCTCTGACCGCCCGGTAGCAGTTCCCGATGCACGATGTCGTGAGCAGTCCATCAAACACACAGGAGGACTTTCTGGAACCGGAAACAAATCATCTGGGACACATAGACCCAACTTGTAGTGCTTCCCAAATTGATGGAGGTGCTGGCGAATGGTTTCTCGACTAACATTGAATGTTAGCACCAGTTCCTCACATGTCTGTTCGGCTCAATTGCTACCTGAAGATCCTCATTTTGTACATGTGTTGGTCTTCTGGCACGTGTGGTGCGTCTTTCGTGAGTGTTCCGTCGCCGTCCTTAAACTTGCTAAACCACCCTTGCACTGTCTGCGTAATCACGACACCCTCACCAAAGTCCTGAGGTATCTTCCGCCCCGCTACAGTGGCGTTTGATCCAAGTTGGAACTCGTACAGCATACACGCCCCTATGACGCTCTGTGGAGGTTCCATATTCACTCCGTCCTTACATACGTTTACGTTGTAACTGAACTTCCACAACCAGGTAGAATGTCGGATATACCCACACCAACAACTGACCTTCGCCTTATCTCCATTCGCATTAAACTCACGGTATGAGGGTCAATTTTACACAGAATTTCACAAAAAGCGACAGAACTTTCTTGGTTACCTTTATATATCTCTCAGGACATAATATGTTTCGTATAGAGAATATTGTGTTTTTTTCATATAACGTCTATATTAAACTTTAAGTTTTAATATCTCGAGTTCCGGAGGTCGGAATGTCAAAACGCCTTCAGATTCGTGTTCCTCGTGATCTAGTTTACAAAATATATAAAAATCAGGGGAGGTCCAATTTGCTTCCCTGAATTCTACTTTTCAAACGAAACATTTTTCCAGAGTGTACATTTTGCTTCAAACTGAGTTCTGCCCTGGCTAAGAAACGTAAATTCGCTTCTATAAGAGTCTTTAAAGTTACACTTGAAATTGTCGTTCGGCATTCTTGTAGCTTGTGAATGTATGAATAATTCAAGTATGTTTGTTACATCTACAAACGAATACTCATTCGTATAGAACCTCCAATACATTACATAGAAAACACATGAACTATACAAAGAAAACCATTGTGCATTAGAGCAGATCTCTTATTAGCAAATAATTCTGCACACGCGCACTGCTCAGATAGCCCAGAGCTTGAGCCTGAGCGCGAGTCCAAATTTAACTCAATCGCGATTGAGATTGTCAAAGGTGTAGCGGTTTACGTTGAATATACCATACCAACACTTTATCAACTAAGTCCTCTTAGATTTTTCTCCAATCCCAAAAAGCGGGTGGTTTTTCGTGATTAAGATATGTTTAAGCGGGGGACGAATATATAACCTGAAAATCGGGAGGTACCCGCTAAAATAGGGTAATAAGCCAACACTCAATAGAAATAAGGTATATCCCTATTTAAGATCACTACACATGCAACTCATGAAATTCAATTTGAAATATCATCCACTTAGACTGACATCTTTCATATTATTATTACTCTTTCCCCATATTTTTAAAAATAGTACTACCACTCTTTCTTTGGTTAACAAAAAGGCACCACCTCCCTTTCTTAATATAAAGAAAGAGAAAAGAAAGAAAGAAAATCTCTATCGCAATACACAATTTTATTGTTGATTTATTGCCACTCCGATAAATGTGAATGTTGTGGTTTTGCATGTGTCGACTGGCTTCTTATCGCAAGTCCCAGACACCTGCAATAGTTTATACTAGACGGAAACACCGATCATATTTTATTCTGTATCTTTTTACTTCCCAATAACGATAGCCGTGCCTCTTTGAGAAATTGCAACTTATTTTTTTTTATTCTGCCAATTGTAAAAGTATAGAATTTTCCTACACTTTAGGACATTTTAAGAAAAAATACCTTCTTTTCCTTCTGCAAATTTTGATCATTTTTCCCTAAGCCGCCGAGGGAAATTTCCCTCCATCCGGCAACTGAGAGACGGTGTGGGGAAAGATTCTTTGCTGTTTTCTCGTCGTTACTTGATATTAGTGCTGTAGAATTTTTGACATTTGCGGTTTTCAAAACCGAAACCGCAAAAGCGATTTTCAAAACCGAAACCGCAAAAGCGGTTTTCAAAACCGAAACCGCAAAAGCGGTTTTCAAAACCGAAACCGCAAATGCGGTTTTCAAAACCGAAACCGCAAATGCGGTTTTCCAAACTGAAACCGAAAAAGCTCTTTTCGAAAGCGAAAGCCGCCGGAAACCGTGTTTGCGGTTTTATAAGGGATTGTCCTTTTCAAAGCAGAAACAATGTTTGCTGTTTTTAATTACACCTTTTAACAATTGTGAAAGCATCTATCGATCGAGACAAATGTATTGATTTATATGTGTGTTTTAACTTTTTTTATTTGCTCCAAGACTATTATGGTAATATGTGCAGCACAGTGCGAAAGGGATAATTCGATGGTTGTACAAGTCACAGCTAAATTAGGGTGACAAATAATGACGTTCGATCCTTACAAGGGAACCTTCCGAAAATGATAGTTGCAGGGAAAGATGTGACCTATGCCAATTGAAAGAGCTGTAACAGAGATGATCATTCCCAAAAAATTAGCTGCCCATACCAATAGGTTCAAGAAATATAAGGGGTGGAAGCTCGGGAAACAGCAAGGTTGGACAAGGGGGAAAAAGTGCAAATTCCACCAAAAAAAAAAAAAAAAAAAAGGCGCACGGCAAAATGCAATGCTGACAAGTGATGTATAGAAAGAGACTTGCCACAATAGGGAACAAATGAAGGCCACCAGTGGGGTTACCAGTGTTGCCAACTGCAATGAAAAGTACATGTTTTGCAAAGAGCACTGTATGAAGTGAGTGCAATATTCAGTGTCAACCTATCATATAGAGCATAAGATATGACATGTATAATCAGTTGTACAATCTAACAGAAGAAAATAGAAGAAATGAAAGTACGAAAAATACGGAAAACACGAAGTTGGCCATAATGCGCCACATTTGATCACGAGCTGTGCATATTAGAAGAACAAAACAAGAAAGCACTAACTATGCAGAAAACCGACGTACCTAGAGTCGAAAAGAAAAACGAGTTCCAAAGTTGGCAACACTGGCCATGAAAATCCAGACAAGTCTAATAAACTTAGGCCACTCGCTTCACAAAAAGAAAATTCCAGAACAGGCGTTAGCCTTCGCATCATTTGTGCATGCTCGTCAACATTGTACGTGCAATTGTTCGATGAGAAAATGGTCCAAACGGAAGATACATTTGCGGTGAGCCACCTTGACCAGTCAATTGTAGGAAAGCAAGTAACTTACGAGTGTTTGCAGCGCACTTTTTTCCTTTAGTGTGATAGCATTTGTCTGTTATTTTCTATACCTTCTCCCTCCCACTGATCTTATCGTTCTTACTAGTTCATCATCCTCCTTTCAACACAAGTGGAGTGACATAGGAAACATCTTGTGCTGCTGTCTGCAGTACTATCACCGCTTATATGATATATATAGAGTGTCCCACCTAACTCTGCGACTGAAATAGTTTCAAAGCGAAAAAAATGTGACACATCCAGGTGTGCAAGAATTTACCCATATCAGCGGGCGACAAACTTCTGTGAGACGCAAGTGCCCCAAGTCCTCCATGATAGGGTCCCAGGGGCCAACTTCAAAATTTCAAATGGCACCATAGGTCGAGTTATATTTCTTTCGATAAATCTTGGAACATGCAACAATGCATATTACAAATATTTACTATATGGGATTTCAAAATGGCCGCTAAAAATATCTGCTCGGTGACAACAACAACGTGCATTTTTGGCGGCTATTTTGAAACCCGTGCTTCATATAGCAAATGTTTCTTACAGGCGGTGTTGCATCTATCCAAAGAAATATCATCCGTCCCCTGTTCCCGTTTGAAATGTTGCGGTTGACCCCTCGAGCCTTATGATGGAGGCCCTGGGGGACTTGCTTCTTACAAAGTTTTCTTGGCCCTCGACATGAGTACATTCCTGTGCAATTGGATTTGCAACATCTCTTTTCGCTTCGCAGCAATTTGAGATCACAATGTTCGATCCATATAAGACACAACATATATTTGTGGCGGCCATTTTGAAAGCCATGCTTCATATAGCAAATGTTTCCTATAGGTGTTGTTGCACATTCCCTGATCTATCGAAAGAGGTACCACTCGGTCCCTGTTGCCATTTGGAAGTTTGAAGTTGGCTCCTGGGGCCCTATGATGGGGATCCTGGGGGCACTTACTTCTCACAGACTTTTATCACCCCCTGACACTGGTACATTCCTGCACAACTGGATCCGTCACATTTTTGTTCGTTTCGCAAATCTTTCAGGTCACAAAGTTTGGTGGGACACCCTGTATATTCCCACATACGACCCAACCATGACATAATGTTCACTACTTCTATTATCGGTTGTTGGCTCAACCCAACAATTTCATGTTTCCCGATTTGACACTGCCTCAATCACTCCAGCATCAATGCATTCCGAGTAATGCCTGTTGCCGGAATTTTCTTTTTGTGAAGCGAGTGGCCTAACTATATTAGACTTGTCTGGATTTTCATGGCCAGTGTTGCCAACTTTGGAACTCTAGGTACGTCGGTTTCCTGCATAGTTAGTGCTTTCTTGTTTTGTTCATTCTAATATGCACAGCTCGTGATAAATGTGGCGCATTATGGCCAACTTCGTGTTTCCCGCATTTTTCGTACTTTCGTTTCTTCTATTTTCTTTTGTTAGATTGTACCACTGATTATACACGTCATATCTTATGTTCTATATGATAGGTTGACACTCAATATTGCACTAACTTCATATAGTGCTCTTTGCAAAACGTACTTTTCATTGCACTTGGCAACACTGGTGACCCCACTGGTGGCCTTCATTTGTTCCCTATTGTGGCAAGTCTCTTTCTATACATCACTTGTCAGCATTGCATTTTGCTGTGCCCCCCCTTTTTTTTTTGCGGAATTTGCATGTTTCCCCCTTGTCCAACGTGCTGTTTCCCGAACTTCCACCCCTTATATTTCTTGAACCTATTGGTATGGGCAGCTAATATTTTGGGAGTGATCATCTCTGTTACAGCTCTTTCAATTGGCATAGGTCACATCTTTCCCTGCAACTATCATTTTCGGAAGGTTCCCTTGTTAGCTTTTTTTTTTTTTTTTTTTTTTAGTTATTTCTTTGACGACACTTTCAATGTACCTTTCGGCTGCAGGAAAGCAAACTCGGTGAACCCCACCTGATTTTCATATATGTTGTAAATTAGACCACCAGGAACACGAATCTGAAGGAATTTTGACATTTCGAATGTCGGAACTCGAGATATTCGAACATAAATTGACCATTGAAGCAAACTGGACCCCACCTGATTTTTATATATTTTGTAAAGTAGACCACAAGGAACACGTATCTGAAGGAATTTTGACATTTCGAATTTCGGAACTCGAGATATTCGAACATCAAGTGAAAACGGAAGCAAACTAGACCCCAACTGATTTTTATATATTTTGTAAACTAAACCACGAGAAACATGAATCTGAAGGAATTTTGACATTCCGAATTTCGGAACTCGAGATATTCGAACATAAAGTAACCAGGAAGCAAAAAGGACACTATTTGATTTTTATATATTTTGTAAACTGGACCAAAATTAGCAATTATCTGAACGAATTTTGACATTCCGATTTCCCGATCTCGAGATACTAGAACTTATACAGTAGTTTTATGTAATATGTATAAAAGTAACGAAGAAAGTTCTGTCGCTTTTTGACCTATCACTTAAAGCATAGATATGTCACCAAAGACGTACCTGGAAGATCAAAAATAGTACCCATCAGTATCAATGACCTTCTGCCAACGTTCGGGATGGGCATGGATTCCTTCGCGGTAGAACTTGGTTTGCCGTGAAGCGAAGAAGGTATCAAGTGCATTTAGCACCTCTACTACGGAGTTGAACTGGAGTCCTCTAAAGTGAGTGTCCAAGGAAAGGAACAGGTGATAACCGGACGGTATAATGTCCGGACAGTATGGCGGATGCAATAGTGTTTCCCATTCAAGGTGTAGGATGGTGTTCCGGCTCATTCTAGCTATGTGGGGCATAGCGTTGTCCCGTAATGGGGGAACCCCTTAGCGATTGAGAAGTGTTGGCTCCAGGGTTTTGAGTTTTTCTTGAACACGGCTCAACTGCTGACAGTAGACAGTTGCATTGATGTTCTTCTCTGACCGCCCGGTAGCAGTTCCCGATGCACGATGTCGTGAGCAGTCCATCAAACACACAGGAGGACTTTCTGGAACCGGAAACAAATCATCTGGGACACATAGACCCAACTTGTAGTGCTTCCCAAATTGATGGAGGTGCTGGCGAATGGTTTCTCGACTAACATTGAATGTTAGCACCAGTTCCTCACATGTCTGTTCGGCTCAATTGCTACCTGAAGATCCTCATTTTGTACATGTGTTGGTCTTCTGGCACGTGTGGTGCGTCTTTCGTGAGTGTTCCGTCGCCGTCCTTAAACTTGCTAAACCACCCTTGCACTGTCTGCGTAATCACGACACCCTCACCAAAGTCCTGAGGTATCTTCCGCCCCGCTACAGTGGCGTTTGATCCAAGTTGGAACTCGTACAGCATACACGCCCCTATGACGCTCTGTGGAGGTTCCATATTCACTCCGTCCTTACATACGTTTACGTTGTAACTGAACTTCCACAACCAGGTAGAATGTCGGATATACCCACACCAACAACTGACCTTCGCCTTATCTCCATTCGCATTAAACTCACGGTATGAGGGTCAATTTTACACAGAATTTCACAAAAAGCGACAGAACTTTCTTGGTTACCTTTATATATCTCTCAGGACATAATATGTTTCGTATAGAGAATATTGTGTTTTTTTCATATAACGTCTATATTAAACTTTAAGTTTTAATATCTCGAGTTCCGGAGGTCGGAATGTCAAAACGCCTTCAGATTCGTGTTCCTCGTGATCTAGTTTACAAAATATATAAAAATCAGGGGAGGTCCAATTTGCTTCCCTGAATTCTACTTTTCAAACGAAACATTTTTCCAGAGTGTACATTTTGCTTCAAACTGAGTTCTGCCCTGGCTAAGAAACGTAAATTCGCTTCTATAAGAGTCTTTAAAGTTACACTTGAAATTGTCGTTCGGCATTCTTGTAGCTTGTGAATGTATGAATAATTCAAGTATGTTTGTTACATCTACAAACGAATACTCATTCGTATAGAACCTCCAATACATTACATAGAAAACACATGAACTATACAAAGAAAACCATTGTGCATTAGAGCAGATCTCTTATTAGCAAATAATTCTGCACACGCGCACTGCTCAGATAGCCCAGAGCTTGAGCCTGAGCGCGAGTCCAAATTTAACTCAATCGCGATTGAGATTGTCAAAGGTGTAGCGGTTTACGTTGAATATACCATACCAACACTTTATCAACTAAGTCCTCTTAGATTTTTCTCCAATCCCAAAAAGCGGGTGGTTTTTCGTGATTAAGATATGTTTAAGCGGGGGACGAATATATAACCTGAAAATCGGGAGGTACCCGCTAAAATAGGGTAATAAGCCAACACTCAATAGAAATAAGGTATATCCCTATTTAAGATCACTACACATGCAACTCATGAAATTCAATTTGAAATATCATCCACTTAGACTGACATCTTTCATATTATTATTACTCTTTCCCCATATTTTTAAAAATAGTACTACCACTCTTTCTTTGGTTAACAAAAAGGCACCACCTCCCTTTCTTAATATAAAGAAAGAGAAAAGAAAGAAAGAAAATCTCTATCGCAATACACAATTTTATTGTTGATTTATTGCCACTCCGATAAATGTGAATGTTGTGGTTTTGCATGTGTCGACTGGCTTCTTATCGCAAGTCCCAGACACCTGCAATAGTTTATACTAGACGGAAACACCGATTATATTTTATTCTGTATCTTTTTACTTCCCAATAACGATAGCCGTGCCTCTTTGAGAAATTGCAACTTATTTTTTTTTTATTCTGCCAATTGTAAAAGTATAGAATTTTCCTACACTTTAGGACATTTTAAGAAAAAATACCTTCTTTTCCTTCTGCAAATTTTGATCATTTTTCCCTAAGCCGCCGAGGGAAATTTCCCTCCATCCGGCAACTGAGAGACGGTGTGGGGAAAGATTCTTTGCTGTTTTCTCGTCGTTACTTGATATTAGTGCTGTAGAATTTTTGACATTTGCGGTTTTCAAAACCGAAACCGCAAAAGCGATTTTCAAAACCGAAACCGCAAAAGCGGTTTTCAAAACCGAAACCGCAAAAGCGGTTTTCAAAACCGAAACCGCAAATGCGGTTTTCAAAACCGAAACCGCAAATGCGGTTTTCAAAACCGAAACCGCAAAAGCGGTTTTCAAAACCGACATTTCGGTTTTATGAAATTTCACTTTTTTCAAAAACCGGTTTTCGGTTTTTTCAAAAACCGATTTCGACAGCACTTGATTCCTTGCTCATGAACATCTTAAAATTCTGTCTGAAAAATTGTGTAATCAGATTACTTAATAACAAATTTGCAAAACAAATAAATAGAAAGGATAATATTCACCATAGTAATGAATAATGAGGCTTATTTGGTAGAAGTTATATTGAAACTGGGGATTACTGAATAACATATTTTTATAATTTCGCACACGTTATTAAATGTATGTTATTACCCTTTAGAAAATTAGAGATAGTAAAATACTACAAGCATATGCTACGACATTTGAAGAAATACGCAATTGCAATAATTATTGCTTTAAATTGCAATTAAAACGCAATTTCTGTAGCTTTCTTAACTCCACGGAAAGACCAATAAGCAATACGTATTCACGCAACGGTAAATACAAAAGTTTTACATTTCCAAATGAAACTATATACATTAAGGGGCCACTTCAATAAAGTGGGGGACAACTTCCCCCTCTTGCTCCCCCCTAATCGCCCCCCTGCCCATGACTGAGTACTTTCTGTCATACGATCCTTATCTGCAACCAACACGAGTTCTTGCGTAAGAGCAAGCAGTGAACTACTTTGTAGACACTTCATTTTAAGAACAAAAAATGGGAAAATACGAGGTGTGGCAATTAAATAACAAGACTGCCCATCTCCTGTCGCGCAGGATTGTGGGTGGAAGGTAGCTAATGATGTGATGTTGATCTTGAACCATCATGAGCAGCACTGTTTGTTTCATGATTCTGAAAGCTTTTCTTGTCTTTGCAGGCTTGCAAGAAGAGGACAGTTCTGTAGTAGTGCCGGAATCATGGTGAACAGTAAAGTTGAGCAGCACATTAACATGAAACTTCTGGTGAAATTTAAAAAAAGACGGAATGTTATGCCATGTTAAGAAAAATGTATGGTGATAATGCTATGTCACGTGCGCGAGTTTTCGAATGGCACAAACGATTTTCAGAAGGTAGGGAGGAGGTTTAAGATGATGAACGACCCGGCCGTCCTATGAGTTCAAGAAAGATGAAAATGTTCAAAAAATGAATGAACTTGTGCGGAAAGACAGGCGTCTGAGCATTCGGATGATCGCAAACATGGCGAACATTAATAAAGAAACAGTAAAGACAAATTTTACATAGCAATATAAACAAAACAAAAGTTTGTGCAGTTCCGAAAAACCTCTCTCAGGAACAAAAAGACATTCGAAAGACCATTTGCTGTGACGTAATGGAACGACTCAAAACAGAATCAGACTTGCTAACACGTGTCATAACATGTAACGAAACATGGATTTCCAGTATCACCCCGAGACTAAGCGTCAATCCATGCACTGGAAGACTCCCACATCGCTAAGAATGAAAAAAGCACGAATGAGCAAGTCGAAAGTGAAGGCAATGCTCATAATTTTTTCGATATCAGGGATATCATCATGATTGAATGGGTGTCTCAGGGTCAAACGGTGAATAAGACCTACTACAAAGAAGTCCTAATCAAGCTGAGGGAAAGAATAAAGAAAAAGAGATCGGATTTGTGGGAGAACGATGCATGGATCATCCACCAAGACAATGCGCCTGCCCATAATGCCCTTTCTGTGAAGCAGTTTCTAGCAGCCAAGCGCATTTCTGTGCTCGACCATCCTCCGTATTCCCCAGATCTGGCTCCATGTGACTTTTATCTATTCCCAAAAGTGAAAAGTGCATTGAGGGGAACACGTTTTCAGTCTGTGGAAGAGGTGAAACGAAAAATGGCAGAGTTGTTGAACAGGGTGACATCTGATGATCTATAGCATTGCTTTGAATAATGGAAGGCGCGTATGCATCGGTGTATAGATAGGGAAGGGGAATATATTGAAGGGGATAACAGTCAATTCTAACTTTCTTTGCAATACATAACATTTATGACAACAGTCTCGTTATTTGTCACACCTCGTATATAGCAAAAATGTTGGAGTTGCCAACTTAGAAATGATTTCTACATAAAAAATAAGGTTTTTAATGTGAAAACAATTCGTCAATTACTATGTGTAAAAATGGATTTATTAAAGGTATATTAGCATCCATTTTCCAGTGACGGTATCTTGATCATTGAAAAACCAGAGGCGGTTTGTCTTCATCACTCAGAAACCAGAGGCGGTATGGCATACCACCGCATACCGCCTCACTTCGACCACTGCTCTTTCGACAAATCACTCAATGTAGCGCCTTCCTTGCAAGCAGGTTTAGTGATGTAATCGGTAACACCGTGGGTTCAAGTTCATCGGGTCCTCAGATCGATTTCCCTTGAATACATACTTTTTATTTTCTTTACAACAATAGAAGTTTTTTTTTCCTAAATTATCCAGTTATCCGAAAAGAGGAAATTGTATAGAAATACAACATTTCACTTTTGTATTCGCATTATCACGAAGAAATATGATCATTTCTTGCAGTTCAAACCATATAAAATAAGTTAGTGAATAATATTTTTCGGTCTTTTTGTAAACAATGTCCAGTGTGTTGTCATCAGCAGAGTTCTACACTGTAGACCTTAAAGTCGCAAGTTTCTGAGGAAAACAGTCTCCATTTATTATTATTATTATTATTATTATTATTATTATTATTATTATTAGAATGACAAAAGAAGAAGAAAAAGACACATAGTCGAAGCTATTGATAGGAACAGAAGAGATATACTTTATGTCAGATTCTTTTTAGGTTTACACATGAACGTAATAATATTATTACATTTATGGATTGACAGATAGAATTATTATTTTATGAGAATAAGAAATGGAGTATAGATATTTGTTAGCTGGTAGCAGTAATGAATTTTGTTTCTCCCTTCTTCTAGATAAGTTGAGTTGATTTTGAATTTAACGTCTCTTTCAGCAGCAAGGCTATATGAGACGGGACCTACTGATTAACATGGAATCTGAAACACATGAGCTCCCCGGAAATCGAACCCGGGTCTTTTTCTAAATAGGAAGGTGAGATGATACATGGGATAGAATCGTTCTTTTGACTAGAGTTGTAAGTTCGATCCCTATTTGTAATTTGTGTTATTCTTTTAATGCTTTATCAACGTGGGATGTAGCGTTAAATTTAATAACAACTTGTTGGCGAAATCACGTGTAAAATTTGAAGACCGAGTTAGTTGTGTAAATTCGCACACAGATCGAGGTAACGAAGCCAGAGTAATGTGCGTATGTCTCTTGAACAAAGAAATCAGTTTCTCTGCTCTGGCCATCATCCCTTGTAGAGTATTCGATAGCAAGGTGGTCTGAAAAACTTGTAGACCACGGATCGATTCCCGCGCACAACATTTTTAGTTCTTGAGCACAAGTAGAAAAGGCAAAATAAAGAAACTGAATCGAGACGCATGAAGTTTAGAGCTAACAAGTAAGACCGAACCTAAGGTATGGGTCATTACGTGGTTTATTTAAGAACAATAAAATAGAGGAAAGTTGTTTTGTCTCTGTCTAGGAATGGAGTATACATAAAAGAAACTATAATTCTGTCCAGAATTACTGTCGGATGTCTTTCAAAATTACATAAATAGAAATAACTCTCTTTCTTATGATAGAAAATGTTAAATGTCTTCTTAGAAATATGCAGAAAAAGGAAACCACATATTTTGAAAAAAACATTTCTGTAAAAATTAAGAAATAAAGAAGTTAAAATTAATAAAAGACATCTCCGAAACTAGTCGCCAAATTCTAAGTTCCATTTTCGTAGTGTGGTAAACGCGCGGCGAAATTTACAGAGAGAGGGGGAATTTTATGCTTTATTAGAAATACAATGTAACTCTTTCATAATGTTAGTTACTATACATATTGTATAGCTCTAATAATAATAATAATAATAGATATTAAACATTTTATACGTAAACAAACAAATAAAAGGAAATCAGCCACAAAATACGCGAAGCGATCAGGCAGTTTGTGGTAGTGATTTTCCTATATGCATTTACTATGAAAATGAACCCTAACATACCTTCGTAGAGTAGACGGTTATCGCACGCTCCCCGAATATTTTGTTTTTATCCATGATCATCAATTCGAATCCCATACCCTACACTGATTTTTTTTTTTTTTTTTTTTTTTTGTAGAAAAGCTTGATTCGGTTAATTTCTTAAACAGCAATGTTTTGTTCTAATTATGTTTCTTAGTATTATAATCTTCCTTCTAGTTTATTTGAATATTTTCAAATTGTCCAGAATTACGTGCTTTAAATAAAGTATTACAATTATCAAGAATTTTATAAAAAGAGGAAACTTCATTTCTAATCATTATCCTAACCTGAAGGGGAAACTTATAAATATTTGAAATAGTAATTAACATATGACTAAACTTCAATGAAACATTACTAAAATAAAATATTTACTCCGAATAGCCTCTGCAAATAATTTGTAGAAAATGGACAGAAATAGTGAACATAAAATATTAGTTGTCAATTAAAAGTGTAGTAGTGATAGCTCTAAGCCCAAGTAGAATATTCACTCTTTGCTTCATGAAAATAATAAGCATTTTACAAAACTAATGATCTTTTGGCTGTATTGTAAATCTGTTTGTAAATAAATAAAATAGATATTATGTATCATTTAATCACCGTGACACGATAGCTGATTGCGAGAGTGAAGATAATGAATATTACTACAAACTGTTACAAAGCTAGAGGCCGCAAGTGGCCCAGTGGAAGCCGGTGGGTGTAGCTGAGCAGCCTGAAGAGTTAGACTGTAGTGTTGTCAACTGCTCGAGCGGCTCAGTCACCACCGAGCCGAACCAAGAAGTGAGCCGAGCCCACACCTCACCCTACCGAGCTGGCTTGAGTCGTCGGCTCAGTTGGATCAAACCGAGCCGAGCCAATAATTCACCCTAACGTAGCCGCCCCGAGCCGAGAGCTCACCTGAGCCCAACCGAACCGAGCCGATGGCTTATTCCAACCAAGCCGAACCGAGCCAATGGGTCACCTGAGTCGAGCCGAACCGAGCCGGTGGCTCGATCCAACCGAACCGGCTCGAGCCGTTGGCTCACTTAACCTGAGCCGAATTGAGCCGGCTCGAGCTGTTGGCTCAGTTGAACCGAGCCTAGCCGAGCGGGTTGACATCATTATTAGACTGACGATCGTGAGGTTTTCGAGTCCCTCTGTAGTAGGAAGGGATTAATTTTAATTGTCCTCGATGTTTCTGAATTCTTATCCCTGTCGATTCTAGTTGTCCTGTAGTGTGGTTGAAATATAGAATAAGTCAGGAAGTTGAAAAAAATGTATAGCGACCACCTCTGGTGCATAGTCCTTGGTTCGATCCCAGCTCGCGCCAAGTGAACTTTATGGTGGACACGGCGTGTGTGTGGGGTTTTTCTCGGGGTTCTCGGGGTCACTTTATAACTTAACGTGTTGTATTATATATGCTGTGAGTCAAAACTTTAAGACGGTCTTTATCTGGTATCACTGGCTATTGCGCTCTCCTAGTTTATAATATTAACACTTTAAATGTGCACTACTACCTCGCGAAAGATGGTCCCAAAGTTCGCTTACCAAAATCTGCTTTCACCATATTAGTTTTCATCAGTTCACTTGAATTGAATACCCATTCTACAGGGAGGAAGGAGGTTTAAATGAGCCTTCCAAATATTTCTCAAATAAACCTCTTCCCGATCATTAGAAAGTGCATACGGGAGAACTCTGAAATAAAGTAAATGTACTGTACGAGCGTCATTTTGTTATAAAATTACATGGCGAACGCATTTTATATGATCGCAAAGAATTATCGTCGAATATACAAGGTTAAAGAAGCACTCTTATTAGCAAAATTAAAAAGATTCCATAATATATTCCTCTACAAGCCAGGTTTTCTGCATCGCCTCGGTGCCAAATCGGAAGAACTTACGACTACTAATCATAAAGTTGGTTGTTCGCGCCCACCCAAGGGTAGTGTTTGTTTCTCCTTTAGCGTTTTTAGACTCACCTTAATATAACGAAATCACACATAGAGGTGATTTAACATATTTTCACGAAATTAGCCGATTTAACATTTTCACGAAATAATCTTGTAATTGATTGGCGTTTCATCGCGTCTCTGCCGCTGGTGGGCTACTAGTGGAATGATTTTCAAAACGGAAGTGGAGCCACCGCGGATCGTCGCTGCGGGGCCGCCAAGGTTTGGCAAAATGTCGCTAGTTGCCCATCGGTGATCCACTACGCTTACGGCATGGGGATATTTATGAATAAGGGTTATAATAGATTAATAAGATGAGCGATATAATCTGTTTCTTGGTCAGTGAATCCATATCAGAAAGCCATTACTCGTTATCCCTTACTGTTTTTGTTCTATGGCGCTAAAGATTGAAATCGGAAATTGTTAATTTGAATAGCGTCCAGCTTGAATGGATAGTTTAAGGGAAGATAGAACGTACTGTTGGGAAGCTGAATCGATTAGATAATACTATATCTCGATATCTCTTACCATCTTGCTCTACGGAAGTCGGTATTGAAACCGGAAGTAGTAGTAAATTTAAACTATTTCCGGTTTTGCTAGAGTGTTTGTCATTGTCATGATACGTTGTTTTGAAACGCTGAATTGTTTGCAGAAAACCGTTTGTTTTTATCTATTAACCATTTTGATCTATGTAGATAAACGTTGAAGCCGGAAATGATTAACTTGAACAACTTCTGATTACAATAGAGAGTAAACAGATGAGATGAAACCTATCCTTGGGACGGTGAATCGATTGCAAGATCCGTTATCTCTTTATCTTTTACCATTTTTCCTATGATACCTGTCGACAGACGAACGGACATAGCTGTTCTATAAGTCTTTAGATACTTATACATAGCACAGTTTAGAAGTCTCATACCGAAAGTGAACCTAATACAACCGCCAGCAATCAAAACTGGAAGTTCGTCTGTAGTGAATGACGTATGAAAACTTTGTCGTTTCTAAATGCATTCACCTATATTTGATTTGTGTGATAGACTTCATGTAGAAAGGAAAAGATTACTTTATTCGTATTAAGACTACTGTGCTAAGCACAACACAGAACACGTAGACACGAGCTAAAGCTAGTGGTTAGATTATTTCACGCAGGTAACTGCCTAAAGGAAAGAATTTGTCACAGCAGTAGTGAAGAATTAACAGAAACAAGCATTGAATCTTTGAACAACAACAAAAAGACCACATTCAAATTCGGATCAGCTGCGACAAGTCAATTGTATGCATATTGTAGTATATAGCACGATCGCAACAACTGATGATTGACACAATAAAATCACTCTACAATATTGAATTATTTAGTTTAATGTTTCACGTTTATGCTCTTCAAGTAACAAATGATAGAAAATGAATAAAAGTAAATGAAAAGGTAATTACTTTTTGTGTTCTAGCGGGAATAAAACCCGGAACCGCATACACCAAAGGCGCACGAGCAACTCGCTAGACCAACGAAGAGGGTTGAAAGATAATATTTTATCTGAGGATAAAAAATTATATTCACAATTATTTACAGTATTTTACTTAGTCATTTACCTCTAACAACAAAAAGAAAAAGCAATCTAAGTTTTACGTCTCATAGTTATGCCGACTAGGATAAGGTAGGCGCTGATTATCAGAAATCAATGAAATGGTGGAATAAAGAAAGTGGGGAGAAACAGGAGAACCCTAAGAAAACACACGCTGTGACCACCACAAAGTTCACTTGGCGCGAGTTGGGATCGAACCAGGGACTCTATACACCATAGGTAACCGCTATACATTTGTTATAACTTAATGACTTATTCTATATTTCAATCACATTTCAGGACTCCTAAAATCGACAGGGACATGAATTCAGAAACATCGAGGACAATTAAAATTCTTCCTTTCCTACTGCAGAGGGACCCGAAAACCTCACGATCGTCAGTCTAATAATGATGTCAACCCAATCGGCTCGGTTGCGATGGGACACCGGCTCGGCTCAGATGAGCCATCGGCTCGAGCCGGTTCGGTTGGGGCGAACCATCGGCTCGGTTCGGCTCGGCTCAAGTCAGCCATTGGCTCGAGCTGGCTTGGTTGGAATACGCCATCAGATCAGGTGTGCCGTCGGCTCGAGGCGGCTACGTTGGAGTGAACCATTGGCTTTGCTCGGTTTGATCCAACTGAGCCGACGACTCGAGCCAGCTCGGAGAGTAAGTGTGGTCTCGGCTCACTTCTTGGTTCGGCTCGGTGGTGATTGAGCCGTGAGCCGAGCTGCTCGAGCCGTTGACAACACTACAGTCTAACAGCTTAGGCTGCTCAGCTACACCCACCGGCTTCCACTGGGCACTTGCGGCCCCTAGCTTTGTAACAGTTTGTAGTAATATTCATTATCTTCACCCTCGCAATCAGCTATCGTGTCACGGTGATTAAATGATACATAATACGTTTTTTATTTATTTATTTATTTACTAACAGATTTACAATACAGCCAAAATATCATTATTTTTGTAAAATGTTTATTATTTTCACGAAGCAAAGAGTGAATATTCTACTTGGGCTTAGAGCTATCACTACTACACTTTTAATTGACAACTAATATTTTATGTTCACTATTTGTCCATTTTCTACAAATTAATTGCAGAGACTATTCGGAGTAACTGTTTTATTTTAGTAACGTTTCATTGAAGTTTAGTCATATGCTAATTACTATTTCAAATATTTATAAGATTCCCCTTCAGGTTAGGATAATGATTAGAAATGAAGTTTCCTCTTTTTTATAAAATTCTTGATAACTGTAATACTTTATTTAAAGGACGTAATTCTGGATTATTTGCAGATATTCAAATAAACTAGAATGAAGACGATAATACTAAGCAACATTATTAGAATAAAACATTGCTGTTTGAGAAATTGACAGAATCAAGCTTTTCTACAAGAAAAAATCAGCGTAGGGTATGGGATTTGAACTGATGATCGTGGATAAAAAGAAAATATTCGCAGAGCGTGCGATAACCGTCTACTCTACGAAGGTATGTTAAGGTTCACTCTCATAGTAAACGCATGTTGGAAAATCACTACCACAAACTGCCTGATCGCTTTGCGTATTTTGTGGCTAATTTCCTTTTATTTATTTGTTTACGTATAAGACGTTTAATATCTATTATTATTATTATTAGAGCTATGCAATATGTATAGTAACTATTATGAAAGACTTACGTTGTATTTTTAATAAAGTATAAAATACCCTCTGTGCAAATTTTGCCACGCGTTTGCCTCAGCTTACGAAAATGGAACTTAGAATTGGGTGACCAGTTTCGGAGATTTCTTTTATCAATTATATTTTTTTATTTCTCAGGGACGGCGCTAGAAACGATTGATGGCGTGGGTGGAAAGAGGCGGACCTAGTTGCTGGGTGGGTGGTCAATGAAAATGAGAACTGGGCAATGTAGACATGTTTTTGACAATAATTTTCATTTTTTATACTCTTTAGTAAGTTAAGGCTCAAACCGAAATAGTGGAGGAATAAGGATGTGGAAAACAGCTGTCTTGGCCTTGTAGAAGGTACAATTCCGGTATTCGCCTGGTGGGATTGAAGAGATGCAGCGAATTCCGCGTGACACACACACTTTTCTCTATTTCCAGTTTTTAAAAACAATCAACGGTGTGTACTGTGTAGTCAAAGTTCAAAACAGCTTTACCTCCTCTCGTTCCAAGAATGCACATGAATGCATAGAAATAAAAGAAGGTTCAAACAAGAGACTAGCAGATAATACTCTACCTTTCGTTAATAACACAAAATACACAATAAGTAGGTAAAGTAAAACAAGATTTTTTGACGTGATCTCTATATGCAACAGCAAAGATCTATGTTACTAAAAGAATAGGAAAATTCGACAGCATGATTGTTTGATCATAGCTTACACATATATTGAAGCTAAAACTCAAGTTAACAAAAAAAAAAAAAAAAAAAAAAATTAAAACAATTATAAATTGGATAAAGACGTAAATAGCAATTAAGAAAACATCATGATCCGCAGAAAGAACAATGTATTTTAAACTATGAATGGCTGATCACATGGTACGAACAAGCTTACAATAAACTTTTATACCTTCACCTTAATGAAGAACAATGTGTCGATTTTTGTGTCCAGCATCGAATGCGTTTACCACATACTCTACAGCAATATTCATTATTCTTTCTACTTAGAGGAAACAAAGATTGCTTAGACGACCGTTTGCCATTCGATTTCTTAGATATGTTTTAACCTGTCTAACAAGGAGAAAGTAGACTTTGGTAAATGAACTTTAGGTCCATTTTTTGCAAGGTGATAGTGCACATTTAAAGTGTTCATATCACAAACTGGGAGAGCGCAATGGCCTAATATAGCGGAGAAAAAGTGTCTTAAAGTTCTTCGACTCACCGCATATAGCATACAATGCGCAAAGTTATCAAGTGACGGCGTGTCAGAGTCAGTAGCGTTTGTGACTCACAACAAAGAATCTCAGGTTCGATTCCCGCTGGAGTGAACTTTTTTGTTACTTCAACCAATAAAGTAACCATTTGTAGCTACAAGTAAAATGTCAATTCATCTTGTGTTTATAATGAATTAAAACAATAGAAATATTCAAAGAAGTAGTAAAATCTTTCAATGTTCGCTGTTAACTAGCAATAAAATGTAATTATTTCCTAAATATATTGATATCAGAGCTACATTATGGTTACCACAGTCGCTATAATGTTCTTGACACTTCGTGTCTGTATCTGTTGACAGTGTGAGAATTACAAGGGGGTGAGAAGGAAATCTTCTTTGGTAACACTGGATGTTGCTATAACCAAAGGAGATTTCCCCCTTATTTCCTTTGTAATCAGCGGCGCAAATCTGTCTTCAACATTGGGGGGGGGGGGGACTGGTAAGACCGTTCCCATATTTTTAAGTGATGTTCAAAATATTTATGAAGTTGAAAAACAATGTCGTGGAAGATCAGGGGAGCAGAGTTATGTTCAACATTGAAAGGCGGGCAGATTTGAGGCTTTTCTGGGGGTTATCAATTTCAACTCACTTTCCTTTGTGCCGATCGGACACAAATCATCACATTTTTCCCCAAAAACAAATTTTAAATCGGATTATTGGGAGTAAAGTCCCCCAGTTGCAAGATTGGAGGGGACACGTCCCCCTCATCCCCCGTGCCAATTGCGCCAGTAATTGGCACACTGTCTACAGATGTAGACACGAAGATTCAAGTACATTTTTACCCGCCTGTGGTAACCATAATATAACTCGTGATATCAATATATTTACGAAATTACATTTTATTGATAGCTAACAACGAACATTGAAAGATTTTACAACTGATTTGAATATTTCTATTGTTCTAATTCATTATATAAACATATGGTGAATTAACATTTTACTTGTAGCTAGAAATGGCTACTTTATTGGTTGAAGCAAAAAAAAAAAAAGTTGGCTCCAGCAGGGATCGAACACGGAAAACTTTGTATGTGAGTCACAGAGGCTACTGACTCTGACACGCCGTCACTTGATAACTCTGCGCATCGTACGATATATGTCGCGTGTCGAAAACGTTGAGACGCTTTTTCTCCTCTATATTAGGCCATTCCGTTCTCCCAGTTTGTAATATGAACACTTTAAATGTGCGCTATCACCTTGCAAAAAATGGCCCCAAAATTAATTTACCGAAGTCTGCTTTCTCTTTGTAAGATACGAGAAAGAACGGTCACATGGTGAACTAGATACAGGAATGGTGACAACAATTACGGCTAAATTGTGAATTTCATGAAAGCAATTTTGAAACAATCAATTACTTCAGTAAACTGAGAAACGGAGGTAATTTTGCATTGCTTTTCTTCCTCATAACGTTTCAAAACTTTCGGGAGAAGTTTCAGTTCTACCTCTATACTATCGACATCACATCCATAATCACGTGCAAGTGGTTCAATTTTCTCAAATGAGAGGAAGTGTTCACTTTTAGGGTGAAGACTGCTTATTCCACATAGAATACCTGCATTTTCTGTAAAACGCCTTTTTATTTCTGCAAGTATTCTGTCAAGTACAGGAAGAAATATCCTAAGTCTGATGTCTTCTTGGGATTGGATATCTTCTAACTCAACCAATACTTGCTCTGTCATAATATACTGACATAAATGATTGGGCAGTGATCGTGTTCTGGACATTGGACCCGTTAGAGATATATCGTTATTTTCAGCAAGACTCAAAGACTCATTCCAATTTCAGTAAAATAATCCAGTACACCCTTCGTAACTAAAACGGCATCAGCCAGTGCTCTCTCCTTGTTTTGTAGATAATCTGATAATCTTTTCATCTTTCCAAAAAAAAGTGTGAACAAGTTGAGTTGGAACACAAATTGAAAATTCACTTCACTTAATAGACGTCTTGCTTCAGAAGAGCGACTGCGATTTTTATTACTTATCTCAGCAAGGGTTAGAATAACTGCCCTAAACATTCTCTTCATAGCTACACAACCTGCAACCTAAGATAAAAGGGTAAAAAATATTTCGTTAGTGGTTCAGAAGATACTTAATGCCGTAAATAATACTATATATTGAATATCATAAGAAGACAGTACATTAGAAGCCGTCATTTTCTAAGTAGTATCACTGACAACACCTCAGCAATATACAAAGAACGCGATGACCGATAAGTGGAAGGTCATTGTGATGATGCAGTGTCCTGCCCGAAGGTCGATCTTTGAGCCGAAGCACAGTGGACGAAATGCACAATCTAGCTGTTCAAAAGTCCAAAATCAAGTTCCTTGGGATTACACACATAGTACCCGTAATGAGTCAGAAAGAAATCAGAGATGACAGACACAACAGTAGAAAAATATGACGTTCTGCAGGGAAATGGATTTGCACGTATAAAAGATGAGTTGAGATACAGCAGCAAGTATTACTAATGTTGTTCAGATTTAGAGGGTCAAAGTTATCCCATCGTGCTTAATATTTGCTCGACGGTTAGGAATCGAGAACTGCCGCATTTGATGCTGCAGAGATGTACTATGATTGAAGTACAAATTGACTGAAAAATTAAATGCGTTTATCACAAGTAGCACGTGTACAACATCGAAAGTTGCTGTCCGTACAAAAAAGTATATGATATTGTATTTTAAGGGAAAACAATAAAGATATTCACTTATATCCACATCGAAATTTGTTTATGTGCAATAAATGAATGTTCTCGTATGCAATAATAGTGACATTAGCTGCAGAAAACTGCAACCTGATTATGTGTTTCATAATTTCAGATACGATATCTACATCCCGGAGAGAGCTGTTTGATATTTGGGGTGAGAAAAGAACCTCAACTGCCAAAAATGTTGCAGTTGCAACATATGTATGGAGCAGACTGGGACTGGGGAAGACACACACAGATGAAAAAGAGCACATTCAGCAGCAAGTGAACAATTTTAATAGCAAAGTGTATCAAAAATGACCAGAAATCGAATCGTGTACTGAAGGTATTTTTATCACGAGATCGTAAATGACTGGGTAATAATGTTAGCTTTGTGTCTTAACAGCAACAAGATTATCAAGAACCAGGGGCATCATCCTGCAGCACACTCGGAAGGCCACCGAAGGAATTTGAACAACTGTCCATATCAACAAAGATAAAGGCTTCCTCGTTAGTGAAAACATACTCAACAGAAGAATTAGCCGCCCAAAGTAGTTCACGTTGGTCTGAGAGGAGATGCTGCACGATTGTGGTGTGTTGTTTCACAGACCTCACGACCAAGCTTTTTGCCACTTGCCATTAAAATTTTGGACATTGTTTTCCTGTCACTTACCTTCTTGTGATAAAAATGCCTTCAGTGTACGATTCGATTTCTATCATTTCTGATACACTTTGCTATTAAAATTGTTTACTTGCTGCTGAATGTAGTCGTTTTCATCTGTGTTTGTCTTCTCCAGTCCCAGTCTGCTTCATACATATGTTGCAACTGCAACATTTTTGGCAGTTGGGGTTCTTTTCTCACCCCAAATATCAAACAGCTCTCTCCGGGATGTAGATATCGTTTTCCCTTAAATTTTAATATTACATAATTACCTTTTTGTACGAATAGCAACTTCCGATATTGTACTCGTGTTACTTGTGGAAAGCGCATTTAATTTTTCAGTCGATTTGTACTTCAATTATAATACAACCCTGCAGCATCAAATGCAGCAGTTCTCGATTCCTAACAGTCAATCAAACGTTGAGCACGATGGGTCAAGTTTGACCCTCCAAATCTGACTAACATTGGTAATACCAGCTGCTGTATCACAACCCGTCTTTTATACGTGCAAATTCATTTCCCTGCAGAACATCAAACTTTTCTACTGTTGTTCCTGTCATTTCTGATTTCTTTCTGACTCATTACGGGAGTAGAATGATGGAAGCGGTTCGTCAAAGACTTTTGAAACCCGTTAGTTCTAATGGGTTTTGAGTTAACAAGGTTTAGAAAGTGTGTGACGTTAATTGCAACATGTGAAAGTAGGTCTGAGTGTTTTTCTGGAAAGTGGAATAACATTAGATGATGATGTGAATGACCTTTGGTGTGTCCACGCACGAGCATGACCCCCAATAGCCCCCATGGGTGTCCTATAGAACCCGAAGTGTGCGCCTGTAGCGTGCATAGCCCCTGTATTCCTCAGGACCCCTCCAATGGTTTTGGGTCCCTATGGATTTCCTATAGCCCCTGTATTGCTGAGAAACTTTAAAATGGTTGTGAAAAGAGTGTTCTTGTGTAGGGGCCATGAACCCTGGGTTTCCAGGGACCTCCCGCCATGGCTCCGAATGTAAAAAAAAATTGCCCCGAACACTGGGTGTGTATACTAAAAACATGTTGTTTCCTGGCTTTATAGGTTCGATTCTAGGTAGTGTATAACTCTCAGGAGCCCTCTGGCTTTTATTTCCTTCGTACTATTTATAATAATGCTCGTTGTTAAAATAGGACCCCTCCTGGGTCCTTTAATGATCCCCTCATGTAAAAGCCCTGTACACTAATATTTTATTTCTCTTGTATTTTTTAGAATACTCACTGTTTAAAAATTCCTTTGGAAACTCGTTAAAAATTTGATTGTGATCATATTAAAGATGGAGGAAATAAACTCTATTCATGCGGGACTTCTTAATTCTATTATTTGCATAGCAAATTCAGAACACTCTTTGAGTGTGAACATATTAAAAATTTGTTTTGCATGATAGATTATACTGCATACAGAGATTGGTCTTCGCACGTCTTTTGCTGGTGATATCTGGACACTAACGGAAGTTTTCGCATGCTTTTGGAACCCGGATGTATGGACGGAAGTGAAATTTGCTGATGTATGATAATCACCTTACTGCTATGTGACATCACAGAATACTACCGACGCACTAGCAAGCAACTTTGGCGCCGCGGTGGGTAGACATCAGAATGCTGACAACTAATAGAAAACAAGTTTGGGCGCCGCGCAAGGTGAACAGGTGATTACCTTGTAGGTATGAAAATACTTTAAATACAAGTTATAAGAGAAAATATATATAAAGACACATCATGCAGTAGTATGAGATAAAAGATCATTGCAATATTGAAGCATCATCATCTGATGCTGAAACAGAAATATACGAATCATCTTCAGATGAAGAATTTGATATTGTCGCAATAGGGTCACCAGCGCTACCAGTTTCAGAAACCCCACCCTCATCTCCACCTCTATTATCAGGAGCATCCAGATTTTGGAGTTTAGATTGTTGTAATAGTCAAAAAGTGAACCGAGAATGCATAAAAAACGCTATTGAAAAATTGAATTTGAACGATACATTAATATGCGAGGGTTGTAGAGTAGGATCCTATCATGATTATGTTCATGATTTATGAATGTACCCCCAAAATCATTGGAAACCCGAGCATGGAGTATTATAGCAAGTCCTAGTTTTTTCTTGTATGCAAAAAAATTATGAAACATATCTGGAATTATTAAATGATACAGACTATCACCCGGAATTACTTGACGTTTTATTATGAAAAGGCAGACGGAAATCGGACATTCCGGATTGAAAACATCTATTCAAACAGTGCTAGTATTTCATGTGTGTCATGTACTGCTAAAAATATTAATGAGAATTCTGTATTAAAAATAAAAGTATACTTACGTAATAATCAAATTGAATGCGTGGAGTGCAAATTCAATATTCTTCATGATTGTACTCATCTTCATAATCCTGGAATATTTGCAGCGAAGTACTTATCTCTTGATAAAACTTAATGAACTATTTGAACTTTTTGAACAAGAACAGTGAAATCTCATTTATATGATTTATGCGTAAAACTTGTGATGTTTTAAAAAATGCAGTATTTGTAGGACAAATTTTACCATTCTTCATTCAGCGCACAAATGAAATTTTACCATGCGTAAATCAATATATTATAGATATTCAAGCTTTTAAAATGTCTCATAACGAATTTATTATTCGTGAGTTTTGTCTAAGCGCATGCGATGATACAGTAAATTTCTATTGGTTGGTAAAATCTCCAGTAGAATATGATTTGTTGTCATTAGGTTGTCAAAAACAAATTGATTGGCTAACTAAATTTACACGGTTTAAAGTGGGATAGCAAAACTGGATATACTGTATCATTCATACCCAACATTATATATCAATTATGTACAAAGAAATCAACCTTTTATTGTAAAGATTTAGAGAAACCTCTTTGGATTAAGAGAATATTTGCATTAATGTTATTGATTTAGAGACAATACATTGTTCTTCACTAAATGAATTGTGTGGAAACATTTAATGAATATTGTTCTTTTTACACAAATATTGTAAAGAAATCAGAATGTGCATATCGTAATGCACAACAGTTGATTTATTGGTCTAAATATGAAAGATCAACATTAACTAATGCATTATCAAGATTGTAATGAGAAATTGTAAATAAAATGCAGGAATGTAATTTTAAAAAATATTTTTTTAAAAAAATTGTAATAAAAATTATATATAACACGTTAAAATTATAAATATATATAATAAAAAATAAAAATATTTGTTTTCTTTTTAAACATTTGTTTACATGTTTATAAACGATATTCTTTTTTCAAATTTTTCTTGTTAAACATTTTTAAACACGTTTGAAATGACAGTGCGAATGATGCAAAAAGAATAAAACAATATATCCGCACAACACAATCATCATCCTGATATTGTTGAGTATTTGTAAAATATTTTAATATTTTTGATAGTTTTTTATTTCCTTGGGAATGTCCATAGTAAGACTATCAAAGTAGTAGCCTTGCTTTTTTCATTGATGTACACTGCGACCCAGTGCGAATCATTTGAATCGGATCTATCAAGATTATTTACAAGTGCAGCAGGTGGTTCTACCATTACAGGAAGTTTGTCAATGGGGTAAATCCCAGTAACACTTGCACCAGTCACTTTATCAACTAGTAAGTTGTAACAATTCGTTACTATACATGATGATTATTTTTTAATTGTAGTAGGTATGTAATTATCCCTGTTACTCACATGTAAATCATAATCATACACTTTTACATATTCACTATACAGTAATGCTTCATGAACACTACACCTATATTGTCCGAAACGATGTTTATTATGTGCACACTTGTGAACGTGAAAACTTAATGCAGTATACTTTGGAGCCTATTTCTTCTAAATTTGTAACATTTCTTTGAAAAATTTCTTGAAGAAAACACTTTCTAGTTATTCCGTATGTGTAAATACTTGTATTTTTTACAATATGATTGAAGTATCTCCTTAAGATGAGAATACTCTACATCGCCTTCGTGCCAGGTAATACCATACACATTCTCACTTAGATACTTGTTTGTACTTATGATTGCCTCAGATAACTTATTTATTGGATATGGAGATTTAAATATCCAATTTAGAAAAAGGGAACGTCAGGATTTACAATTGCTAGCTCCTTTACAATAAATTCATCCTCATTATCGTGAAAACCAGAGTACTCAACAACTCTCATTATACTCAACTGAATAAATTAGGTGTTATCAGTATAAATATTTCTATCTTTGTCTCTTGTGCTAAAGAATCAAATTGTGATTACACGATGCATGTAAAAGGTTCGGTTAAAGTTTCTGAAAATGATACTTTTAAATTTACAGGGGAACACGAACTACATCCCATGTATTATCGTCTAAAGTCCATGTTGGAGACAATATGCATATCCATTTGCATATTCATCAAGAGTAACAGTATGTGAATAATTTTGATGATATATACCAGTACCTGATATCAGAGTATAGTAACTTAGAAGGTATAAATCATTAAAATCAGTAGTGAAGGGGTTGGGAGGAAATGATTTTGAGCCGACATGTAATTGCAGTTTTGAACGTTAAAGTTTCGAAACTCATAGGGATTAAGAAGTGATTTCCCATTGAAGGCAGTGTTGGAGGTGAAACGAATAACCAGGCCTTTAGGAACATTACCCAGGAAGAGATTATCAAGGTTGTAAGAGTTGGCTTGTGCAGGGATAACATAAGATCTTGTCTCTACTCTTGTGAGAGGTAACTTGGCCGTTTCCGAAACCATTCGTGTATTTAATTGCACAGCTAAATCTGCGGCTACATCAATGCGTTGTACATGAATAACTTCCTCAAGTGCAACTTTATAACTTATATTTTCATGAGACATTTAGCAAAAGTTATCTTTACTGCGGTGTAATTTTACACGTAAACTTACCTTATTGGGAAGCATACGATCTAAACTTACAATATCAGTATGAAGACGTCCGTACCTTTCGAAAGATTTACTATTTTTCACCTTATTAGCACGTTTTTCAAAATCAGCATTTGTAATATCTAATTTATTAAATTGTTTTTCAGTATCTTTATGCCACATGGCACATGCTAAATGTGTTTGAGAAGCATCATAAGAGTAATTTAATAATGTTTCAATGTATACACGATAAGGATAAGATCCTAATGATTAATTTATTATTTAACGAAATATCAATTTGACAAAATAATGAATGTAGGAAATTATTTACTGGTGCATCAATATCATTTTCAGTTAATTTTGTACCATCAGCTTTTGTAATTATAGAACGTACATAAAGATGTAAATATGCAGGATGAATAAATTTCCCAGTTTCTCCAGGAATAACAAATTCAATAGATCCTTCTGAGGTTCATGTAGAAATAGGACGATATTCAGCATTTGTAGTTGTTCAATAGCTGCATGTGTCTTAGGTATAGAAAAGAAATCAAATTCATTGGTACAACATTCAGAACTATCTGAATTTAGGAGCAACACTGAAAAGATATCGTTAATACGTTTACGTTTTGTCGGTGGTCCAAATTTTACAATTGCAGGAACCTTCCTTTTGCGTGATCGTCTCTTCATTACCCGCAACTTGTGTACCCGTTTGTAATGCCTGACGTCCTACAATTTTTGCACCTTGTTTAAGAAATGGTAGCAAAACGAAATAACCCTTTAAAGAAACTACCTATACCATGTCCCTTTGATATAAGGTCCTGAAAAATATGGTATTCCACGTCCACGATAAGAAACACGTCTTGCTCTCATCTTTATTATTTAACAGATGCAGGAGAGCGTTTAAAAGTCCCTCTCTGCATCTACTAGTATGCAATCGAAATACTATTAAAAGTCTAAAGTGTTACAGTCAGTGTCCCAGATCGAAATGGCAAGTTTCGCCCTGCATAAACTTTTAATAGTATTTCGATTGTGTTCAAACAAAATTTTGCAAGTGCCATATAATGAATATCTTCAAAGGTAACTGTTTGAACTTTTCCGTATATATCAGAGATTGTTGCTATACGTAATGGTGCTTTTGTATCACCTAAAAATTGATATTGTATATCTGTATAAATAAAAATTTCATGTGAATATCCAATATCTGTATGGTTGTTTGAATCCCCGACGTTCATTCACAACGTAAGATTTTTCAGAAAAAAACTAATTGTAAAGCTAATATAGGTGACAACCTAACTGATTCTATACGTTCATCACATTCAACATGTGAAACACATTCAACATCACAGTCCAACATTTGAAAAACTAAATCTAATAAATCTTCACACTGTTTAATACATCTATTAAATGATGAATGGTTGGATAATATCCAACAATAACTTTACTCTTTATAGGCTCTGCATTTTTAACTTTATACCATAACATTTTCACCTTCGGTAACATTATAACATGTTAATGGAATATGCACTTCACTTAACCCCACATACCAATCGGATTCTGATAATCGTATATTATTTTTTGATTAATAAAATGTGTTGGACTATTTGTAGGATATACATTTGTACTAGCGTTTAAAACTAATGTAATGTACAAATTATCATCAATACTTTCAGAAATCATATTCGTTTAAAGTGAAGTGTGAAGTTTGAAGTTCCGGAACGAAATAGTAATTTTAAATCGTGTACATCTTTTAAGTTTACTTCTATCGTATCAAAATATTTCTTTTCAACATTAACATAATGCGGTGTGTGAAACAGAAAAGGTTTTACATGACCGTGTTGTACATAATATACACTAAGTTTTCGAACTACAGGGCCTATATTTTCTTGTTTCACAATATCAACGCATACATTAATTGTATTGGGAATATTATAATCTAAATTACATGGAAATTTTCCACGTCTTAATATCAAATCAACATTTCTAACTTTTGTGTATACATTTTTAATATCAAGTGTATTTTCATTAACAAATCCAAAAATATGTTGTAATCCCGGTATAATATCAATCATACATTGATCTTCTAATTTTAAAAAATGTTTAATAAAAAATTGAGTTTTATTTTGTAAATATTGTAATATACAAACATTTTCAGGAATAAACTGAAGAATAGATTCAATAGATTAATATCCCGGTGTTATTGGAACATGATAACGTTTATCATCAATAACAGTAGTAATTAAAATTTCTTCATTTTCACCATTATAAAAACCACGGAATATTAATTTGTGTTAATGCAAAACCCCATTCCCCATTACTTAAATGAATAGGTTGTGCTAATTTAGCTCGAAACGAAGCTGTAGTATTATTATTATTATCGAAAAATTTACTACTTGCATTTGAAGGAAGAGTAACGTAAAAGTCGTGTGTAAAGTATGAATTCATCTTGCAAACTAAATAATCTGATCTAATCTACGAATTCATACTTGACGGATATCCCAACCATTTTATATACATCCAACCATTTTCACGTTTTAATACTTTTTCAATTAGATAAGTTTTCTTTGAATTTATAATTACTTTTTGTAATTCTTGTGCATAAAATATCAATTTAATTTCTTCCTCATTCCAATCTTTTAATTTATAAGTGAACGGATCTGATTTAATACATTTATCAACAATAAATATTTCTTGTGATCATTTAGATAAATATCCTTTTTCTAATATATGTTTATACTTACTAACACGAACAATCACTAGGACTAAATTTACAAGTTATATCCGTTTTATTCATTTTATTTCCGTATAAATTTTCCCACACTTGATCGACATTGGAATGATTTACTTATGCAGGTGTCATTTCAATACTTGAATGATTATAATCATTTACAATTCGATGCAAGACATTAATATATCGATAAGTATTCTTTGCAGTAATGTAACGATACAATTTTTCTTTTAATGTTCTTATAAATCGTTCTGCTAAAGCACATTTAATTTCGGAATGAACACTATAATGATTCATTTCATATTCTTTAAATAATTGTTTTACATAATGATTATAAAATTCACCGCCTAAATCTGTACATTAAACACGGGCAACTTGATTTTTTTAAATTTTTGTTATTGCTTTTGCCATTTCAGGATCTTTGTTTTTAAGGGAACGCAATACGCATAACGTGAAAAAATATCAATACAACATAATATATATTTATAATTATTATTATACTTTGCAACATTTTGCATGTGAGCTAAATCCATTTGTAGTGTTTCATTTGGTGCACTAACATACTTTTTACGTTCAAAAACTTTACAAGCTGATGCATGTAATGTATAAGCATCCTGAGAAGCTAACCAATTCTTAATTTCCTTTTTAGACAACTTTGTTTTACGATGTAATGTTTGTATACTCGGTAAAGAATCAGAATGTGGATAATCATAATATATTCTTGATAATTTTGTCATTTTTACATACTATATTCTATCCAATGTTTAAATAAATAAGATACTGCTGTAGGACTAGATGATTTTCTTACTTTAGGATCAAGTTGTCTTTTACTACTACTACTAATCAGTTTTGATGCTGGCGTGCCAATAAATTCTTTAGAAACATTAAGATCTTCTAACAAAGTTTTAAATTTATGAATATTTATAGGATTTCTTGAATATTTTCTTCTGCGGACATCATTTACTAAATATATATTTGAACCGGATATTATTTTTCCTTGGATACTTACTATACCAGATTTATTCCATTGAATTTTATCAGAACATGTCAACCGTTTTAATAATAGATCTGTTTCCCTACGTAGTGTTTTTGGTACTGATTGTAAAATCTTTGATACAAATGGTGAAATAGAAGTATTGTTATCATGTTGGAAAGTTGATGATTTTTCTTTTTCTTCTTCCTACTGAAGAACAGGTAATGTAATAGGTTTATGTGAAGATGAAGTATACTGTAAATAACGATGCAAAGCTTGTTGATATTATTTCCACTTTTGTTGTACACTAAGATCATGACGTTTTAAAATATTACTCATTTCTTAATCTAAAAGTGATTGATGTGAATCTATGGATTTAAGATTGGTTCGAATTTCATGTACGGCATTTTCTGGAACTAAAATCATTTTACGTAATTCTGACATTGTTATCGACTAAAAATACGTGCTGCAAGAAGTGGTCCCAAGATTAATAGTAGAAGCGCACCACCTTTTTGTACTAATAACTTTTTCTTCTTTAATGCCGTACGTTGTCGAGATAAGGCACGTAAGATCTTTTTATGTCTACGTAAACATTGCTTCTGACAAGAATTTAAAGGGATATTTCCTTTTATTGTGTTTTAGCTACTTGAGAAATTGTTCTCATTAAATCCCCTGAAGCATTTTGTAAAATTTGTTTTAGTTTTCTACTCTTGCATTTGCACAGAGCACGGAGAGTTGTAGTGTAGTTTCACCTTCAACATCTTGACTCAGACTAAACAAAAATCTCTATATTTATGTCTTTTACGTTAGTGTACACATGCATGATTTCATTAGGAAAACTATTTGTACGTATTCGCAATGCATCGTTTGTTTTCTGCGTTAAGTCAAATAATAAAAAAGTGTGAGGCTCACGTGTTACATCCTCGAACACATTCACGATTTCCATACTATATTTAGGCAATATTTGCCTTGCTAAATATTGTATTTGTAATTTATCACGAGGATTTTTAAATACTATAATATAATGTGCATTTAAACTAATATCACGTGCATGTTTTCCTTTTGGAAATAAATTTTGAATAATAAATATTACAGTCAACTTTTTATGATGTGCATACTTTGCAAATAAATTAGCAACATCACCTTTGGTTTCCGACATTAAATCATCAAGTATTAATAATGAATTTTCTTTAATTTCAAAATTATTCATGACGTATCCCTTCCACAAAACGTATTTTTGCATGTGCATCTAATTTTGGTATTACTGCGCCATAACATCATACTAAAATGTCATATTAAACTTCTGCGCTAAAATAGTTTGTGACCTAAGACTTGGGTGAACTAGTGTTGCCCCCAGGACTCAAAAAAATTCTCGTCTTGTCTCGTAATCCTCCAAAAATGGTTAAACAGTAAATTCAAAATAGTTGTTAAGGAAACTTGTTCTTCTCCCTCGCGTGCCCTCGTTCTCACGAAGGAAATTGTTCCTCACCCTCGCAGTGACACTTGGTGTTCGCACTCGTGCTGAAAACTTGTCCCGCCCTCGCTGCCGAAACTTGTTTTCACCCTCGCGAAGGGAGTTGTCCATCGCCCTCGCGTAATTGTGGGCGAGGGAATTTGAGGGTGAGGATGCCCTCGAGAGGGCCACCCTCGCTAGGGTGAACATCTGTGTCATACAGTCCTCATCTGGCATCTTCACATTATTATTTCTTTGGTTCGGTGAATACTTGGCCGACCAATTCAATTCCGATGACAAAAGTGAAATGGGATACTTTCAGAAGACTAACTTCTATGAACAGAAGTAAGGATTTGGGGAATCGCCGGGTGTGCTCCAATTTACAGTTTACTACCGGGATATGGAATGTCATCCAGGCTTAGCGGGGATTCTCACCGGAAAAAGTGAAAATCAACTCTCCTGAGAACGCAGTAATTAATTTTGAATGAACAATGGAGTTTCTTTCTTTTACAGTGGTGGAAAATACGTAGTCTTGAATGAGTCGGGATGACAGCGTAACCAGAGAGGTTCTAGAGTTCTAACTCTAAAACCTTGATTCTCATCACGACATTCTGAACACGAAAATCTTGATACAAGTAAATATACGAGGGTCATTCGGAAAGTAAAGAACGTTTTGCGCTAGCGCGTGTTCCCCCACCCCCGCTGGGTTATTTACCTGGGCATGCTTTAGCCTCAGTCTGGCACCAGCTGCGATCCGCTTCGGTCCTTTATTGCTTCGCTGTGCGACTGTAAAATGTGCGATACAATTACTGATCCCGCCAAGTGTGAGGTTCGTAGTGTGATAAGATTTTTGAATGCAAGAAAAGTGCGTCAGATAGAAATTTATAGACAAATCACTGAGGTGTATGGAAATGTAATGAATGAAGCATCAGTTCGTAAGTGGTACATTATGTTTAATGACGGACGGACGAATGTGCACGATGAGGAACGCTCGGGCCGGCCTTCTGTTGTGACTGACGAACTCAAAGAAAGAATTGAGCGGAAAATTCAAGAGGATAGGCGATTCACTATTGATGGGCTGCACGAATTCTTTCCTGAAATTTCAAGAACTTTGTTGTACGAAATTGTCAGTGGTGAACTTTGGCGGCAACTGTGTATGCCGAAGGCATAGAAAAACTTGTACTACGGTATGACAAGTGTTTAAATTTACACGGCGACTATGTCGAAAAGTAACTTAAGTATCACATAATATGTAACACAAATTTCGCCTTTGTATATCAGTGTTTATACAAAAACGTTCTTTACTTTCCGAATGACCCTCGTATATTGCTGAAAATAGTAGCAAAGAGAAATGTTCGTTCGATTTCTTTTAAGAGAACAGTCGCTTCATCGAAAAAAAAAGAAAAAAAAAGTGAAATGCATCTTTCCACTTTGGAGCCTCAGCATAACAATTCCGGAATTTTACGTGATTTCAACGCTGGTAAAGTCTCTACCCAAAGTTGATATCCTCGTTATACACTGAGACTCAGGCCATACTGTAATACGGCGATATATTAGTTTCTCAGTTTTCTTTTTATGGGGGTACAACAAAATTCTGCATTGTTCGAGGACCTGAGTCGCTATGAACATGGTATTTGAAAGTGTTGCCACAATTGCATAAATTGTGTTGAGAGACTTGACGGCTATATTGAAAAGTAGCTTTACGAGGGGGACTGGAAAATTCATGAAATCACCAAGAAGACATAAAAATTGAAACATATCATTGTAGTCATTAGAAAGGTCATATATTGTGAACCTCTCATCCAGTATATGATCACTTTATCATTGTTATTTCCTTTGTTACAGGTTCTGTAAGATGATGTGACGGAGGATCTAAGGAAATTCGAGAAGAATGAGCTTCGCAGTATCATCAAGTTTTTTGTGCTGCAAGACAAATCCTCTGTGGAAATTCATAAAACTTTGCACGATACTTTGGAGGAACACGTTCCTGGATATACAACAGTAGCGAAGTGGATAAGGCGTTTTAAGACTGGTCATCGTGAGACTGAAGATGAACCTCGCTGAGGCAGACCTTCAAGTGCAGTGACCACGGAAAACATCGACAAAGTACATGACATGATCATGAAGGATAGGCGCATATCGATCAAAAACTGCTGCGTGTGTGTGTCATAATAGCAAAATATTTGGACATGCGGAAGGTCAGTGGCAAATGGATCCCAAAATGTTTGAATGCTGACCAGAAGAGAACACGAGTGCAGACGTCACAGGAAATTTTGCAAACGTTTTAAAACCCTGGTGAGTTCTTGCAGTCTGGTAACAGAAGATGAAACATGGCTGCACTGCTATGATCCAGAGACTAAACAGCAATTCATGGAGTGGTGCCATAGTGTATCTCCTCGACCGAGGTAGTTCCGAAGCCAAAGATCAGCTGGGAAGATGCTTGCATCTGTGTTTTGAGATAAGGACCGTGTCATCTTTATCAAATATCTTAAAAAGGGTGAAACCATCAATACTGGAGTTTATTCCAACTATTTGGTTGAGCTGAAGGAGGCTCTGAAGAAAATGCGTCGGGGAAAAGTGAGCAGTGGTGTTCAGTTTCTCCAGGACAAGGCACCCTCCCACACAGCTCATCAAACCATGCAATTACTGGTGTATCTGGGCTTCACCTGTGTACCTCACCTACCCTACTTCCTGATCTGGCCCCCTCCGACTATCGCCTCTTCCCACATCTCAAAGGCAAACATCCGATGAGGCACTCATTGCGAAGGTGGAGGGCTGGTTTGCACAGCAGGACAAGGCCTCCTATTTGCAAGGATTAGAAATGTTGCCACATCGTTCTGAAAAGTACATTGAGCTTCAGGGGGAATACGTTGAACTGTATTAAAATGGTTCTTCTAGGTAAATTTCTTCTTGGTGATTTCATGAACTTTCCAGCCTCCCATAGTATTATAAACCTTCAGTTTCTGATGTGTTACCTATTACACTTCGTTCTACATAAATTATTTATTGTTCAGGTCTCGTAACAATCAATACTTCTTTTTTAAGAAGAGAATTATTGAGCAGCAGTATTTGCCAGGGGCTTAAAAGAGCAATAAGGTGATAGGAATTTACATTTGATATATATATATATACTTTTTTTTGAAGCTTTACTCCTTGACACGTTCAGAAAGTTATTTTTTTCTTTTGCAGCGACAAAGAGGGAGAAGTAGAGGAGTTTGCCTAGTAGCTTACGTGGAATGAATACTAATGCGTATGTGACTATCACTGTTGGGCAGGTTGAAGCGGAACTTGCCCGCCACTCAGCATACAAGTAACATGTGTTCACCTGTCTACGGTAGCCTGACGCACTCACGCAGGGTTCTCACTTATTTGGCAAGCACGAATTCCCTGACTTTTCCAGGTCTATATGTAATGTAAAAAAATAATTATATTTGATCAAATAGGGGTTTCTTTATCTGCTACATCTATAAGTAGAAATTTTATTTACAAAAGTAATTTATACCCGTACTAAATAGCCTGGGAAGGCAAAAAAAGAGAAACAGATTCTGAGAAGTAAAGCTCCGTACTTTTTTCAAGTTTTCAGTCAGTGGGAAAACTATCTGGGCTGTTTAGAATATTCAATTCCCGTCCTCTTCCCCAGCATAAAAATAGCCACTTGATCGAGCTCTATATTTGAATGTTTTAAATTTCAAAATACGCAAACAGGCATTTCCTACATGATAATAACACGCGTTCCGTATCATATTGGACATAGTATGCCGAGTGCTTGCACGTAACATGAACAATATTATACATTAGGATGAGTTCAAAAGTGAAATCTTTACCTATTCTGATATTTCAAGCTTCAGTTCAGAACAAGAAAACGGAACACAACAAAAAGGAAGCAAGTCTGCTTCAACATGCTGGAGTTAACCCTTTAATGGGTAAGCATTGATAGCATTACCATTAAAATATTTAGTTTGCTTTTACGGTTGAAACATGTCTTCCTGATTATAATTTCGTAATTTTTAAAATATTTTTGTACTTTGGTAACAACATACAGTGTGTTTATTTCAAAGCAACATTACCATAAAATAGGTCTTGGTGTAGCTACTGAGCAGCATTGCCCTATTATGGTAAAATATCATAAGAATACTCTCAGTAATTACCAACAGTTTCGTTGAAACATTTCCCTCCAAAACAAGAAACTACAAATAAAAAAGTAAAAAAAGAACTTTCGCGGAACGTAGGAGTTAAAGCTTCTACAACATAGATGTGTCGCAAGTCCCGACGCTCGTGAGCTCGGCACTCACGGCAATAATTGAGCGCTCACTTCACACTCACGTGGACTCATTTGCTTTAGTTTAAAAAAAAAAAAAAAAAAAAAAAAAAAAAAAAAAAAAAAAAAAAAAAACTCATTCCATGTGCAGAATTGTAAAGGAAGAATGAAACATCTTTACAAAAAGGAAAGGCACAGTCTTGAGGTCTGAGCTGTCTTTTTATTGTCCAGAGGACTTCAAACACCTTTCGATACAGAACCGACTTTTTCATGGTTATGAGAGGATGGTGTTTGAAGCAAGTATTTGTTTGTTGTTGTTTTAGTAACAACCTCCATGATCCAAGCCTTTTTTTTTTTTTTTTTTTTTTTTGAGATCATAGAGTTAGGAAACTACTTAACCTTGCGAAGTAGGAAATTTATTTACTAGCAACTAATGAAGCTGTGCGTTCATAGAAAAGTCGAGCAAAATAATTATGTATTATTTAATTGTAGCTTCTTTAGATCCCAATAAACAAGAGTAGCTCTTAAGAATGTTGATAACTTGCACCATAATGGTTATTCAGCCCATTAATTTATATGAGGAAACATTGTTTTAATTTCTTGAAATAAAAAGAGTTTTAGCCTGTTAATTTTACTGACTACTACTTCTTGAGATCTTTAAATGTATTCTATGCGAAATTTAACTACTGCATTATGTAATTTTAATATATACCGGTATAAATAAAAACTAAAACAATATTACATTGAATGTTTTTAAAGCAAGGAACTCTTAAATAGGCCAGAAGAAGAAATTAGTAAAATTGAATGATTAAACTCTCGTCTATTTAAAAAAAAAAAAAAAATACTTCCTCATATAAGTCAATGGGCTATTAAAAAAAAGAAAAATAGCAATTCAACATCCAAAAAACACCTCCTTTCATTAGTCTTTTTTTCGAAAGCTACCCTGAAACGATGGCGTATCGTTTGTTACAACCAGAGTTAAAAGTGAGGGAAAACACGGGGGGGAGCGTCATCCGCCACTTCCAAAAATACCTATGGCGTCCCTCCACTTCCTAAAAAATATAGTGGGTAAAGATAGGCACAAGGGACGGCATGATGTCATGCGTTCCCCAACCTTTTCAGATCAATTTTTACCCTGGTTACAACTCGATTTTGATGTTTGACAATATTTTCATTGCGGATTTATCAAATCTTATTACTGTGAAGATTAGCACAAAAAATATAAGTACAGACTGAAAAATTTTGTTGTATAAAACGTCAAAATTCACCATCAAAAATGTCTAGTCGGCCTTAGACGCTACCAAATCCCAAAAGCTAAATTTCTGTCTGTACAAAAAATCGCGACCCAAAAGCTAAATTTCTTGACTTTCGTGACCGTTTTCTGATTTCATGATCGATAGACACAGTGAAAGAATTTTTCCTTCTTTTGATTTTGTACAAACTAAAATACGAAATCGTTTAGGCACTGATAAAGCCTCTAAGTTCGTTTTTCTTTTTAAACAACTTAATCAGAAAAGAATTGAAATGTGCTCGTGTAGAAAAATTTGCATTGCACTGCAGAGTGTGTATATAGCCTATTTTATATTTTTGTTTATAAAATGAATAATTTTTTACACTCTTCTATTTTTACTATATCGTAATAAATATCAGTATCTTTTATATAATGTTAATCACTGTCGTTTTATATAATGCCATGTGTTCATATTTCTTGTACGCACTTACATTGATAGACGAATTATCACTAGATGTATTGCACAGGCAAATATTTAATTTTATTTTGTTACACACCACTATCTTTCGCTCATAAACTGTAAATATATTCAAGGTAAACTTGTATATCAACATTATATATAATGTGTGTGTTTTATGTTATACGTACATAAATAATTTCAAGTTATCTACACTGAGTATGACCAAGAATACAATACTATGTAAGATGGTTTAGTAGTTAAGCATAGGACGTAGACACTGCCATAAACGAACAGTTTGTAGTTTCTAATCAAAAATGCCATTTCTTAAAAATATATTTTTCAATGTTCTTATTAATAATTTTGCAGTTATGGTAAAAAAAAAGTATGTGATATATATATATATATATATATATATACCTAGGTATTAGCAAACATGGTATGTAAAATTCTGAACTGAATATTGAATTCTAAATTATTCATTGTCATTGACGATGAATACTACATTGTCAAAATTCCTGGCTCAGAAATTTTAATCTTCAATATTTCGTTTAAACTAGCATCCTACCTGATCTTAAAATATATGAGCTACCAACTAATAAATGGAACAGCAATGACGAGATTGGCTAAATGTTGATTTTAGATTCCATATATAGTATAGTCTTACAGCTATTTACTAATAAGGGAACAAACACGATTAGTGATTATACATGTAATTCATCACATTATTTCATGATCAATAATATGCCATTCCAAGTACGGAGATCTGATCTTAATAGGTCAGTATCTATCTTACTTGAATCAAACTTTCGTCACTACACATAAACTAAGTAATCTATTAAGAACATTCCTTCTGATTATCCTACTAACTGGCAACACTGCCGCTACATAGTACGGACTAAGAGACGAATTTTAGATTTAAATTGGATTAGAGTTTCAAAATGCTCAAAAGTACTGCTTTTTGTTTGTTTAAAGAAAAATAAATTTGATTTAAATCACTGTTTAAAAAAAAAAAATCATGTGACAAATCAAACAACCCTGCCAGTAACATACTGAAATGGACTTTGTCCAAATCATCATTAACTCCCATGCCAGTTCGCAGTTTGCAAGTAATGTCTGCATCTGCACTTTGCTAAAAGTTCTATTCTAAATTCCAGAACATTCACTCCAAGAAAGACTCATATAAACACGAAAATTTGAAACACACACACAATACTTAATACGTAAACGTAAGTAGGAACACTGGAGTACTTTCTTTTTCCACAATAAAATAAATGCCATAAAATACACGAGCGTGAACACACAATATATATATAGATAGATAGATAAGGGTATAATATAATTAAGGTAAACTCGGCAGGTGATTCCTGACGAAGATAAGATAGCAAGGGCCGAAAGTTTGGGAACAGGAAGAGGTTCGAGGTGGTACATATCGAAAACCAATACGCTTAGAAATGGCGCTGGTGTTCAACACGTATTGCTTGCTTCACACACAAGTGGTGATTGTGTTCCAGACGCTAAAATACAGGAGTGCGGTCATTGTGCTGCAAGTATTGAAGAGGACAAATGGAAATACTCGACTAAGACATCGTGCGTTATTCAAACCGCGAATAGGCCGACATAATGCGAGGGAACTTAGCCGTGAAATGCATGCTAGTAATGTAACTGAGTGACATGCGTTACATAAAAATGCTTTCTACCCATACCACCTGCAACCGGTACAAGAACTGATAGAAATGAATTTCCAACCACGTGAAGGATTCTGCCGGTGGTTCATTCAACAGACCACTGCCATCATTGTTTCACACATCAGTACTGTTCGCTGACGAGGCCACGTTTGGAAGGGATGGTATCGTCAACATGTATCTCACACACGTAGGCAGATTCACATCCTCATGGTATGGCTGAGAATAATCAAATAAATTTGAACTCTACGCATGGTGTTGTATTGTCCATGATCAACTGATCTACTCCGAACACTAAGTGGAGCACAGTATTTGAACTTCCTCCAGGATACACTCCACATTAATGGAAAATATTCCATAAGCGATTCGCTGCAACATGTGGTGCATGCATGATGAGACTCCCGCGCACCTTAATGTGAATGTCCGCCAGTGATTGAACAGTTCAACTTCCCAAGACGATGGATCGGGTGTGGCGGTCCAGTACATTAGTCTGTCCGGTCCCCAGACCTGAATTCACTGGATTTTCATGCAGAGACATAAAATGTGTGGCGTATGCTACTCCTGTGAATGACTTGCACACACAACGTAAACAGCGTATCCATAACGCCTATGCAACTGTTTGCCGTGACCCAAGTATCTTCGAACGGGTTCGCTAATTCCTGTTCGGCGCTGTCATGCATGCACTGCTGTTCATGATGGGCAATTCGAACATCTGTCATGTGCCCGACGAACGTACATTTGTATCTGAACATCGATTCTAACGCTTCGAACTTACTGTCCCCACGCTTTCAGCCCTCGCTAACTGCCAATATGCTATATGTTCATAGAATCTCCTTTGCTTATCTCTGTGTCACAACCCGACGTGTGACATTAAGTTGCTTCCTATATATATATATATATATATATATATATGTGTGTGTGTGTGTGTGTGTGTGTAGGGTGGGTCAAAACGTACCAAAGTGATTTTCTCTACAGCTAACTTAAAAAATCTGACAAAATATATGCGATATATTATGTACTTGACTCTTTGTAGATCGGTTTATCAAAGCAACCCAAATTTTTGAAAACTAAAGCGAGACAGAGAATAAGAAACCAGTGTAATTTCAATGCATTTTCTTCACAAAGTGGTGTCAAATTTTGAGCTGAGATTGTGTAAAATTGTTGAAACTGAGGGAAAGCATACTGAAAATGCTGTAATGTAAAAATTTAGACCTCCTTGTCTTTTCATGCAGTAGTTATTTACAATTTAAGTTTGTAGCTGGTTACTCGCGACCCTATATTTTATATCAAACTGTCGTGAAGAACGATCTACAACACTATTCGTTCTATTTTTTCAAAGGTGATCCTTTCTGACTTAAAAACACCCTTTCTTTTTTCAACCTTTTATTTATATTATGTTATGATACAGTTCTTCCTCAAACAGCTGGTGTCATCGCTGGTGCGTCTGCTTTCGAGCTCTTCTGTTCACTGATTGGAACTGTAGGCAGAACTTCTTCTTTAGGTTCCACAACAGATACATTATCTGGTAAGGGTTTCTTCGGTCCCATCTTTCCATTTGGATCCCATGGAAGCATAATTTTTACTTTTATTCCAAGCACGCCTAAAAGAGAAGAAATAATGAATAAGACATATTGGGTGTGCGAAAAGTAACTAAGTATTTTTAACACTTATTCGGGCAACCGAAGCCTCCCAGGCCCAGTAGCTTCACTTTTTTCGAATTTCTTAATAACCGTACATATTTCAATGACATAAAATTCTGAATTCTTCTATCCTTAGTCGAACTTAAAATCATGACCATACCGAGTTATTAAAGGAATTTTTTAAAAATAAATTGAAATCTTTTTTCTGACGTAACGGGGCGACCGGGGCATAGGAGGTGCGGTATAACTTTAATGCAATTCCTGTGAAATATAAAATCAAATGGTTACATAATTATATATTGAACACCTGGCTATTGTAACCTTTAGTCGGAACAGTATGTGACAATAGGCATTGAATTTTGCGTGTTCTGCACTTAAAATATATACTGCATCTGACAGGCCCCGGTTGCCCGCCTACGATACAAAAATGTTTTGCCGAGATAAGGGTTCTGCTGGGCATATAAAAGGGTTACACAAAGTTTTGCTGCTCGACAAAAAAAATATATATTCTAGATTAGTCGGAACAGTATGTGGCAGTAGGCATAGTATTTTGCGTGTTCTGCACTTAAAATACATACTGGATCTGACAGGCCCCGGTTGCCCGTCTGCGTTACAAAAATGTCTTGCCCGGATACAGGTTAATACTCTATAAAGTAAGAATTTTACAGGTTTCACGTTGAAAGCAGTGCCATAGCATTTTCATACTGCCTGCTTCATTTTGTTCAATCGACAATTGAAAGCAGCATGTGCCATGTAAATATGGCGAATCACTTATTTGTATATGAGGGAGCTCAGATCACATCATGAAGTGTGGAAATCGATCTTTTCAATGCAGAGCACGTACACTGAAAATACTTAAGTGGCTAGCCATCCACATCACGGTTAGAGAAAAATGTGGGAAGTGCTCACAAAGAGTCGATCTGCTTCCCGAAAAAAATAAACACGCTAGATAGCCCGTGAAACTAATTATCAAGGCATGCAATGCGTGTTTTGCAGAAAATAACTAAATATTTACCAATGGAAACCTCATTACGTACAGAAGTTGAAATTCAATCACCGTGACCGAAGGATGGAATTCAGGGAATTAATGCTGACTTGGTACGAGGACTGACCACAACTGTTTGAAAATATTTTGTAGAGTGACGAGGTTTGGGGTTCGGGGTTTTGCCGATCGCCATTACTGGGCATCAGGTGATCATGATCCTTATATAACTGACAAAATTTGCTGGTCTGTACCATCTGCATGATACTATGATACCGACCACTACCTTCAGATGCTTCATTACATGCGTACAGTATCGAGATGGGAAAACAATGACTTCATATTCGTGCAAGATGGTGCACCAGCCTACTTTGTAGTTATTTTTCGCGAATGGTTGGTCCAAAAGTTTCCTAGATGTAGCCTTGACCTTCCTTTCCGCGAATGGCTGGTTTCCTGAATGTAGTCCTGGACCTCACAAAGGGCCAGCAAGAAGCTTAGACCACACTCCGTTTTTATTATTATTTCTTTTCTCTTCTTCCTTTCTTTCTTGTGAGCTACACTAAAGACGAGATGTACAAGTCCAAACATCGTACAGTGGAGAAATAAAAGGCACAGATGCAAGAGGTAATTTCCCAACTGATTAACTTCAGAAAAACAATTGCATCCCTGGTAGTTTCAGAGGTACCTATGCTCAGATTAACGTATCGTTTTGTTTTCTTATGTAACGAAGGACATACACTCACAATTCTGTTGCCACAAGATAGTAAGGAAAATGAAAGAGGAGGAGGAGTTAAGAAGACAAGTCGAAATAATACTTGAAGTACAATGTTATGAAGTAACAAATTAAGAAATGGAGGTATACATGAGAAAACTGAGAAACAAAATAAATCACCTAGTCCAGGTAACAAAAGCAGAAATTTATAAAAAGAATATTAATAAAATGGGTACCAATATCTGACATGAATATTCAACATGTGTTTATAAAAAAAGAATACCGACCACATGGAAAGAAGCGAACCTTTTTATTACTTTTATATCTATCTATGTATCTATCTCTCTCTCTCTCTCTCTCTCTCTCTCTATATATATATATATATATATATATATATATGATAGATCCGAAATCATATAGACCCATATACCCATTAAACGTAATCGGGGAACTATTTGAAACTATATTATTCGAAAAAATAACATAGATAATTAGATATTTGTACTTTAGAGCACGGCTCCAGAAAACAAAAGAAATCTACATTACTGGAATTAACTGAAGATAGAAAGACCGAAAAATTCAGTTAAACATCTTCGTAGACACTGGTGGTGCATTCGAGAATTTATAGCGGCCATCTCTATTCATTCAGTTGAAAAATATTGAAACAAACAATATTCTACATGAAACAATGAAAAGTTATTGTACAGAAAGAAAAATTATATTGCAATTACCGGATCAGAACATAGTAACTTGAAGTAAAAAAGAATGGCAACAGGGCTCGACTGTGGGCCCAATACTATCTTGTTTAGAATTAATAGAACACACAAAGGAAACAACTGCAACAGTCGGACATACTGACGATATTGCAATAGTAATAAAAGGATCATCAAGGGGAACTGAAAATAAGGAACAAAGTGTTAGAAGAATTAAATAAGCGGTGCAACAAAAACTAAATAGAAAACCAATTATTAAAATAAATATAAAAAACATTGAGAAAGTAGAGAATTAATTAGGATCGTGGTTGGATGAAAATCTAAACTCAAGAACATAGAAAAGAGGTAAAAGGAAAGAATAAATTAGTTCCGGGGTATGGGGGGACAAACTTTTCATAAACAGCACATTAACAGTAAATAGAGTTTAGAAAAATATATTAATAAGAACTAATAAAAATTATCAGATTAATTCCGAGAGAAAGCTTAAATATTTTAACATTAGAAGAGCCTGCAAATTTATTAGTTCTGAAAAATTCAATAGGTCATGGATAAATTCAAGGAAACTAATAATATTCTAGAAATCATAGGGAAATACCTGAAAGTGAGGAAGAATCGAATAAATTGATAGGTGTACGGAATAAGGAATCGAAAAAAGGGATGTAAACTAAAACATATATATCAACAATGGATATAAGAAAGAAAACAGGGCCCATGGAAAAAAAAATGATTTTTTTTTTTAAATCAGGACAAGGATCATTTAAAATACATTTAAAAAGACTAACTATTGAAAATAAGATATGTGCCTGGAGGGAAACCCAAGGCCTAGAACAGACACAAACCAGAAAGGAACAACCTACAGGAAATTAACATAAGTGATCTAGTTTTCGACATTTGAAATAGCGGTAGGTCTAGTTTTCGACATTTGAAATAGCGGTAGGTCTAGTTTTCGACATTTGAAATAGCAGTAGGTCTAGTTTTCGACATTTGAAATAGTAGTAAAGCACATATTCGAAACAGCATGGGAAAACAGGAAAAAGTTAGTAGAACTTAAATTGTCTAGAAACAAGGAATTGCAACAGAAAACAGTAATAATTTTGCTGATAATCACGAATTATTAGTAAATTTATATATATATGGAGTTCGTGTTTGGTGAACAGTGAAACTGGACAAAGAAGCGCAATGTGGAAATGAGCAAAAGGTAAAAAACCAAAGTGAGATTACCTATAGTTCATAATTGTAATGAGTTAAAAATAGTGAAAATAGTACTATTTGCAAATAAAAACAGGTGAAAACGTAAGAGAAAAATTATGTCAGGTAAGAAATTGAAGTTAAAGTAACCAAGGGAAGGGAATGTAGAAGGAGAGAAGCTAAGTTATATAGACAAATCACACATATTTAGAGAAAGAAAGATTAAGAAAAGAGGACTAAATAAGTAAAAAGTAAGGCAATGCCACATAAAACTAAAGACAAACAAGACTAAACACTATGATTTAATGTTCATTTTTTATTGTAAGGTTGAAGGAGTTGTAATAATTAATAAATATAAAAAAAGTGAAATTAAAGTCACGTTTTAATGATTAAGGTAACGTACTAAAAAGAAAGAGCCTCATTCTTAGAGTACGTTTGTTTTATATTGGAAAAATTCCCACCAGTGCACTTGGTTAGCTTTTAAAGTATTTTCTGCTTGCACTCACGTGAATGTTTTAATCCAATAAACGTCTTATTAGGTTCGTCGTGTAGGTGACGTTAGTTGTCAGCCAGTCCATCAAATAAGGTCATTGCTATTTGGCGGGTATCTGAAATGCTCAGTTGCCACACGCGAACAAATGTGTTAATGTTAGTGAGTGGTGTCGCGTTTTGCTGTGTTTCCTAGCGTATTGTAACTGTCAACTTAACCGTGGCGTGGCAACAATGCGTTGTAGACAGATCCATCCTTTAGTCGGGAAGGGTGCCAAAGTAAAACAAATGTACTCTAGCAAAAGGGGAATAAATCGAACGAGAGGGAGACGAGATAAAAAGAAAAAAAGTAGAGAGAAAACAGAGTAGGAGACAGTAGCGTCTGCTCGATAATAAGTTCTAAAGATACAGTCAAAAGGATCGGGAAGTGGAGTCCTACGAAATAATAATAATAAAAAAAAAACTTAAGCTCATTATATCTTGCGCGTATACGGTAGTTCAAGATTTTTCTCATTATATCTCTCTTTCCGCCTTTGGTAAAGTGGATTGATTAGTAAGTGAAGATGATAAAAAGCATTTCCTGTATAACAATGTTCCCCCCCAAAAAATATTTAAAAACGAGGTGTGTTGAGAATGCGCCACTTTTCCCTTCGAATACATTGTTCCAAACTATTTGAGAACGAACATTCGAAAGTAGCTTCTTGGCTGTTGCTGTCACTGCGCTCCTATAATGGCTCCACATTAAAAACCAAATTGCCTACCTGGGTATATTCCAACAGGAACCTACACCAAGGAACAGCTTTTCCTGTCATTTGTGTGTGCCGCGCCCGAATTCGAATTATTCTTCAAAAGTAAAGTTTAACAGAATTCTACCTGAACATGTTCTAATGTAAGATCACATATTTTACTAGGATTTATTAGATAGGTCAGTGATCGCCAAACTGTCGATTGTCCTCCATAAACAAATGTAAGGATCTTTAAAAGTTGGTAATTCTTTTGGTTGGTAGCTCACAGTAGGATTTAGAAGTGGTACGGTAGCTCAGAAGTTCCATAAGCTTGGCGACCACTGTTATAAACCATGCCTTAAGCGATGTTAAAGAACTTACTATTTACTCAAAGCATTTCCATTCTCCACAATGCAGTACACTGTAATAAAATTTAACGCTACATGGTTATACCTTTTATGTCAAAAGAAATGAATGATCAAATTACGTACAACTGGAATCATCATTGAGAAAAATGATAAGGATCCTCAACCCTCGTAAAACGATAACCTAACAAAAAATGTATATGCTCGACCGGAGTTCACGTAATAGTAACAAAAACTATATGCATCTCAACACAAGAAAGCACTTTCACTTACCTTGCCTAAGTAACACATGTCGTGTAGCAGTGTCAACATAATCGTTTGTTGGTTCTCCACTGTGAATCATAAGGCCATCTACGAACTTCATGGATTTTGCTCGCTGACCTCTAAGCTTGCCAGATACTACGACTTCACACCCTTTCGCACCGCTTTCCATGATGAAACGAAGAACACCGTAACAAGCCCTGAAACGAAATATGAGTTGAGCACTAGGATTTCACAACTTAAACTGAACCGATGATTATATATATAATTTAAAATCAACGATTTCTCAAAAATATTATCTGTACTGACATATATTACACTATTTCAATTTCACTTTCTTTAGAAGTATGACATTTTAAACATCTTGAGTTATTGCAGTAACTATTTTTTTTTTTTTTCCCATGAGTATGTCGGAACACTTAAGTTGTAAAATTAGCAGTTAGAAAAAGATTAATTTTAAACCTTTTACTGAAAATCTCAAACTACTGATTCATTAATAGTACATAAAGCTGTTCAAACATTTCAAAAATTGAAATAAAAGATTTATTGATTCAAAAAAAATTGAAATAAAAGATTCAAAAATTGAAATAAACTACATTAAGAGGTGACTAAAAACAAAATATATAGAAGATCCTACGTACAGTAAATACTACTTCCACATATTTCACAAATCCCAGTAGGCTTTCAACAAAAACGTGTAAGTTTTCACAGTTGAAGAAAATTGATTAATTTCTACTAACGAAATAATGGATTTTCAACCAAAATAGCTAACCTTATTAACTTAGGATGCAGCAAAAATTGGGCTGTGTCTTGTTCCAGATAGATCTACTACTAATTAACATACATCAAGCGTGTACCTAAGTTTATACTAGGGATGGGCAAAACAGTATTTATAAAAAAACAGAAACCGGTTTCTAGAAAAACAGAAATTTCTGTTTTCACCGAAACTGGTTTGTTTTCTCCAAAACCCAGTTCGGTTTCTCGTTCTCCGAAAACTGGATCCGTTTACAGCAAAAGCAGTTTTGATTTTAAACATATTGGTTTTTAAAATTATCGGTTTAGGTTTGCCCTTCCTTTTTATGAGAATTTCCACCGAAACCCTATTCTGGTCAGAAACAGAACGTTTTGGAAAAACAAACTGGTTTCGATGAAAAACTGAACCTGTTTTGGAGAAAACCGGAAACCGAAGAACCGCTTTTGTGTCCACCACTAGTTTATACATCAAGCATGGAAAGACGCACTTTTCTTCACTGAAAACAATCAAATAACTAGAGAAATCTAATGTTTAACATTGGGAAACAGCGAATTCTAATCAAGTTACATAGACAAGTATCCGACGTCGCAAATGAAAAATGTATTCCGAATTAATTATATACTAGTGAGATATACTTTTTAAAGTATATCTGTGAAAACCAGATCACAATTTGAAAATATATATACACTAGCGTCAATTACCCGCTTTGCTAGGTTAAAATAAGAAAAAATTAGCAACATGTTCCGTTAGACTCAAGCGCGCTCAAACCGATAGACTCAAAGCGTTTTCATTACAAAGAATATGTAATGAAAAATCAGAAAATAATACGTAGTTATCTGAATAAAAAAATATACTATTGCAGGCTTTCCAATGCAAATGAAAATAAAATTTATATATATATAGGAAATCAGGACGAAAAAATATAGGACGTTTAGTGAAGTTGTCAGAAAGGAAAGTTTAATTATCCAATAAGTAGAAATAAAAAAGCAGATGGGAAATTACACCAATTGTTATATGAACATACATTGTATTCTAAATATAACTAAATTGGTAATTATCTCTTTGCAAAATTTTATACGAGTTTCTTAGTGTTTTCGTACGTACTAAAGATCAATTCACCTAAGGTCGCCAATTTTACAGAGCTGATGATGAGCACAGCGTAGGAGAAGCAACCAGAAGTCAGTGACCTATGAATCCAGTAGTGAGTCACATACAACGTTGTGTGGAGGTGGTTGTGGTGAACAGCTATTATGTCTGTTAAAGTGACACTTTACTGGGAAGGGCACATATGTGCACTTTCCGATGCGCAATTCAGTGCGCCAGTGATTGTGAAAATGTACGCGGCAAGGGACAAAAATATCAGCAGGAGTACTGTAGCAAGAGTAAGCCAGCGCTGTAAAAGCGCCAGCCCTAAATATCAAGTCGTGAGAGTAAAACGGAAACGGGCATGTCCAGCCAGGACACCACGCTTTGTCAGAAACATCAGGGCATCATTTGTGAAGAAGAACCTACCCACCTAAAGCAACCTTATCACCTCATGCAGGATATCACAGAGCACAGTGTGTCGTATCATAAAGAACAACTTGGGACTGAAAAAACGTCATAAGGCAATGGGGCAAAAGTTATCACTAAGGCACATTTAAGAGAGATTCACGAACGCAAAAAAGTTGTATGAACAGTACCTCCCAGGTGAAAAATGGCAGTCGATTGTCACTCTGGATGAAGCCTGGATCTACCTTGATAACATCAATAAGCCCAGGGCCATTTTTTATTCACCACATGATGTGAAGGGCCACGGCGAGTTCGCCCGTGAATATCGTGAGAAGTTTCGAAAGTCTTCATGGTGGTGGCAGGTTTCTGTCCATGGAAAGTTGCCAATGCATCGTGTGGATTAGAAGGCCAAGGTGAATACAGCCTACTTTCAAACGAACATCATGGAACCCTTATACAGAACGCACATCCCACAGTTGTATGACAGAAACACCCGGAAGGTGTGGATCCACATGGACAAAGCATCCAGTCACACTGCTCGCAGTTCTGTCGCGTATTATCGGCCTTCTGAAACAACGCCTCGCGCGAAGGCGTCCCAACACCATAGCAGGGCTCTGGAAAGCTTGTCACGCGGTGTGATCTACAATTCCCTCAAACACCTTCGACGCGCACTGCTTCAGTGGAAAATTCGTTGCAGGGCGATAGTCCAGACTCGTGGCCACCGCACCTAGCACAACAGTTGGTGGAGGAAGAGATTGTCGTGAGTAGGTGAGCGCACAAACTTTGGCCATCTTAGGTGAATTGACCTTCGGTAGCTCACCAGTACTATGCAACGACCATAAGGAAAGTGTAAAAAGGAAATCAGTGTTTGTTAGTATACGTCTCCAAGATGTGAATAATTTTATCACTTGTAAGATCCTATCATTTTTTTTCTCAAATAATATACGTAAGTTGTAAAAATCAACACGAAATTCATTTTAAAAAATCACAAAACACATGATACAAAGAGTTGGTTTGTTAAATATCTAAATATACATTTGTAAGCAGAACTTAGTGCATCTAAAGAAATATATACAACAGCAAAAGTATCAGACTTTCACTTTCTTCAGTGCCTGAATATGCTTATTTGCCATTTTCCGTTTCATCTTCAAGGATGCGGATTACCTGGGCAACACTAACGTCAACCATGTCCTTATTTGATAGCGCAGAAGGTAATATAAATAAATTATTTATAAGTCTTTAAAATCACTACTCTATAGAACTTTTTAATAAATATGACGAAAATAGATTATTCTTTGTTCCATTTTGTAGGTGTATGAATACTTTTTGCGCTAGCTATATACTGTTTGGTGTAATTCTCTTTAGACAATAAGCAGCGAAGGACGAAACAGAATTGTAACAATTCAACCACCCTACTGTGGAGACAAAAGTTCCTCCAACAACCCACACCTTATTTCCTTGTTTTATTTTCACAAGTGGAAGTAGCAATGTCACAAAAATATAGGAGGTTTCGTTAAAATACAGGAGTTCATAGGAAGAGACGCGCATATATAGGAACAATAGGAGCATTGGAAAGCCTGCTATTGTGGAGTGAATTTGGATTTAAACAGCATCGGAAGCGTGACTGTTCATCTCAGCGACCCCAAAAACTATGAATTCGACACTAATATCGGTCATTGTAATTTTCGATCATTTATGCATCTTCCCCCTCCACCAAGTTGTGGGGCTGAATTTGTATTTAAACGACATTGGAAGTGTCACTGTTCACTTCAGCAACCTCGAAAACTGGATTCGACACTAATATCGATTATACATCCCTCCCTCAAGTTACATCATCAAAGTGAAATAATAAAAATCATCCCAGGTCCAAACTTAATCTATGTTGAAAATTTGATCGAGATCGGTCGGGTGGTTCAAGAGTTATGAAGTCATAAACAGTCACTGTAAATTTTGTATATATAGAAGAGAAGATAGATTTCAACTTACCTTCTTACAGCCAGTCCACCAATCAACTTGTAACGTAGGGACTCTGCCTGAGCTATAGCACACAATCCTCTAGTGGCTACTTTCTCTGCATACAATTCAACAGTGTGTTCTGGAAAGTTGAATCGCTTTTGGACTACAGAGGTTAACTCTCTTATTCTTCTTCCCTTTTCACCAAGAACATTCTGCGTTCGGGTTGCCATAATTATAATTTCAGTACGAGTTGGTGTTACCCGTACTTCAACACCAGAATAGCCATCTTCTGCTAATTCACGTGTCAAGAACTCGTTGAGTTCTGCTTTGAATACGCCGTCACCTACGAACTAAAAATAACATCAGAATTAATACACACAGTCTAAATATAATGATTTGTAAGTCTGACAAACTACTCGCTTAGGAAAATGTATTTCAGATACCAAAGTAAACTTAATCCTACCTCCTTACTGCGAGCACATTGGACAGGTATGCGACAGTAATTATAACAGATAGGTCATCCCATATAAAAGCAATATATAAAAAGTACACTTTTCTCACATTTTCGGATTTTGATGAGTTTTACGTCACGTGAAGGTATCATAGCAACATTTAAAAATACCAAATTTCAATCTTCTAGGTTTATTAGTTTTCAAAATTGTCAAAAAACTGCATACATTAGCTTCTTTGATATATATCTCGACTCCTGATTGACGTACTGAACAAACTGAGTTTTCCGGAACTATATTTCTTCGAAGCAGACCAGCTGGATAAGTCCTTGCTGATACAGGTACTATAATTGGGTATTTCAATTGTCTACCAGATGTTACTGTGCAAAACAATTCCAGTGAATGCAAATCATTTACGTCATTATACCTAGTTATATCATAAATACTGTCACAAAGTTTGGAATGGCACTGTAGGCATCCGGAGTGGCACAGTGCTGCCATCTGTGTATAAAACGAAAGATGCATGTAGTGTGTATGACTGTTCATGACATACGTTGATACTGTACTGAGTTTTGATGGAGTGGGGCGATTACGAAAATCGTGTAGCAGTAATTGCACTACACAAGGTCGGGAAGACAGCAGGTGAGATTTTCAACCTCCTGAACCCTACAAATCAGCAAGAGATTCGTGTATCGCGCCATACAGCGATACACTGAGACTGGAACGGCAGCTGACCGCGCAAGGAGTGGCAGACCACGAACGGTACGAACCCCGCAGGTCCAGAAAGCAGTCGCAGCAAGAATTCGAAGAAATCCTGTTCGATGGTTGCTGAGATGAACATCAGCAGAAATTTCATGTTTCGTGTGCTCAGGAGTGACCTACATCTACGGGCGTATAAGAGACGGACTGGTCACTTTCTGACCCAAACATTAATGTCGCACACGGTCTTTAAATCAAAGAGATTGTTGCGACGTTACGCCAACAATCTGCCTAGAAAGATTCTGTTCACTGACGAAAAGGTGTTCACAACTGAGCAGGCCTACAACACCCAAAATGAAAGTATGTATGCCACGTCATCTACTGCAGCTGCTGAGGTAGCTTCAAGGGTTCATAGGGCACAACCCAGCTGCATTTTTTGAACAGGATGTTAAAACATCAGCCAAGGTGTACCAGGACACAGTGCTAACACCTATAGCGAAACCACTGTCTGCTACCATGTTCCCTGCAGAAAGGTAGACCTTCCAGCAGGATTCCGCTCCAGGCCACAAAGCGAAAACAACCCAGGACTGGCTGGCACGGAACGTCCCCGACTTCATTTCTACCGCTGATTGACCTTCTAGTAGCCCGAACCTTAACCCGCTGGACTTCAAACTTCGCGCAGTCCTTCAGGCAAAGATCTGCCATAAACGGCATCCATCTGTCGACAGTCTGAAACAATCCTTGACCCAAGCAGTGAACAATTTTCCCATGGACGTGGTGCGTAATGCCATTGACCAGTGGCCGGACACACTTCGTGCCTGCATCAAGGCCAAAGGGGGACATTTCGAAACAGGGTTGGCTGGTTTAAACCAAGGTGGTTTAAACCAAAAAACGAAAAATGTTCGTAAAAGTGTAACTATTCGTAAAATCTTGATGAACACACATTTGTGGGTTATCACGTTTCACTCCCATATATTATTCGTACTATATTCAGACCTAAATTCCCCATTCTTTACTCAAAGAGATTATATTACAAAAGCAACATTTTTATGTAACTTTATGGTTGTTTCTTTTGTATTATTATTATTTTTTTTTTGTAGTTTATTATTGTTATGCAATTAAAGGAAAATTCTAAATATTGTTTCGTTTTAATAATGTTTCGTTTACTATTGATAAAATACATTAAATTGACGTACTTTTTTGGGAGGGGGGTCATACAAACCTCACGAGAGGCAATTATTGAAATAAGAATATTTGGTAACTATTTATCTATAAATGGGTCAGAGCCAAAGTGGACTCAAATAATTCGTATCTTTATTCACTTTTCTTACTGATATGCAAAGTAAGTCGTTATATTTCTTTAACTTGGACTAATAAAAGTCGTAGTGAACTAACTTGGACTAAATTAGTTCTTCTGCACTCTGTAGTACTTTGAAATTGTCCATATGTAATTCTGTATGATGGTTCCACTTGTGCAATTGTTTATCTTTTTGTCCTTTTGTCCTAATGACTCTCGACTATTATATTAACAAATATGTAAAGATCAGTCAACGTATTTTTATCAGGAGTCCTTCGTGAGTGAGTCGGCAGACGTATCGCATTTGTGGCCAATTAGTTCCGGTTTCGAGTTCAAATGGAGGACAATTTCTCTTGGATGTAAGCCGAGAAGCGGTTTGGATTCCGTGATTTGGTTTAAGCTTATGTGACCCCTTCCAGCATAACCCGGTTGTTGCATACTAACACCAAGGCGAAACAAGCTAATTTCTGTCCATATGTGATATAAATGCATGGAGCAAATTATTTAAACCAAAAAAACCTGTTTTTTTGTTTTTTAAATAAAAACCATGGTTTTTGCCAACCCTGTTTCGAAATATGATTCGCGCGTCAGGTGTACAACATATCAATGTTGCCTTGGTGTTAATACTTTGTATTATTCACATTCAAACTTGTGACAGTATTTATGATATAACTAGGTAAAATAGGTCTTGGCTATTCAGCACATGCATACTAACATTTTTTTTTCTTTATCCACACACCACCTTCCTTCGAAGGCTGTACCCTCTAATTCCAGAATTATATCATTTTAAATATCTTTTTTGAAAAAATTGAAATTGCTCTCTACGATTTTCTGAAAAAGCTTTAAAACAAGGGTTTTACAATTATAAAGTTCTAGTTCCATACATCAATTAGGAGCAGAGACATATCAAATTAAAGCTAATATTGGAAATTAAACCGTAAAATGTCTTAATAAATCCTCAACTTGCTTATTTTTCAAAGTTGCTACGATATCCTCACATGATGTACAAATGAAATGAAATATTTAAGTTTTACGTCCCACGGTTATGCCGGTTAGGCTAAAGGGGACGGTGATCTTGAGAAATGAATGAAATGGTGGAATGACGAAAGTGGGAGGAAACGGGAGAACTCCGAGGAAACCCACGCACACGGTGTTTGTCCACCACAAAGTTCACTTGGCGGGGGCTGGGATCGAACCCGGGACCCCAAGCACCAGAGGTGAACGCTCTACCACTGAGCCACCGCGATGTGTTGAATTGATATGAAAAAAACCCTGATAATTGTATTCAATTAGTAAAAGATAAAGCTGCGGAGTTCATTACGCGTGAATCAATGAAAAACGACTGTGAATTCATTTTGATCGTCCATTCTTACGTTGAGAGAACGATGATGTACCGCTACTGAGTAAATCACATGTGTTAAACATTTTGGAAAAACTTGTGAGATAACTCCCGATTTCATTTTTATTCTATCACATACTTAAAAGAAACCTGAACCGCGTAGTTTACCAGTTAAATAAAAATATCATTAAATTGTACCGTACTTAGAAAGTACAAGTCATTTAAATAAAAGGAATCAACATCTTTTCTAGATGGGTATCTCCTTAATGAGAAGTGAAGCCGTTCAAAATTGATGTTTTATGAAATTCAAATTATGATTGGAGTGAATGAGGACGTCCACCCTGAGGAAAGGTCAATAGCCGACACGCTCTGTTACAAAAAAACTAACATTGGTAAAAAAAAGATACTGAAAAAATGTGGCTTAATGAAATAAACACAACACACACTACAAACAAAACAGATCGCAAACATGCACGAATAAAATAAATTAAAAAACAGTAAAAGAAATTTAAAAATGCTGGGGATAACTGCCTCAAAAATAAAATTTAACACCTGAAAATACTATTATATTGAATTCCAGTGCAAGAATGCGAGATATGTCAAAAGTTATAAGGTTAAATAAGTAACTGTACTTGAAAAAGAGATGTATGACAATTTTCATCGGCGCTGTAATTTCGCAAAATGTAGGAAATAAGTATTTATCCTTACAAGATGAAGATTACAGGTATGAAAACCAGCATTTGAAAAACCCAACCGACCTGGACCCATGTGGGTAATGTCGGGTTTGAGTTTTTTCGAAATATTTCAATGTTTTGGGGGTAAAAATGTTAAAATATGATTTACATTTCAACACTGTCATTGTCACAACTTGCAAAAATTTTCTATTCACAGCTGTTTTGAAAAAATTGCCGCCATTTTGAAATTTTATGTTGGATAGCCGAAAAAAATCTATACAGCAAATTTAGAATGTTTTGTGCTTCTACCCTCTAAATTTCGACTTAAAAAGTCTGAAAATTGCACCCTGTAACATGGATACCCGTTATTTTGAATAATGGACACCATTTTGAAATTTTATAACACCAAAATATGTACAGCTAATTTAGTCTCTCGTGCTTCTACTCTGAAAATTTCAACTTGAAAGACCGAGAACTGCACTTTGTAGCGTGGATAGACATTTTGAAAAAAAAGACGCCATTTTGTAATTTTACGTTGGTATGCCGCCAAAATCTATACAGGAAATTTAGAATGTTTCCAGCTTGTATCCTGAAAATTTGAAAGACCGAAAGTTGAACACTGTGTGATACAGGCAGACAAACGAACAAATGTAGATCGAGTCATTCCAGGAGCTTCAGTGACGTTCGCCAAATATGAATACCAAATAAGAATTAATTTAAAACAAACACATAATTCATCAAAATGTCTTGCTTTGTGCGTTCAATTACGGGAATTTCCCGTGTACTTGTTCCAAGACGGTTCTTTTCTGAAAATTAAATTTAAAACAATTAACAAAGATAGGCCTATTTTATATTCATATTTTATAAAGTAAATGTTTCAAAATGTCATAAATGAACTTAGATATCTTCCAGCGAAAAATACAGTTTTATTGTTGAAATATTCACTTCCGATGCTTTGTGCGTTCAATTGAAGGAATTTCCCGAACACTTCTTTCACGACTGGTTTTATCTGAAAATGCAGCTTACTTTACTGTACATTGAAACTTCCATTAATACCAAACTTTGAATTCAGCGCTTAAAATAGTACGCGGTATGTAATCTTGGGAGCTACGAGCATTAAGCTTCTTAATTTTGACAAGAATTTTTACGCTATTGCTGGTGTTGATTGTACAGAATGCTTATTTGAAGGGTAGCAACAAATGACTGAACTAAACTGTTGATGTTGGAAAACCAAATTTTGCTGAATACTGTCGTTACTATCAAAGGTAAGAAATAATACTAATAGTTTTACTAATGTATTTACATATTTACTGTTAGTACCGGCACCTATGACCTTAAACCCATCAACGTGTGAGGGATAAGGGGTCGTCCATATATTACGTAACGCGGCAACGGGGGGAGGGGGTTCGGCCTTGCGTTACGAAGTGTGATAAAGTGAGAGGAGGGAGTTTATGACTTCGTTACGTAACACAAGTTTTTTTCCTGTCATTTTTATTTTTATTCTCAGGTTTGTATGCAATCTTTTATACAAATAAGTTTGTTCCCTTTCTTTCTTATAAGTAAATATTTCTATTGTTTTGGGGAATTATGAACATATAACCTATGTAAATTGAATCATGCAGAACGTATTCGAAGACACTACTAGATACCAGCATGACTGGTGACGAACCCTGCGTGTACAATAAAATTCTGTTTTGTGGCTACCGCAGCATTGCATTTACGGCACATCTTTTGCTGGAGTTAGTTGGTAGTGATCGTAACCACCACTTGAAAAAGCCCTCATGATCCCACTCGAATCGCTATTCCTGAGAATATTATCTAAAACTTTTCATTTGAATCACTACCGAATCTATTCTTCTAAGGCGTTTAACATGTGAAACAGAAGAAACTCTTTTTCGTGAAATATTTTCCGCGATGGAACGATCTACGATTTGCTGAGCAAAATAAGACAATTAAAATCTAATCGTCGGATATTCATCTCGTACTGACTTTTTTCGTCTCTGGATTTGAACATTTGTGGAAAAATTAGTTTCTTCGCATTCTGGCACTGATTTAGGTCAAGCAAAATTTAGAAAGGGATAAAATTAAGTTCGAAGTCTATAGAATATGTTTGAAAGCTTTTTCACAAACGGTATGTCCCTGCTCTTTCACTTGTGCAGTCACTTCGAATCTGTGGTCGACGAGGAAAAGAACTTCTACTCATTGTTGACGAATTTCAAATACACAAAGCATCCTGTATCCCGGAAAAATAGGTCGATGTCAGTTTTTTAGATTCTGTTTACCTGCATATTCCGGCAGCATTTCCTACTTGCATATTATCGGTAACCTAAAAGGATGGACGTGATCTCCTTGAGAAAACGACAGTACCGTATGCAGTTTCCAAGAATTAATACTGGTTAATTAAACAACCTTATGAGGTTAAAATATTATTACGGTACTACCATTTACTAATACTACTTTGATTTGTTGGGGAAAAACACTACAAATATATTCAGAATACAAGCATTGTGTAATAAAAATTACTACCATTAATTTTTTTTTTTTTTTTTACTGTAATAACACCCAAAATAAGCAAAATCGGTGAAAAAATAAAGTGTTACGTAACAAAAGGGGAGGGGTTCGGCTTCGTGTTATGAAATGTGACAAGGGGATAGGGAGGGGTTAAAAATTTGTCAAAAACAGCGTTGCGTAATATGTGGACGGTACCTAACGTTCCTTGGCGGCGCCGAGTCAGGAAGCACACTATTCACTGAAAGTATTTTCTAAAATATAAAATTGCTTATTTTACTTCAAATAGGCTATAAGCATAATCAACACATTAATTTGTTCTATAATTATCTCAAGCTGTCTTTCTATTTTATTTTATTTTTATTCATTCATTCAGTGCATTCAGAACTTTTATAAAGGTCTTATGTTGAATGATGTTGTCTACCTTAACGTGAAAGCATATAATTCGCCCAAAGAAAGTTCAAAATCTGATAAAAATAACTTTCAATGTGATCACCTTAGTTGTACCAATAATATACTAACAAAAAGGTCAAAAACCCAGGTGGATTTTTTCAGGTGGGACCAACCCGAAAAAAATCGCTGGGTTCTTTTCGCGCTGGGCCCACTTGGGTAAACCCTGATGAAAACATTATCTTCTGAAACAAGTCGTCATTATATGACGTTTGGTTTTTAACAAATTCAATTTAAAAATCTTAATTGACTGGTGTGTATAGGTTCCCACTCACACTGAATAATAGAATTCAGACTCTTTCACAGTTTTCATGATCCGAAACTTTCAATTTTATGATCAGAATGCTTATAAAATTAATTTTTACTGACTGCTTCAAATGAAAGGATGTATTTATCCATACCAAATTTAAAAAAAAAATAAATAAATAATAATCTCTTGTAGCCTCGGATTAGCGTGAGACCTGAGTTCGGTATTTCCCTATGGGAGCTCATGTAGTTGGCATTCCACGTTAAGAGTACAGTTAAAAAATATACTCCGCGATCCTGCTTGAAATTAATTTCAATAAAGTAAAAAGTCGAAGTCTTTACTAAAGGTATTTCATTCACTGAATCGATTCCTAAGGAACTGAACTGTCTCCTCGGAACATTATCTTTAAATACAAGCAAGTGAAGCAGTGGAAGAAAACCAAATGAATAAAATTGAAGAAAATAAAAATTTACTCAATGAAAAATCTAAATCATATGTTTAAATGAATAACTGAGGGGGTTCAACATCACCTAAAGCCCAACACGTATACTAAAAAGCAACCACTACTATTCTATTTAGTTAGCTATATTTTAAGTATCTAAAAGTTTATACTTCACACAAAGTTCGGAGGGAAGGTTCTAGAATACAGGCCCCCTTATATAGATTAGTAGCTAGGTTGGTTCTTTTCTGTATCCAAGTTTAATATTTAATTTATATAGCATTGCCGAGCAAGTGTTAGCGAGTGAAGGCGAGATACGAGCCCCACAGGGCACGTTGATTTCTGCCTTTATTACAGCTAAATGGGTAGGGGGACCTGCGTTCTAGAACCTTGGCAATTCCGGAAACGTTCACCACCTCAATACTACAATAGATGTAGATTCATTGAAACTTTCAACTTTAATGCTGCTCTCATGAAGGTAATATTACAATAATGGATAGTTTCAACTTGTATCGTAATTCCTCATAACGTCTTGAGGTTGTTCAGTTTAGAGCAGTGGTTCCCAAACTTGTTTATCTGCCGCCCATCTTCGTAACCTCAGCATACTTCGCGCCACCCTTCATACAACCTACATGCTTCATGCCCCTCCCAAATATTAAGAATGTATATACTTCTTCGCGTGCAGGTCAAACTTTGGCATCCCACTCGAAATAATTGTTGAAAAATAATTATTTCTGCTTGTTCTCCAGAAGGCTTGCGGTGGGCAACATGACATTACCCCATTTAGCATAGGGAAAATTAAAGGCGTCCAACACAATAATTGTTGAAAAATTTCAATTTTACGATTTGCATATAAATAACGAGTCCGGATGTGATATAAAAAGCTCGGGAAAAAATTTTGGCGAATACTAAGAAAGTATGAATGCTACCCAACCGAACCAGGTGTGCCCGCGCGATAGCACGGAGGTGCGTCTGGAGAGAAGAGCACCACCGACGGTGAGCATACGCGTAAGCGAGGGTAATGAAAGCAAGCGAGTTTTGACAATGATACGAGTTACAATAGCAACTGACAGTTTCATCCTAGTAACGTTCCAGTTCCACTGCGCAGGGATACACCGATGATGGAAAATAGTATTTAGGTAATACAGTCATCTTTCATATGCACTCACATATTTTATCAGTCGTCAGACACTTGTATTGACTTTTACACTAGTAACCCTACACTTGTAATTATAAAATACAGCCGTATTACTTTGTATTTAATTCTGGTACCTGGAGAAATGTGTTCCATATAAATATGTCTTTTCATGCAGAGTACTGAATTTTACCTACAAATGTTCCAAAATCTAGTATGCCAAAACTTAACCAGTACCCTTCTTCGCCGCTCACTTAAATGTTCCGGAAATAAGTTCCGAAATCATATTTTGTCATGATATACGCGCAAAGCGGTTTACTGCGAACAGAACTATAAAAACTGGGACATCTTAATTACAAATTAACCAATTGGTAATAGACTGAAATAGTGATATCATTTCCTCCTCGTTACCATGGCGATCGCCATGTTTTTTCTAAACAAATACATGAATCGAAAGGAATACTGTTAAGTCTGCTGTTAATAATCACATACTTGTTAATTAGACAATTGTATATTATTTTGAAGATAAAGTGAAGTTAGTAAGCAAAAGTACAGATTAAGAATATGGGACCACTATTTAGAAAATTTACGAGTGAAATTCAGTAATTCATGAAGTAACATCTAAGGAATCTTCTACAGAGACCACATTTCTACGTAAAATGATGAGAAAGAAATTGTTTAGGAAACGCTAGCGTCATTACCACGTAATCCATAATGAACAAAAGCAATTATACGCAATGTAGAAACTCGAAGTTAGAGACTGACAAGCTGTCGGCACAATGAAACTAGAACAAAATACTGGTAATAGTATACATGAGAACCCCCTGGGCTGCGTTTCTTCTGTGTTCTATTACCACTTCTACATGAAATACTATAAATTTTCTACGTAGTGCAATAGTAAGAATATCCATGTGCACAAGACATGCCATATGCGTTAAATTCCCCCCCCCCACACACACACACAGTCATAGATAAAGTACTAGGGCACTACACATGCAGATATAAAGTACAGGTACGTTCTTTTTTATTTTCGTATCAGTCGATAAGTAAATAAAAGTGGCTTTGTTACCCCTTTTGTAAGTTCGTACATACTCAATGAATAATCCCTAAAAGTATGAGCTTCCTGCTCCTTCGGGAATTGATGCAGCTTCATGTATACTATATCCCATTTCACTTTCAACGCTTACCATATTTTATTATATTATTTATCAAATTGCTTGCTTTTCCTATCTTTTCGTGGTTTCATTTATTGGAAATCTTTGTTACATACACAAGTTTTCCTTTTAATCTAATGTTTGCAATCCAGAAGTTAATACGTCACTGTTTTTGCTTTGTACTTAGGCTCTTAGGCCATGTTGTTTAGAAAATAAAACTGCGATCACTATGGCAACGAGAAGGATGTGACGTCAAACTATTTCAGTCTATACTACGGTTTATATTTTAGTTACAAAATCGCCATCTGCACTTGTTCTCTAGTGGAAATATTTAACATAGGGCATGTTTAGTTTCGACTCCCCCCCCCAAAAAAATACTCTAATTTTAAGTCTCTTCGGGTTAGATTAGGCTTAATCTGAACTACCAATAGTCCCTACAGCCTTTCGAATACCTCACTTCCATAGGGTATTTTTATTCAATTGGCCTCAAATTACATACGAATCAATCACCCTTGTGTAACAACTCCTGTAACTCTTACTCTTGTCCCCCCTCCTTAACCTCAACCTAACCCCAACATAGAACGTTCGATATATTCAAAATGCGAACGAGGCAAGGATAGCTCACGCCTCCCTGGCCAGGAGAGACTGGTTCGATCACACATTATGAAAGTTGTGGATAAAATTATGCATCAGTTCTCTTGAGGTACTGCTATTTACACCCAAATTCTAATTCCACCAATTATTTCAGTGTAAACTTTATAATACACGCTCCAGCTGCGCATCGATAAGTAGGTCCGCTTTAAAAGTGTATAGTACAGAGGGTAGGCTAGAATTGAGTAAGATAGGGACAAGTAAGGTAGCAGTAGGAGCGGGTTAGCTTAAGGTTAGGGTACTTTTGACCTATTTTCATAAAATTAATGGATCTAATTGTCTCGTTTCGGAGTGAATACACCAGTTGGAGGGGGCATTGTAAAGTTAACCATTATTTCATTAATCTGTCGCCTTTACAGTGCATAAGCAAAGGACATAAATAAATAAAGTCACTTTTTAAAGCCTTACTTATAGTACCTAGTTTTCTTTTATGGACTCCAAGAACGAACTGAAAATTAGTCCCAACAGAATTACAATCATGCATTTTTATGTCAACTAAATAACCACCCGATGTTTCCCTACACGGCACACACATAACGGAGCCTTCCACACTACACCACAATTTTAATCTATCAACATCACTAAGGAAATTACTTGCGCTACCAAAATGTCATTCTCACTGACTCCTGCGATAAAATTTTCGCATTAAAATGATAATTACAACTCAAATGTATAATTAAAAATTACCTTCCGCTTCTTCGAAATTTGTGTAGCCATTCTAAACGCACTCTAAGCTTTCACGACATATATGAAAACGGAAGCGGAAATACCCAGTGCTAGCAAATCATACCTGATTCCAAACAAGATTATTTTTCAGAGTTACTAAGTAGTACGAGGAAATATTAGTGAATTAAGTTATCTAGGACCTCATTCCCTAGCAATAGCATCAACTTAAAAAAGGTTTGCGTCTACGCAACTGAATATTTACTGTTTAGTTTGCCATAGTAGGCATAGCTGCTATAACGACCTTTTGCATTTTTTGCGTTGCTTAGCTGGACCGATACTTAAAGTGGCTCCTACTTTGTAATAATCGGTATAGCACTCAACAATCGCTAGCATTCTCTGCGTGCGAAGCGTCTGCAATTTTGCGAAGATATATGTAGAATTGGTACTGAATGAACTATATTCAATATTAATTTATTGATCACTACTGATTAGGTTTATCATTCATACACGTATTTCCCTCTTCATTTAAAGTAATTTAAAAATTAAAACTTTTACTGTTATATACCTTTTCGCATTCGGACTTCAGCCCAAGATGACCCAGATCAACAAGCTGTTGTCAATGCGAAATTACCCGACTCGTTTATTGAATCACACGTATAAGCATTGGAAGTTGTTCGTCTGTTTGGCATATGTGGAGTCGAGGCGTGTTAGGACACATATGTATATGTGTTCTAATCCGTGCCGGATATCACAGCAGTGACTCTAGTGTAAGGCTAGTTTTAGACGGAAGCATTTATCATAGCATTTCTTGTACCAAAAATCGTATCATCGATATCCTACCATGTAAAGTAGTAAATGCAATAGCATTTCCCATGCCACGGCATATTCTATGGCATTTCTTGTCGATAGAACCTGCTCTATTTCGTACCATTTTCCCCAGCATTTCTGGTCCGATTGCAGCATCGTGGTGTGTTAAAAGGAAGCGAAAGATTTTGTGCCAAATATCCATGCTATTTGTTTTGTGTGGAAAATTGAATAGTAGTAAAGAAAGTTGAAAAATGAAATTAAATCTTTAAGTTTTACGTCTCACGATTATGCCGGTTAGGCTAAAGAAGACAGTGATGATGAGAGATGAGTAAAATGGTGGAATGAAGAAAGTGGGAGGAAACGGGAGAACCCTGAGAAAACCCATGAGCACGTGTTTGTCCACCACAATTTCCACACGGCGCAAGCTGGAATCGAACCAGGGATCCCAAGCACTGGAGGTGAACGCTCTACCACTGAGTCACAGCGTAGAGTAACTTTAACTATTAAGTAGAAGTAAGTAGAAGTAACTTTAACTGTTAGCTTTACGGTGAAAAGAAGTTCCCAATTAAAAAGTGGCAAATGTCGGATCTCCCCTCCAAATGTAATTTTTGGCTACTACACCTAGAAACAAAATTTGGCCACAATTGTTTTTCACCACGGAAGCAAGGAGTAAAAAAGGTTTTTTTAATACGTATCCTAATGGGAACAAAGAAAGATATTTTTAGTGTCAAGAATTGGGTATCTCTTGAATTTTTTGAACTTAGAGAGACGAAACTCGGCATTAAAAAATAAAGGGACATGTGTATCAGTGTTTTTGAAATTCTCGCTCAAAGAGGGTAAAATGAACCAATTTCTATAATATTGAAATTCTTGATTACTTATTCAGAAGATCTCAAGATTATGATGATTTCTTAAGTCGGAAGTATGATATTCGGCTTACAAAGACCTCATTAATAAAGAACTGAAATTATATTTCAGCTTTTTACAAAAAAAAAGAAATAAATAAATAAAAAATAAAAAAAATAAAGGTAGAAATTTTAAAAATATTTCCGTTTTCTGATTTTATATTCAGAAAAGTCCAATGTGAGAATTCGTTAAGTTGGAAGCGTGAAATTTAGAATTTAAATTCTTAATGAATTCAGAGTTGTCTAGAATTGTTCTTCTACAGGGGAAAAGAGGCAGTTTCCACAATATTCAAATTTCCAGTTTTACAGTATATTTATTAAACCTTATTCTTCACGTACAAAGAACCATATGTAGAATAAAACTTATGAATACACAGACAGGCTGTATTCATAAGGCCATTTAGACAAATAATGTGAAGTTCTCCGCAAATAATATTTCATACAATTATCACACAGATAATGGTAGTCTGAATGTAATTATACACCCTGTTTCAGAAAAGAATATACGTATTTCGAATGCACATATTTATTAAACTTTAAGACATACGAATATTTAATTTTACATACATATTTACGAACCTCTCTAGTACAAATTACAGTTCAAAGTTCAAATTACAGATGTTCAATATGTCCTCCATTAGCGACACGAACAATATCACATCGATACTCAAATTCCTCCCATACTCGGGCAAGCATGTCCTGCGTCACTGATGTTATGGCAGTACCGATCCGGTTCTTCAAATCTTCCAGGTTCTGTGGGAGTGGTGGTACATAAACGTTGCCTTTAACGAAACCCCACAGGAAGAAGTCACAGGGTTCAAATCCGGTGACCGTGGAGGCAAGCTGAGACATTCTAAGTGGCCAGGTCTTTGACAACCAATCCAACGGTTTGGTAGAGTCATTCAGATATTCCTGCACTTGGCGACTCCAGTGAGGGGTGCCTCGTCTTGTTGAAAAATGAAGTTGTCTTCGCGCAACCTCGGAAACAACCAGTTTTGTAACAAAGCGAGATACTGCTGACTGTTAACCGTGTTTCCATTAAAGAAGAATGGGCCGTAAACAGATGATCGTGATATCGCACAAAACGCAATGACTTCGGGCGAATCTCGTACATGTTCAATGACTGCATGTGGGTTCTGTAGGCTCAACATTCGTACATTTTGTTTGTTTACCTGACCACTAACACGGAAAGTCGTTTCATCACTGAACACGATGAGTTGTGCAAAAGTTTTATCATTGTCAATAGCATCCAGAATCTCGTTCCAGAATGCCACACGTTTGCGTTTGTCATCAGGACGCAGAACTTGTAACAGCTGTAACTTGTACGGCTTCATAACCAACCGCCGTTTCAAAAGACTCCAAATTGTTGTTGTCGGCACTTGTAATTCCTGACTGGCACGACGAGTTCATTTTGAAGGACTACGTTGGAAAGCAGTTTGAATTCGTGCAACACGAGTGCGGCCAGGACTCTTTCCTTTACATACACATCCTGTATCTACAAACTGTAGATACCATCTGTGAATGTTCCACCCATTCGGAGGATCAATTTATTACCTCAATCTGAAACGTCTTTGCACTATAATCACGGAATTGCACTTCACAAACTCGAGAACACAAAATGATTTTTGCTGCGGAGTAGCCATTTTAAACATATGACGATTACCAAGCAAAAGAAAAGACAACTGATATCTAGCGCTATTAATATAAACTAGACTATGTATTCGTTTCTCCAATAGCCGAGCAGAGGCGCATCGATCGATAATTTGGAAAAAATAATTCTTCGTAATACGTATATCATTTAGAAACAGAGTGTGTATTTCTTGAATATATGGAGCGATCAAAAAGTTTCTGCATTCGCACGAAAAGCGTAATGAAGTTTGTAGACACAAAAAGTTTGAGGTCATAACGTAGGAGTGAGTGAAAGCGATCAACTGTGCTTACCCTTTTTCCGTAAACAGCAACGAGTTGATCGAGAATCTGAAGTGTTATCTTTCTGTGTATTTAGTAAGAATGATTTTTACGAATTGTCTTCTGTTCGTGGATGAATATTAGGTATATGAACATGACCCAAATACTAAAGTTATCAATAAACTGTACAAGGATTCCCAATCCCCCGTACAAAAACGATTCGTATGCAGCCTTTTGCAAGGATAGTATGTTTTCAGTTTTCTGGACATGATAGTCACTTGTTACCAAACCCATGCCGTAGCGTGGCTGGGAAATATTACAAGGGTCTACTCCAATAACTCCGTGATGCTCCCAAGTTAGAGATAAGTGGCATAGTTAGCAAAGGCGTCCACCTGTTGGTTGACAATACTCCCGTCTGTAATCCGGGAAATATTGAATGTTGCTCAAAGTCTCGGATACCAGTTAATTCTCACATTCGTCATATTACCATGACTTTGTGCCTTGGCATTTCTTCTTGCTTCCAAAAATGAAGTAGTCGTTGAAAAGAAGAAATTTTCCTTGGATGCTGAGGTCGTTTCCATGGTGACTTCAACTTTCGCCTATTCATGATTCGCCTAATAACCTCAGACAATGGAATTTACAGATGTTAACTCAAGAAAAAGTGTAGGCGAATCTTGAATTCAGATTGGGTTTTCGCTTTTCAATGATGCGCTCTTTTTCATGTAATAATAATGACCTACAATAAAAACCCAAGTGGAGCATTTTATCGGAAAGGAAAGCTACGAAACTTGACAGGCAAGCGAAGGCTCTAAGAAGTTACTTTCGACTTCTGGAAAAAAATTTCGAAAGTGACAATCACACAAATATTGAGGTGGGGGAATTGTTTATTTTACTCGATTCCAGTAATTTTATAGTTAAAATAAAATGGAATAAATTAAATTATAGCCTCTTCATTTAAGGACCTGGGTTAAATTTAGTGTATTGCAAAATTTGTTTCAATACAATTGATTTTCACGCAGTATATGAGTATATAACTCGAACGGGTAACTAATCTAATTCGAAACTGCAATCGAAAGGTCATTACCCTAATAGCATGTTGGTTTGCAACAAGTCTTTCACTATATTTGATTTTAACTTGCTAGACTTTCCGTGCACTGTACACCTGCTGCAGGCGTTTTGAAAGAGTTACCCGCCAATGTCGTAATTTGATTTTCACTTGCTAGATTTTACTTGCCTCGGAGGCTTGCTGTAACTTTGTAGCAAATGTGTCAGTTTTAGTTTGTACCAACAGGTGGTGCAAAAGTCTAATCTTAGAAATCTCCTCGCCAGGCCGCCATTTGTAGTAGGTGCGAAGTGTGTGAAGCATTAAAACAAGTGGATAATTAAGATAATTACGTAAGTATCCAGTATGTAGAGATAATATATATGTGTATTTTAAACGTGTATTGTTTGACAAAATTGTTGAGAAATATATACTGTGTGATTGTTCGTATACAGTAAATGTTCGGTTTGTAAAAGGCATGCAATGCAATGCAAGTGTATACCTGCAGAAGACTTACTACACTCACTTGCTGAACACCTTGTGTAGACTTGCAGTGCAAGTGGTATCCTTGCAGAGACTTGCGTCAAACCTGCACTAATTTGCTGCCGACTTGCTATGCACTTGCAGTGCAAGTGGAAGCTTGCAGTAGGTTTGCTGTGCTAGTAAACCACTTGCAGAAACTTGCTTTGCAAACTTACCATACACTTGCAATGCAGGCGTGCTGCAAGTTCGAAGAGCGTCAACTAGGATGTTTGCATTAAACTTGCATCAAACTTGCAGACTTGCGTCACAAGTCTGCTGCAAGTTTGCCAGACTTGAATTGCAAATCTGCTGTAAGTTTATTGGAAGTGATTTTTGCTATCTGGGTAGGATTAAACTAACACATTCTTTTTTCAGCGTATACAATCAATCACAGCAGCGTATACATATGCTTTTTGTATTATAATACTATTACTATATCCATCTTTAGTATTAAATTCAGATGAGTATAGTTTTAAGCATTTCATAATAGTTCTAATGCAAAGTAAAGTTTTGATTATTAGTTACTTGAGTTCAGAGATGCACCGACAGAGGTGGTCCAAGAGTCTGGATCCCCAAGAACTTAAGAAAAGAAAATTAGCACACTTTCAGGGTGCAAATACACAAAATTATTGGCATTTTGTAAACTACTCCGAAAAGTTATTAGGACCCAAAAGAGAAATCTTGGGTACGCCACTACTTTGTTTATATTGTGTTCTTCATTGCCTGACTTCGAAAGTCTATGTTGGAAAGAGACACGAAAGGACTTATTGTTTCATAGACCTAAGGAAAGAATTTTTGTGAGGGCAGGTTAAGATTTTTTGCGGGGACACTTTATTTTGCGAATTATTTTGGGATCAACTATATCTCAAGAACTATTAAATGGACTAGCTGCGATGACCATTGAAAATGACATACTCGATGAAATAGCTATGGGTGCAATAATAAGAGATTTTTCAAAATTGAACGTGTGTTTATAACACGAACAAAGAAAACAAGAAATTAAGCTTATTACAGTAGAACAGAAGCGCATAGTGGTCAAAACCGCAGGTGCTCTATTTAAGTTGGTACTTAACCACTTTTATGTCTGTGGGGAGAGGTGTGGCCGGACATGTCATTGGGAGGGGAAATATTACCCTGACCGTTAGGTGGTCAGACGGGGTCCTAGAAAAGGTTGATTGTTAGGATGGATGGTGTAGAAAAAGTTGAATGACCTGTATCACGTGATTTCTTTATAGGGCTCGTTTCTGTAGGAAACTCGGGATATGAGTTGGTTCGCATGCTAAAGCATACCCTGTAAAACAGCTATGCTGAGATGAAATTAATTATTTTATTTAATTACAAAATATTATTTTATTTCATTGTTCGCATGCTAAAGCATACTCTGTAAAACAGCTATGCTGTGATCATATTAATTTATTTGGTTTGTTTTCATTAAAGAAAAATCAGCATTTGTGTTGGATCATATCTTTTAATACCTGGTAATGATTACTCGAACACTGTGTCAGCATACTAGAAAGCTTGTTGTTAAATTTGATTGTGATCATATTAAAAATGGGGAGGGAATAAACTTTATTCATGCGGAACTTCTTAATTCGACGGATCGTATGCATAGCATACTCTCTGAGCGTGCTAAAAGCTCGTGTACAGAGTACGTATAGAGAGCGTGGTTCTCGTATGTCTTTCGCTGGTGAACTCAAGACCCGAAGTGAAATTTTCGCGCGCTTTTTGGAAACCGGTTGAGCGAGAGTCAAATATGGCCCTGTCGGGTAATGACCCTACAGGTACGTGCTAAACATGAAGACAAATACAAAAGAAAACCGACACTGTGTCGGGTAGACATCACAGAGTGCTGACATAGTAATAAAACAACTTTGGCGCCGCGGCAGGTGAATACAAGACATTGTCGGCGGAGAATACAAAGAAGATTAAGGTCGGGGTAGGTGAACATGTTGAATCATGCCCCTATGCTAATTGGCAATAGAAAAGAAGTTTGGCGCCGCGGTAGGTGAACACAAGACCGTGTCGGCGGAGAATACGAAGATTAAGGTTACGCTAGATAAACATCACGGAATATGGACAGTGTAATAAAAACAAAATTAAGGCATGCTAGATGAAAATAAAACAATGTCAGTGGAGAATACAAGAGAAGTTTGGCACCACGAATGGTGGAACATGATGCGACACTGAACGCGAATACAAAAGAACTGTTGATCCTGTTGAAACATGAAGCGGTACTGAATGCGAATACAAAAGAAGATTGGTAGTATGAAGTGTGTTGACCCTTTTATTCTCCGTAGATGATATGTGATTGCTTGGTAAATGTTGCGTTTATGCGAATAACAACAACAATAATATTTAAAAACATGTAAACTATTTATTTGCACATGCACCTTGTTAATCTTTTATTTGTACGTAGATGACAAGTGATTGATTAGTACAGGGTATGAAAAACATTATTGAAGCACTACCGTTGTAAGATGCGAATGATCGTGGCACAATGTAAATAACATTGATGATGTTTCAAAAGAATGTTTTGATCAAATGAATGATATATGAGAACATGCATGCATGAGAACATACTTACATATGAAATGTAAGTACATGCTTTCTTCGCCCCTTATACCTATGAAAAATGTTTAGAGAATTGGAAAAGTACATGTGAAAATATTTTAATTGGTGTAGGGGAAGTGTTTTAAAGTACCACGTGATATGACGTTGTAGGTAAGATTTTCCTTATATATGGGGTATGAAGAGAAGACTGGTATAGTATCATCATGGAGTCATTTGGGAGTTTAGTACAGCGAGAAATCGAAGCTCTGCAACGAAGTAGACTGGAGTTATTCGTTTGAGTATGTTGAATTTCCCAAGAATCCGATAGAGAATTTGTCTATTGATTGTCAATAGAACTTCTTTATTGATGAGGAAACTTGCTCTTTTTCACCGGCTTCTGCGGATGTTATTATAGAGAAAAAATATTGATTTGAGAGAGGACCCAATACTAATTCCACCTTCGCCTGTTGGATCAAGAACACCCTCACCAGTACCAGCAGCAGGAACATCGGAACAAAAGTTTCAAGTTCTATCGATAAAGTGGACACTTGCTGAAGAAAGACCAACATCTCCTGATTTATTTAATGAAAAAGAGGAGGAAGAAATTTGTAAATTATTCGATGAGATACTTGAATGTAAACCCGATACACAACCACCAAGTGTTTCACCGCTGGATTTTCCAAATTCACCCCAAAAGGTTCCATTGGATTTGCGTGTGCAAACGAAACAGTGCCAGTGTAGTAGTGACTTTGCGAATGAAATTTGTGTTCAAGACACTATTCTAAAGTAAGAACCGAAGACAGTTTTAGTTTGTGAGGGATGTAGCCAAAATTATTTTAACCAGTTTGGCCACAGGTGTCTCTTTGTGAACATATTAACACTTGAAGCAGAAGCGTGGAAAATTATGGCCAGCAAAAATATGAGAGACGATGTGTATGCAAATTATGTGAAATCACATTTTAATACCAAAAAAAATGAACATTTGTTTAATGAAAAATATAACTTAATAAGAAATCCAAAATATATTGAAATATTAGCGGACATTTTATTAGAAGTGGACAGAAACGCTGCGAAGTGATTTCTTTTAGTATATATGTATATAATATTACCTGTATATATTATTTTTTATAGTGATATGAGTGTGTGCTATTGAGTTTCTATATATGTATATATATAATTTTTTCTATACTTATGCGACAGTTATATGTATTATTATGTTTGTATGGTTGTGTACACCTTGTCTCAAAAAGGTTGAGCGCATTCTTTATTGCTGTTTCAAGGCAAACATTTTCTAAGTACAACTTCGGGTATCTTCGGGAAAAAGTAAACCAGGTTCGAACCTTTGCAATCGGGAAAAATCTTGCAGATGTGTTTTTCTTCTTTTAAATATAATAAGACTTGTTACCAATTATATATAAAAAAGCAACATTGATTGAAATACTTAATGATACAATATTTCGAAACTTCGTATTAATGTCAGCTCATGCTTGTTTGTCATTTTGCTCTCCATACTGAATGGAATATTTAGATACGTAAACGAATCTTTCCATATGTAAAAGAATGGTGAAAGTTAAGACAGAACATTATTCTCTCCTGAGTACTAAAATAAAAGTCAAAGTAGAACAAAAACAACGTTTGCAGTGGATATGAATGTAATTATTATCTTAAATACAGCTATATATCGCTAGAAGTATTCTTCTAAGATCGCTTGTGTTAGCTCACTGGTACGCCGTTGGATTTCAAATCTTAAGGTTGAGGGTTCGATTCCCATCTGAGTCAACGTTTTTTTTATGAAATTCTATTTTCCGCAATGCATGAAAAATTATATAAAATAATTACATTAAGATACGTCAGTTGTATATATATAACATATAATCAATGCAGAACATAGTGATTATTATGTTTAAAATATAACAGGTGTTCGCAGTACGTTGGTATTCTATGATATATGTGAATGTTAAATTCAAATTAAGAAAATAATATCATCGCAATAAATAAATTATGTAGTGTATTTATTTGCAGCTATTTGTCATATAGAGGTTACTTCCCAACATTCGTATTACAGCATGCCATTGATATTCTTGAAAAAATATCCGAGGCATTAAAAGAGGGTATAAACAGAGAATCCAAAGTCGGAACGCTCGCAAGAAATTCATGAACCCCAAAGGTCACGTGAGCAGACTGGAATTGTCCTTATGAAGCATGCCACAGCAGAAGGTCTTTACATAGATTTTCAATTCAATACCTGATATATGCTTTTGCAATGTGGAAGTGGTGATGACTTTGGTCACTCTCTCTCACTTTCTCGCTCGCTTACTCTGTATTTATATATATGAAAGTGGATGTATGTGTGTGTTTCGACATAATTCTGATATGTCTAGAGCAATTTTAACCATATTTCTTAAAATCTGGAAAAGAGTACTGTCGGGATACATATCAAAAATGCTAGAAAAGGATCGATATTAGTATCGAATCCATAGTTTCGTGGTCGCTTAGGTAAACAGTTCTACTTTCAATTCAAGTCCAATTAAGCTCCCATTAGCACCCAGGGTGGTTACGCAGCGACAAATATATATATATATATATCGAAATCAACCGATATTAGAGCCGAAGCGTAAGTTTTCAGTGCCACATTTCCCATTAGTCCAACTAGGCCCGTGCCTAGAGGCCAATATATTTGAAGAGCGCAAAGTTTAAAATTTTAATTTTCTTCGTATGAAAAAGTTTAAAAAAATCGAGAGCAAATATACTATTTCATGAGCAATCCCCTTTTACTATTCTAATATATTTAATGATAGCGTAAGAAATCTGAAAATAATTCAGAACATGTTTCCCGTTTATTTTTTGTTACGTAGTTGTAGCTGTAGCATCTAGTGAGTGGTATTTAACTGCAATAAATTCACTAATTAAGCATATTCGAATTAAGTTTTATTTGTAAGTTAGGGATCAAGGGGCGGAGAAATATGTAGTTATTGGGGGCGCCGAGAGCAAAAGTGCATAGGGACGCCGAGCTTCTAAATGCAGCACTGTTCGCTAAATTAATTGGTAGAAATTTTAATGCCATATAAGACCAAATTTAGTCCTAGCGGTGGCAGTATCCGTTTGCTGTCCTAGGAGGAATGAAAGGGGCTGACATCAAAATTATAAAAAAAGGACCTACATTAGTATCGAATCTATAATTTTGGAGGTCTCTTAGATAAAGAGTGGCACTTCCGATGCCATGTAAGTTAAGCCCTCATTAACACAATGAAGGAGTGTGTGAAATTTGTGACATGTAGAAATAATTGAAAATGACCAATGTTAGTATACAACCCATATCTTTCGTGGTTCCCAAGTTCATTGGGAGCAGTTCTGATGAACTTTAAGTTTAAGTTCAACTTCCAGTAGGAGTAAGATCCCCCAGCACATCTAATAAGGAGAGTCGAAGGGAGTAACATATACAATGATTCAAAACGACCGATATTAGTGTAGAGTTCATCGTTTCGTTATCACCGAGATAAATAGCAACACTTCTGAACGAACATGTCAGCCTGATTTTGAATTTACAACGGCAGCATCGAAGGCATTGCTCGCACAGCTCTATGTATTTTAATGTTCCTGTATAAATGAATATTCCAGCGTACTTCTGGAATGTCTGGGACAACCTTTACCAAACTTGGGGGACATATTACTTTCAAACTAAGAAGAAAATATGGTAGTAGTATGAAGTTACGGAAGTTGGGAGGTGTGACATGTAAAAATAATGTAAAACGACTGATTTTAGTGTTTTATCCATAATTTTCTCGGTCGTTGAGATGGATAGTGATGCACCCAATGGAGGTTACATCCAAATTTATCCCCATCTTCACAGGATGATGGCCTGGAAGAGCTAAAAATAAAATCTCAAAAATTACTTAAATATTTGTCGAATTCATAGTTTTCGGTGTGAGAAATCGTTTCTAATAACTTTGGAAGGTAATTTGTACCAATTTCAAGATGGGCTTTTTAATAATATCAATTTCTCACCTTAAGAAGAAATTACCATCACAAATATGATATTAAGCCAACCTTCGCAATCGATGAAAAAATTATGTGGATGTATGTTTCGTCTTTTAAATGAAACAAGACATGTTAAAATCAAAGATGGAGTGGGTCGGTTGGTAAGTGGGTGAAATAGGTCAAGATTTGCGAGTGGGTCAGTGGATCGTGGGTCAAAAGGACGTGACCTACTGCGAAACACCACTCACCGTGACTCACACTGGCCCACCGGGTGGCCACCCTTTTAGTCCAAAGATATTTCGTCCAAAGAACATTTCGTCCAGAGACATTTAATCCAAAGACATTTGGTCAAAAGGACAATTCGTCCAAATGACATTTCGTCCAAAAGACAATTGGTCCAAAGGACATTTCGTCCAAAGGAGAATTGGTTCAAAGGACATTTCGTCCAAAATACAATTGGTCCAAAGGATTTCGTCCAAAAGACAATTGGTCCAAAGGACATTTCGTCCAGGGATGTTTAGTTCAAAGCACATTTCGTCCAAAGAACATTTGGTCCGGTAACGCTTGGGAGTCAAGGGTTTGTTTCTATTAGAAGAGTAAAAGTGATGCATATAACATTATGACTCAGTAACTTCTTATTTCTAAAGGAAATTTGAAATAGAGATTTATTCCGCAATTTTCATTTCGATAGAACAAATAATGCTGAGATATCCAAAAAAACGTAAACGCCTGAAAACAAGATGGCCGAACAACAGGAGTGAGGGAAAGGTTGCAGTGCGAAGTATGTAGCTGTAATAACTGCTAATATGACATCTAAAATTTTCATGTTGTGAATAAAATAGTTCTAAAATAAGTACCGGTAACTAAAATTAATGGAGTTTAAATTTGAGTAAGTTAAATATTAGGTATTCAAACCCTTGTGGTAGAAAAGTGAAAAATTGTGTGTCAAGTATCTTTGAAGAAATACTGACAAGTAAACCTTACGTTTGGGTGAATCGAGTTGCTGACTGAGACCCATATGAGAAAGTAGTACTAAATGTGGTCAGTATTTCAGTGAAGTTATAGGTGCGAAGCTCCAGGGGTTTAGGAGATACAACTACCAGAACATCACATGGAAGTACAAAATAGTCTTCATACAGTTGGAAGTAAAAGCTCTGTAAGACCTCTTGTAACGACAATAGGTGAATAACAAATATATGGGTACATATTAGGACTAGGGGGAAGTCATATAGTAAGGGTAGACCTGGCGGCGGCCATCTTAAAATCCGCCATTTTGAATTAAGATTAAGTTTCTAAAATAGGAATAGGGTCATGTGATACATGATTTATGGCTCAAATTTAATCAGAAGAACAATGGTGACGGTTATTTTGATTTACGCGCAATTGGTAAAAAGTTACAGGGAAATTAAATATTGTTGCAGCATATGTATTAGTCCTTTACCCCACCTTGTAAATTTTGTGTTAATGATAATAATTAAATAAAAAGCAGGTGGATAAATACTAGGTCTATGGTAAGAGTTGCTTTGATGGCTGTCATGTTCAACTCCGCCGTTTTGAATCAGACAAAAGTTTTAAACAAAACGCATAACATTGACACCTTATTAATAGCAAATTTTACCATAACTCCAACAATATAACCATTTTTGCTTTACCATTAACCAGCACAAAATTAAATGGATCTCTCCTTACGACTACTGCTTTAACGGAATTGTTAACGACAAATGTGTCAAGTGTAACTCGTTTGCCTTTGTCAGGTGTGCTCACTGTGAGCAGAGCATTTGTGCAAGTTATGCACTCTTTTCTGAACTACATATTGATTGTACTAATTGAGGACTTTTCTGGAAGAAAGACCCAAGTTCAATTATGACTCAATTCCACTTTGGTAATTTTTCCATAAATTAGCAACTTGTTTATGCGATAACAAATGCTGGTTAATGATAAAGCAAAAAAGATTATAGCGTTGGATTTACGGTAAAATTTGCTATTAATAAGGTGTCAATGTTATGAGTTTTGTTTAAAACTTTTGTCTGATTCAAAATGGCGGATTTGAACATGGCCGACATCAAGGAAACTCTTACCATACACCTAGTATTTATCCGCCTGCTTTTTATTTAATTATTATCATTAACACAAAATTCACAAGGTAAGGTAAAGGACTAATACATATGCTGCAACAATATTTAATTTCCCTGTAACTTTTTAGCAATTGCGCGTAAATCAAAATTAACGTCATCATTGTTCTTCTGATTAAATTTGCGCCTTAAATCATGTATCACATGACCCTATTCCTATTTTAGAAACTTGACCTTAATTCAAAATGGCGGATTTCAAGATGGCCGCCGTCAGGTCTACCCTTACTATATGACTTCCCCCTAGTCCTAATATGTACCCATATATTTGTTATTCACCTATTGTCGTTACAAGAGGTCTTACAGAGCTTTTACTTCCAACTGTATGAAGACTATTTTGTACTTCCATGTGATGTTCTGGTAGCTGTATCTCCTAAACCCCTGGAGCTTCGCACCTATAACTTCACTAAAATACTGACCACATTTAGTACTACTTTCTCATATGTGTCTCAGTCAGCAACTCGATTCACCCAAACGTAAGGTTTACTTGTGAGAATAGAAAAATACACATGTGTGAAATATATTCTTAGTGTCCAAAGATAATACTCTTAAACAGTCACATTCTTGGCTGCAACATTGTGAAAAGTGATTGAAAATATAAGATGAAAGTTGGAACATTTCGTGTAGAATATACATATCTTTTCAGGTTAACCACAAGTCTGGTTTCTATTCGTAGACTATTGATAGTGTGTAACTTCGGCAGACGTTTCTACATAATTAGTGAGTTGTATGACAAACCAGAATTGTTAACTTGTCTTGTATTTTTATTTCAGTGTTATTCCTTATGCAAATATAGTATATAGTTTTGCTTTCATATTAATTTTCACGGTGCAGCACAGTACATTTAAGATATCCATTGCAAAGTCTCAAACCAAATACAAGACTATGCGGAGGCAATGTTGTCCGCAAATGAAGAGGGGGTATACTCTTCAAAGGGTTGTTTATCATTTTGGGAGGTAAATTCTTTAACCAACGAAGCTACAACTGTATTTCTGCGAAGCTAAAACTGTATTTTTGTAAAATTATTAATGAAAGCAAAGAAAGGTGACCATTTAGTTGTCAGGCGTTTACGTTTTTTCTGAATATCTCAGCATATATTTGTTTTATCGAAAAGAAAATTGCGGAATAAATCTCTATTTCAAAATTTCCTTTAGAAATAAGAAGCTACACAAGTAACACTTCCCAAGTGTAACACTCCAATTTTGATAACAATTTGACAGGCAGATACTACACATAAAATAAATAAATACGTGTTTTTTATTTTCTGCGGAAAAAACGGTTTTAGGAGGCAAAAGCCCCCACCCAAAATTTTGAAAGTTGTCACCCGAAAGGCAAGAAGAAGTGGACCGAAATGAATGAAATCGTGCACAAATATTGTAGACGAAAAATTAGAGAATACGGGTTTCGTGTTTTTCTAGAAAGAATGGTTGGGTGGGGCGCGGACTCCTCCAAACCTTTGCTCATGAAATATCAAAAGTGCTAGTAACAGTATGTCAGAAGTGCCTAAATTTACATGAAGAATTGCAACGAAACTTTGTGTATGGACAATACGCAAAAAATAATTGAACACGGTTTTTTTTTATTTTCTGCGAAAAAAGGGTTATAGGGTGCAAAAACTCCCACCCAAACTTTTGAAAGTTAACGCCCGAAAGCCAAGAAGAAGTGGACCGAAGTGAATGAAATTGTGCACAGATATTGTATTTTCCTGAAAAGAAAAAACTGTTGAGCGGACCGAAGCGTTGAGTGGCGGAAGGTGTGGACCGAAGCGAATGAAGATAGATATTGGATACGTAAAATAAGGCCTTTCGTGTTTCACAAGTGTCTCCATCTGATTTCTTCAAATTTGGCAGATCAACAACAAGCACAAACAGTATAGTGTATTTTATAGCATTTCAGGAGGCACCTTTAACCCTTACAATGATTTTCCGCATAAACAAAAACACGTGTCGATTAATTTCCTGTTTGCTGTTGATGTGTCAAATTTGAAGCAAAACGGATAGGGACACTTCAGAAACACGAAAGACCTTATTTTACCTAGGGTCTGTAAAATGTCTACCTACAATTTCGTTTGCTTTGGTTCACTACTTCCTGCGCTATTACGGTAATATTTACTTTTTTTCGGAGGAGGCTTAGGCCCCAACACTGTTTTTCCGCACAAATTAAAACACGTTTCGTTTATTGTTTTGCGAATTGTCCCTATACGAGGTTTCGTTGCAATTCTCCATACTCTTTATAGTGCATGGAGTTAGTGTCAGAAACCACCAAAATATTTCACTTACCAGTCGCTACCAGTCTGCAATTTTACACAGTTCTTATATGTATACCAAAGGACAAGAATCCGCCGGGAGACACTTGATCTGACGTCCGGAACTCATGTGATGACGTCATCAAAATGGCGGACAGCTTGATTCAAAAAATAAGCCATATCTTCGTTATTTATGGACCGCTTTTCTTCAAACTTGGCTCATTTTAAAGAAAATTAAATTTGCAAGAAAACATGTTATCAAAATATTTCCTCTAAAATTAACCATTTCGGAGTTATTTAAGGATTTATTAAATTAATGAGTATTTATTGAAGAAAAATACAAAATAACTCCGAAACCCTTACTTTTAGACGAAACACTTAGGTAACGTGTTATATTGTTAATTTCATTACCTTTAAAATGAGCTATTAACGAAGAAAATCGGTCCATAAATAACTGAGATATCACATATAAACTTGTTAATTACATTATTAAAATGGCGGTCACGACTTCTAACAGATAGCGACAAATTCAGCCAAAATACTTCACTTCCATATACCAGTCCCAAATTGTACACAATATTTATATGCATAATAAATAATTGTAAAATACCTGGAAGACACTTGATTTAACACGCTGAACTCCTATGTTGACGTCATCAAAATGGCCGCCGGGATTAAAAACACAGGTTTGCTTAAATACATTTAACTCCGTTACCAATCATTTGATTGAGTCTTCCAACAGTTCCATTTGAAAGAGCATGAAATAAGCTACAAAAATTTTATTCGATTTTAAATGGTTTATGGCGATGACAACGTGGAAGGGGGTAAAAAATCAATGTTTTGAAATGGTTGCTGTTGGCTTAGTATATTTTGCAATGACATTTCTGTTATTACAAGAGGCGTTAACTCAAGTAAATACACATTACATCAATTGCAATGTTGCATGCCTGTATAATTTTTTTATGAGTGACTCATCTTTAATTATAAATTATACCACAAAAGAGTGAACATGAAAATAATAGTTATTTACATTTTTTAGTGGATCCAATACTCTCTTTTTACTGATTGGCGAAAAAGAAAAAAAACTTTTTTTTTTTAGAAAGGGTAACATATTTACAACAATTTCTCACAATGAAAACATATACAGTCCACGTGGTTTATTAACGCGGAAGGCACAACTATTGAAAACAATGTAAACTTTAAACAAAGTGACAAGTTTGTAAGATTAAACTTAATTTCTGCATTGACCCTCACAACTACAAAGTAAAGTGCAAAGTTCGTGCATTTTTACACATCGACAGTGCGTGCAAATCTATTTGCACATGCATGCTATCAACTCTTTTAGCTTTTCCATGGTGAAGTTTGGGCTTGTCGACCAGAGGGGCTCGTAGTCATCTGCGGTCTTCTTCCATCCCCACTTGCAAGGATCCAAGCGTTGACTGTTCCGTTGAAGACAGTTTGCCCACAAAGAACGTTGTAGGATGGCCCTCTTCAAGTGTTGCAACAGGGCGTTGCTGGTTGGTGGAATATTTTCAATGGGTCTGTTTTGCTGGGTAAAGAGAATCCGCCTGGCCTCATTGACGGTCTCTGCAGAACTTGATGAATGACACATAAGAACTACAAACCGTTGAATCAGTAAAAACGTGTCGTCATCTACAGAGATGTTGTCCAGAACTTGAGAATATGCCGAAAAAGCTTTGTCTACGTCTCGGAAAGTCATCCACGTTTTCCATGCAGTGGTTTTACCAATACTTCTAAAACTTGACATAGTATCAGCCCCCGTAAATGCATGGAAGAAAGGAAAAAGATCTGGAACTCCTCGTGGAACTTTGTTGTGCAACTCGTGGATCGGAAGGAATTGGAGGTGCTTTCCACTGCCGTGTTCCATCCAAAATTCTTTCAGTGTATTGAGTCTAGAAAAGGCATACATAACAATTACTACCACGTCACTATCAACAGTTTTCACCATGACCTTAGAACAACCCGAGTATTCCATGGCATGCCATACATGAAGTAGGAGACGGTCATCGGCTTCTTCATGGAATTCGGAAGATATATCTTCAAATGTCGCCTCCATTTGCGATCCTATTACCGTGTCTCTGTAGGTGCAAATTACTTTTTTCCGGCGGGGAGATTCATTTTGACCAGATTTTCAGCTAAAAATTCAGAGTTCTTCTTTGATTTTACTGTGGGCAAGCAAGTTACTGAAAGATTTGGGGATGACATCATTAGATTTTACATTTATTCTGAGCCCAGCCTTCTCGACTGTCTTACGTCAGTTTGTAGGCTTCCTTCTAGTCAAAAACTAGGTCAACTATTTCCACAGATCTTAATGTCATCAATCTGGTTTAACAATCTGGTTGCAGTACTCTTAAAATGTCCGGCTGGATTTAGGGACAAGCATATGGATCAAGGCTGCTGCATCGATTATGAACGAAGAAACTTCGGGCACATGAATAGTGGTCACCGGAACTCCACTTGACTCGATCATACAGGACACCACGTCGGATTTTTTATTGGTTTTCTGAGCTTACCGCGGTCGGATATGGAAGGTGGACATGAGCTATTTTTATGACATGAGAACGTTTTGACGTTAATTCCCCTTGATTGACTAGTAACGAACAACTTGGCAAAAAAATACTGTCTTTTCTCAGGTCTGCTATTTTCTGCTTGTCTTTGGACTTAACTGTATCTTTCTTAGCACTCATCAAGGCAAGGTTGTTTCTTTTGATGACTTCATGGATGGAAACTTTTCTAAGCCGACGCACCACGTTGCAAACATTGTGAGATAGATTATTTGTTTCTTTTCTAATAATTCGGTAAGTAACAGAGGTCACCACTAGCAAAAACAAAATAAATGTTTTTGCGTTTTCTTCAAGTAGAAACTTCTGCCATCTACTAGAAGAAAATGTACGGATCTTCTTTTCATCCAGGGGGCGCGGTGGCTCAGTGGTAGAGCGTTCACCTCTGGTGCTTGGGGTCCTTGGTTCGATCCCAGCTCGCGCCTTGTGGACTATGTGGTGGACAAACACCGTGCTCGTGGGTTTTCTTGGGGTTCTCCCGTTTCCTCCCATTCTCTTCATTCCACCATTTCATTCATTTCTCATCATTACCGTCTCCTTTAGCCTAACCGGTATAAGCGTGGGACGTAAACCTAAAAGTTTCATTTCATTTTTTCTTTTTCATCCACTTCCACATTGTCATCGCCATAAACCATTTAAAATCGAATAAAATTTTGTAGCTTCTTTCATGCTCTTTCAAATGGAACTGTTGGAAGACTCAATCAAATGATTGGTAATGGAGTTAAGTGTATTTAAGCAAACCTGTGTTTTTAATCCCGGCGGCCATTTTGATGACGTCAACATAGGAGTTCAGCGTATTAAATCAAGTGTCTTCCAGGTATTTTACAATTATTTATTATGTATATAAATATTGTGTACAATTTGGGACTGGTATATGGAAGTGAAGTATTTTGGCTGAATTTGTCGCTATCTGTTAGAAGTCGTGACCGCCATTTTAATAATGTAATTAACAAGTTTATATGTGATATCTCAGTTATTTATGGACCGATTTTCTTCGTTAATAGCTCATTTTAAAGGTAATGAAATTAACAATATAACACGTTACCTAAGTGTTTCGTCTAAAAGTAAGGGTTTCGGAGTTATTTTGTATTTTTCTTCAATAAATACTCATTAATTTAATAAATCCTTAAATAACTCCGAAACGGTTAATTTTAGAGGAAATATTTTGATAACATGTTTTCTTGCAAATTTAATTTTCTTTAAAATGAGCCAAGTTTGAAGAAAATCGGTCCATAAATAACGAAGATATGGCTTATTTTTTGAATCAAGCTGTCCGCCATTTTGATGACGTCATCACATGAGTTCCGGACGTCAGATCAAGTGTCTCCCGGCGGATTCTTGTCCTTTGGTATACATATAAGAACTGTGTAAAATTGCAGACTGGTAGCCGGAAGTGAAATATTTTTACGGTAACTCCACGCACTATTAAGAACCTCTGACGTATAATTATTTGCACTTTTGACATTTCGTAATCAACAGTTTAAAAGGTCCGTGATATACGCAACCGCTTTTTTTTTTCAGGAAAATACGAAACCCAATTACCTTAATTTACGTCTACAATATCTGTGCACAGTTTCATTCAATTCTGTACACTTCTTCTTGCCTTTTAGGCCTCAAATTTTAAAATTTTGGGTGGGGGATTTTGTCCCTTAAAACCGTTTTTCTTCAGAAAATAAACTCGCATTCGTTTATTTTTTGTGTGTTGTTCCTACACAATGTGTCGTTCCAATTCTTCATGTCCTTTAAGCACTTCTGACATACTTTTATTAGCACTTTTGATATTACACGATCAAAGTTTTGTAGTGGTCTGTGTCCCACCCAAACCTTTTTCTTTCTTTCTTTTTTTTTTTCAGGAAAATACGAAACCAGTATTCCCTCATTTTATGTCTACAATATCTCTGCACAATTTCATTCACTTTGGTTCATTTCTTGTGACCTTTAGGGCCTCAAGTTTCAAACTTTTGGATGGGGGCTTTTGCCCCTAAAACCGTTCTTCCGCAGAAAATAAAAAACGTATTTATTTATTTTTTGCGTATTATCCCTACTCAAAGTTTCGTTGCAATTCTTCATGTTCTTTACACACATCTGACATACTGTTATAAGTACTTTTGATATTTCGTGATCAAAGGTTTGAAGGGGGTCTGTGCCCCACATAACCATTTTTTCCAGGAAAATACAAAACACGTATTCCCTCATTTTAAGTCTGCAATATCTGTGCACAACTTCGTTCCCTTCGGTCCACTTCTTCTTGCCTTTCGGGCGTCAACTTTCAAAATTTTGAATAGGGGCTTTTGCCCCTCCCTAAAACCACTTTTCCGCGGAAAAAACACGTATTCGTTTATTTTATGTGTAGTATCTACCTGCCTATTTTTTTTCAAAATTGGAGTGTTACACTTGGGAGGTATTACTTGTGAGTCGTAATGTTATATGCATTACTTTTACTCTTCTAATAGAAGCAAACCCTTGACCCTCAAGCGTTACCGGACCAAATGTTCTTTGGACGAAACGTGCTTTGAACTAAACATCCCTGGACGAAATGTCCCTTGGACCAATTGTCTTTTGGACGAAATGTCCTTTGGACCAAATATCTTTTGGACCAATTGTGTTTTGGACGAAATGTCCTTTGGACCAATTGTGTTTTGGACGAAATGTCCTTTGGACCAATTGTCTTTTGGACGAAATGTCCTTTGGACCAAATGTCTTTTGGACGAAATGTCCTTTGAACCAATTGTCTTTTGGACAAAATGTTCTTTGGACAAATTGCCCTTTGGACCAAATGTCCCTGGACCAAATGTGTTTGGACTAAATGTCTCTGGACGAAAATTCTTAGGACGAAATATCTTTGGACGAAACGACCCCCAACCACCCACCGTCCCATTCTGTTCAGTGCATTGTAGAGAGCATCTTCTGAACACTTGTGAGCTTGTCTACGTTTTACTTTCAAGATCTCCATTTTTCTTATTTTTGTTTCTAATGAAAAAAAGTTCAGGCATTTTTGGATTTTGATATTTGCAATTGTAAGAGTGGCAATAGCAATAGGAGGTCAATTTTGAGATACAGCTTGTGAGCTTTTAGAGGAGCTAACTGCTGTAAAAAAAAATTGAGTCACCTGTAATATATGAATTATTATACCTAGTATAAAAACTGAAAGTAACTATGTCTGCGTGATTATCACGGTCAAATTGCAAAGTCAAATGAAATGACATTTGGTATATAATCAGGCCCCAATCCCAACTGGAAAGTTATCATACGCGTATCACTTTCATTATAATACATATCCTTAGTGGGGAGTAGGTGTCCGAATTTTTGCGAGAAACTGAGTATCTTACAAGCAGTTCAACTTAGAGAGCTGAAATTCAGTATATAACTCTTTATTAAAAATAAACAGAACGTGTCCTGGCATTTTTAAAAATGTGTTTTATGAGCGGGGGGTTTCTATATATTGGAAATTGGTAGTGGGTTGATTTGTAAAAATTATCGAAAACGATTGATATTAGTTGAGAACTCACTGAGGAATGAAAAGTACAGTCATTTGCATTTTATACCCACTGCTTTCTATTATAATAATTGCTGAAGCTGGTGTTTAATATATGAATCGTTTAGAGCATAAGGCAATCAAACCATTTCTTACGTTGGTTTACTTTATCTTGATTTGATACTTTCAAATTTCATCCTGTTTTCTACTGAAATGTATATGTAAGCCAAGAAAGAAATAATTATATATGATAAATTTAAATTCATCTTAATTTGGAAGATGAGAAACACTTTACCATTGTATATCGTAAAGGTCAGATCCACCGGTATTGTAACAGAGCGGTGCTTGAGCGATTGACGGTAGGAATTCAAACTCCGATAAGTGAAAATTTCACAGTCTTGCTTTTTTCAAGTGTAACCTCTTTAGTCAATGGAGAGAAGGACGTGGATCATGGGTCAGAGTTGATTACGTTGGTGGGTCGGAGTTGGTCACAATGGTTCAGAGTGGTTCATAGTTGGTGGTGAGTCCATTCTGTATTCTACCATTAATTTCATAATTAGCAATCACCCTGTCCTTTAGCTTAAAGACATAATCGTGGAACGTAGAATTTAATATTAGTGAGGTAATAAACCCATAATGGGTCTCTTCTTGTTTTACCTTGGTGCATTATACTTTTGCAATGGTAAGACAAGTGTTTACCTCTTCTGGATAGTTTCACAGTTTCACATTTGTAGAGGTGGTCACGGAGATTTCAATGAAGGATTTATTACCATCTTGAACGCTCGCTATTTTGCACAAGTTAGCATAAAGACTCGAGACTCTTACCATTTTTTTTTATAAATTTTAGTAATACTTTTAAATGGCATACTACTTGATTCCCCTTGCCATTTTCAAATTTTTAGTTGCACCCCTCCTGAGACCCTCCGGTGAACCTTGGGGCAAATCTTTTTCCTGGACACGGGGTACCTTTGAAATTATAAAATACATTTTTCTGGTGTTGACATCTGTTTCATCGTTTCAGACTTTTATTAGTGTCAACGGGCTTCATGGATACCATGCTTCTTTATTCTCTTAGTTTTCAGATACAAACCCCCATGCCGTAAGCGTCAGTGGACCACCGATGCGCAACTGACGACTTTTCGCCAAAAGTTGGTGATTCCGCAGGTACGATCCGTGGTGGCCCCACTTCGGTTTTGAAAATTATACCACCAGCGGCAGAGACTCGACGAAACGCCAACGAACCACAAAATTCCTCCTCAAAAATATGTTAAATCGCCCATATGCTTGATTTTATATTCAGGTGAGTGTAAAAAACACTAGGAAAAAAAAAGCAAGTATCCCAAGGTGGGCGCGAACCTTCAACCTTAAGTTTACTTGCCGCATATTCTTCTGACTTCGCCACAGAAACGATGAAGAAAATCTCGCTTGTAGAAGGATAAATTATTGAGGTCTTAATTCAGCCAATCAAACAAATCCCTCTATTTCAAGTTCTGTGAGATGGTACTGTGAACCGTTTCGAGATTTATTGCTTTCTGGTGGGGTACTATCTATGTGCAAAATTTGAGAAAATCGCCGACGCGCACCTTCGCAGACTCTCATTTTTAGTGCAATGTTGACCAAAGATGGTGTGGGTCAATGAAACCTGGATCCACAACATACTGCCCCACCACACATCGTGACCCACAATGACCCAACGTGACCCATTCACCCACCATGACCAACTCTGACCCACCACCAACTATAAACAACTCTGAACCATTGTGACCTACTCCGACCCACTAAAATACATCGTCATTAACTTTGATCCATTATCCACGCCATCCTCTCTACTGACTTAAGAGGTTATATTTGTAATAAACCAATTTTTTCCAGTAGTTAGCTCCTCTAAAATCTCATAGCCTGCATCTCAAAAGCCAAGTAGTAAGTCCTATTGCCATTGTTACAACTGGAAATATCAAAATCCAAAAGAGCCTGAAATTCTTTCTTCATGAAATGAAACCAAATGAAGTAAAGAAGAAAAATGGAGGTCTTGAAAGTAAAACGTAGACAAACTTGCCAGTGTTCAGAAAATGCTATTTAGAAGGCACTGAGCAGAATGGGTTGGTGGATCAATGGGTCATTGTGAGTCACAGTGATGGTGTTTCGCAGTGGGTCACGCCTTGTTGACCTACGATCCACTGACCCACTCACAAATCTTGATCCATTTGACCCACCGATCAACTCAATCTCTGATTTTACATTTAGTATATCATTTAAAAGACGAAACATACATTTACACATTTTTTTTTTCTTGATTGCGAAGGCTAGCTTGATACATGTACTAGTTGAGATGGTAATTTCTTCTTAACCCACAAACGCTCCTTGTGCCACCAGTGACCCACTTTATTTTTTACTACGTTACATGGGCTATATCATTCAGTTAGCCAAATCCCCGTTGTTCCACTTCAGGCACACTACCCGTTCTCTTGTTGTACGAATTTCGTTCAGTTTTCTTCTCAGGTTTTCGATGTAACACGGTATTGTTCAAGGCAGTTGCTAACGAATAAAACTGGTCTTGGGCGTTTGTGGGTTAAGGTGAGAAATTGATACGATTAAAGAGCCCATCTTGAAGTGGTTACAAACTACATTCCAAAGTTCTTAGAAACGCTTTCGGACCCCAGAAAACTATTACTTCGACAAATATTTAAGTAAGTTTTTACATTTTATTAATCATATCTCCAAGCCCCTCATCCTGTGAAGACGGGTATGAATTTGGATATAACGCCATTGAGTGCCTCACTACTCATCTCAACGACCCAGAAAACAATGGATAACACTCTACAATCAGTCATTTTACACTATTTTTACATGTCACTCCTCCCAACTTCCATCCTTTGAGGTATCTGAATTCCACAATATTTTTTTTCTTAGATTGAAAGTAATATGTCTCCCATGTTAGGTAAAAGTTGCTCCAGACATTCCGGAGTTTCGCTGGAATATACACGTATACATACATCAAAACATTTAGAGCTGTGTGAGCAATGCTTTCGATGTTCCTCCTGTAAATTCAAAATCCAGGTGGCATAGTCGCTCATACAAAACGTGGCATTAAATGACATTGTGTTTGTAATAGTGTCACGAACTCAAACTATGGATTTGACACTAATCTCAGTCACTTGAGACATTTTATTTTTCATCCTTTATCGCCCGCCATAATAATGGGTTTTGAATCGATTGAATTGAATTTGAGTTTAACGTCCCGTCAGCAGTGAGGCTATATGAGACGTAACCTACTAATTAACGTAGAATCCGAACTACATGAGCTCTCGCTGGGGGCCGAATCTGGGTCTCCCACGCCGAAAGCGTGTACGCTATACGCTTAACCACAAAGGAGCTTTACGATGAGAGTTAAATTTGGAGTTTAACGCTTTCGGAGTTGTAATTATTAATACCTAAAACAACGAGAACTATGGATTCGACACTAATATCAATCGCTTTTACTTTATATATATATATCCCCCTCCAACTCCCAATAGCTTACCCCGAGAGTACTTTTTAGACTATAAGCACTATATGTAGGAAGTTTGTTTACATGATGGAACATACACACAATATATATATAAGAGGCGGAGAGAAAGGGACCTCATCCATATACAAAAGCCTTGCAGATTATTGAACTGAAATCCTTTGGAAAGAAATCATATTCTGTCTTCTTTCTGGAGTATAAATACGTCTCTTAGACATGACTTCGTGTACGTAAATTTCCTGTTTACATGCTTTTGGGGATCGGGAGTTTTGTGTCTGTAACGAAGATTGGAGTTTGTATAATAATTTCTGTTTATACCCGAATAGTCTCTTTACCTTTCAGAAAGCGTAAATCACTTGCTGTAATGAGAAAATTGAGAAGTAACTTCCGATGACAAATAGCTGCAAATAAATACACTGCATAATTTATTCATTGCGATTATATTATTTTCTTAATTTGTATTTAACGTTCACATATATCATAGAATACCAACGTACTGTGAACACCTGTTATATTTTAAACATAATAATCACTATGTTCTGCAATGATTATATGTTATATATATACAACTGACGTATTTTAATGTAATTATTTTATATAATTTTTCATGCATTGCGGAAAATAGAATTTCATAAAAAAAACGTTGACTCAGATGGGAATCGAACCCTCAACCTTAAGATTTGAAATCCAACGGCGTACCAGTGAGCTAACACAAGCGATCTTAGAAGAATACTTCTAGCGATATATAGCTGTATTTAAGATAATAATTACATTCATATCCACTGCAAACGTTGTTTTTGTTCTACTTTGACTTTTATTTTAGTACTCAGGAGAGAATAATGTTCTGTCTTAACTTTCACCATTCTTTTACATATGGAAAGATTCGTTTACGTATCTAAATATTCCATTCAGTATGGAGAGCAAAATGACAAACAAGCATGAGCTGACATTAATACGAAGTTTCGAGATATTGTATCATTAAGTATTTCAATCAATGTTGCTTTTTTTTATATATAATTGGTAACAAGTCTTATTATATTTAAAAGAAGAAAAACACATCTGCAAGATTTTTCCCGATTGCAAAGGTTGGCTTCGAGGTTCGAACCTGGTTTACTTTTTCCCGAAGATACCCGAAGTTGGACTTAGAAAATTTTTGCCTCGAAACAGCAATAAAGAATGCGCTCAACCTTTTTGAGACAAGGTGTACATCTTTATATTCAAATAAATATATACAAATGTCATTTCTTGTTTTTTTAATAGAAAAAACTTCCCTAAACAAAAGGTATCACTGGTATTTTACAAGGTGAAACTTATTTATGTATTCAATTATTTCCTTTTGGAAACTAGTTTTAAAATTGATATTTAATTACTGTTATTTTATTTTCTTGAACGTTTTAGTATTAGTTTGAATTATTTAAAAGTTTGATGGGTATTATTTTACTTTCTTGAAAATTTTACATTGATTTATTTACAACTTTTCAATTTTCGAAACAGATCATCAGAATTTGTGTAACAAACGTACCGTTGAATAATAAGACGAGTTTATGTAACGAACGAACCATATAAATAAGAACGAGTTTGTGCAACAATTATTTGATAGATCATACTCTGAGAGTATTCTGTTAAGAAAAGTAAGCAGACTTTCTGCAAGAATTTTTAATATATTCACTATCGCAGTTTGTTCAGAGCTTCAATAGGATCTTTTTTCATACGATCACAGCATAGCTGTTCTATTATGTTATTATAGCAGCATAGCTGTTCTATTATATTAAAAGATACGAAATAATAATAAAAATAAAAAGGATTTTTTGAAAGTTCGCTAATAAAATTTCCTGTTAGAAGTTTTTGTTGTAATTATTTAACAGGACACCAAACGAACGAATAAAATGTTCACAATCAAAATTTTAAGACCTACTTTGCAATGGCAAAAGGAGAATATAAAAAAACAGAAACTGATCTAATAATTAATTTTATAAACTCTGTAATATAATAGTGTGATTCATATACTTACATTACGTAATGCAAAAACTTTTCACATGCATGCAAAAAATGCAGAAAAATGTTTTACAAACGCAAATCATGACATGCAGAAAGTTTTTCACATACATGTAATATAAATGCTGAGTTTTTTATATAAAATGCAGAAACTGCTTTTATATACACGCATCATAACATGCAGAAAGTTTTTCACATACATGTAATATAAAATGCAGAAAAGTGTTTTCAAAAAACAAAATGCAGAAACGTAAACTAATAATGCGAGTTGATAAAAATGATAAAGTAATTTTCAAAGTTAAAAAATACAAGTTTAAAAACAAAATGCATAAGTGTAAACAAAAATGCAACTTGCGAAATGAAAATGTAATATTGAAAACTAAAAAATACAAGCTTAAAAAACAATATGCAGAAACGTAAACTAAAAATGTTAGAAGGAAATTGAAAATATCATTTTCATAATTAAAAAAGGCAACTTGCCAAAATGAAAATGTAATTTTCAAAATTAAAAATACAAGTTTAAAAACTAAATGCTCTAAAGTAAACTCAAAATGCGAGTTGATGAAATGAAGATGTAATTCTCAAAATTAAAAAAATACAACTTGCCAAAATAAAAACGTAATTTTTGAAATTAAAAAATACAAATTTAAAAACAAAAATGCAGTTTTTAAAACAAAACGCAGAAACTGATTTTACAAACGCGAATAACATGCAGAATTTTTTACGTTATAAAAAAGCGCAAACATTTTACGTACGCGAATCAAGACACGAGAATTTTTTTATATGTACATTTTAAACTTTTCAATTGCAAAAATATTTTTACAGAATATTTTAAGTACGATAATGCAAAACGAATTTACACATAGGAAAATTCTAAAACACATGTAAGAAAATAATAATAATAAACAAGTAATATAAAGTGATCTAATTTTTATTTACAAGTTTCAATAAAACATATTTTACGTACAGATACATTTGTGATTTTAAAATGTTAACCTTCGTTGATATATTGTTCACTACAATTAATATTTATATTAGTATATGTACAATTACATGTTGGCCAATTTATTGCTGAAAGTCTTTTATCACTTGTTTTTGCGAATTTACACACTTTGTTTTTATTATTTTGTAATTGATTAACAGAAGAATTTTCTTTTTCCATTATTACTATTTTACAAGTTTACAATTGCATATTATATTGTAAATTTTTTGTAAGAATAACTCTGTAATTAACTGAATATTGTCTTTGTTTAACATTATGTTATATAATGCGTATGTAACTGTCCAATCATCAATTTCAATATCACAATCTACTCTTGCAAATTTTTCATATAAGTCATCAAAGGTCTGCACATTAACCATAGCATGCCATGCATTATAGCATAACATATCATGGTCTAAAGTAATACACTCATGTTCATGTATATTAGGATTTTCAAAACAATCTAACACAAAAGATTATGCTGTGGTTTCAATCATGCAATACATAGTAACACACATTGTTCATTTACAGAAAAAGAGGAACACTGATATTCGCAATGGTCGTACACATTTAGGGAAAGACACTGATACAGTATGGATTGTTGATACACATTTTATCCTGTTCAAGATATGCTGCTCTTAAATCAGAAATATGATGATCATTAAATGTAATCTCCTGATATATATAGTTAAATTTGTTTATAAGATGTGGAATAATGTTTGCATCTACATATTTCACGTGAATTTTTAGATATTGTTTTAATATTTCTTCACGTGTCACGTAGTCATTTAAATAGTTTGTTCCGTGACTACATGTATTGTTTTCTTCGAATGAAACAGGAATCTTTACGATTTTCTACCTCATGTCAAAGCGAAGGAAACAAAGAAAAAATACATTAAAGAGTATCATACACATGAAGGCATAAAATTAATAGCGGATAACATTAGGATGAACCCAGGCATGAAAGATATTGCAACATTCTACAATTTAATATAGGGAAAAAGGACACAAAGATCAGACTTACTGAAGAGAAAAAATTTGTCTCACTTAGTTACTGTTATCGAAATGCAACATGCAAACAGTGTCACACATTGGTGAACACCATCTCATTATTACATACAAAGACATCGAGAAGGAAAATATTTCGTTATAGTTTGAAAGGAAATGGTAAAGGCATTGGTAATGCTAAAAGGTTTATAACGTATTGACAAGAGTAGGACTTAATGCAATATTACACGAACAATATATTTGTGCAAAGTTCAAACTTACAACCGGATCCTATCTGGGAAAATTAACTAGTGAAGTTTAAGTTTGTTGATATAATATCGTTTCATTATAAGAATATAATTTCGTTATTACAATTGTCATGGATGGAATTGGTCAAAGAACCTGATGAGCTTATTGATTTGCTTTATTGATTTGGCTATGATGCTCCAGAGGTGGTATATTATATCTGGAAACATTTGATGGATACTTATCATTGCAAAAGGTTACGTGTATCTAGAAAGGAAAAAGAATTAAGTATAAAGTATACAAGTGAAAATGAAATAAAAAATCCTGAGTCTATATTCAGGCACTATTTTATTTTTGTAAAACGATATTCTTTAAAAACGACAATGATAAAAACACTGTTGCAGGAATAACACATGGGAGTTTAACTTCATAGCTGAATAAGCCTCTATATGTTTTATGGAAGCGTAAAAAGGAAGTGAAAACGCCAATATATTGCTCCATACCATCGAAAATGTCTTAGATACTAATGAACATTTTTCCTTTTGGGAAGAAGGTGGAATTTAAGATCCACATTGCTAATCCACGTAAGGAAAGGGGTCGAACTCATGGATCGGTGAAGTATGAGGATTATGTTTCTCATTTGGAAAAGTGTACCATCACAATGGAAAGAAATATCTATTGTCTTCCCAAGGCTATCATTATCGGTAAGGTAACTACGGCCCGCACGCCGAATACGAACCCTAGAAGGTTCTATCGCGGATGTGGTACTTGTCCCAAACGCACTGGCAGCCAATGGATTGTAGTTTCGGGTGTTGCAGTACGAACGATCGGAGACAGAAGATATATGAAGTGGACTCATTGACTAATCAGCATAAATTTAGATGCAAATGCTATGTGACATGTTAAATAAAATTCTGTTTTTAAAAAATAAAAAATGCAGAACATTTTATCCGATTAATCACCTTATTTAATTAGTAAGTTAATTCTTCTCTCTTTGATTGGAGCAGATCTGCCTAATACATGCTGGTTGAACTCTAGTATCCTTATGAGCTCCTTCGTGTCTAAGCGGTAAGCGTACACGTCTTTGGCGTGGGAGGTCATGTGGTTCGGATTCCACGTTAATCAGCAGGTCTACGTTTCATATAGCCTCGCTGCTGAACGGGACGTTGACTCAAAATCAATTCAACTCAACTCTAGTATTCTTATTGTCAGGTCTTTTTCGATGGAAAGCATAACCAATGGTGATAACCTTTCTTGGGTCATTCAATTTTTTTTGTAAGTGTCAACTTTTTTGATGTGAAAAAATCTTTTTTTAATGTGAAAAAATTACTGACGCCATAGGTACAGTTAATATTAATTTCAGAAGTTTTGTAGATTCACTGAATAATTTTTCTAGATTATTGCGAACAATTCATTCTAGCAAACTCAGCCCCTGACAGTGATCCGAATTCCTCTTCAGTGTAGGCTGAAGAGAGTTCGTAGGAGAGATTATTGTTATAAAAATGTACATTGAAGACGCTTTACTCACAATTTATCTAAGAAAGTTTAAAATAAATTGTGGAAGTGTATCTAGTGCATACAACATTACTGCCATAAGCATACAACATCCCGCTTCACCCACTTACGGACAGAGATCGGAAAGATAATTTTCTATCATTTCCTCTTTTGCATAATGTTAATTATACTTTAATAATCTTTTTCTCCGTTGCATTATACTCGAGCCGTGGAATGATAAATACCCTCTGTGCTTTCCTATACGAGTTTTATTCTGTTCATTTATCTCCAACTATTTTCATATTAGGGGGCCAGTGGTACTGGGCGTTTTATCTGATACAGGCACCATGTCTTGGCGGCCATTTTGAAAACGATGACCCATATGAAAAATCTTTTGATACAACACTGTTTAGTGTTTCAAAATTTATCCAACAACGTATCACTTGACCCATATTTCGGTTCAAAATTTCTAAGTTTGGCCCTCTTGAAAGGCAGCACTGCGAGCACATTAATCGATGCGCCCCATGCCTTTCCTCTTTCACTTTCTGACTGTTCGTTTACCTGCAACTGTTTTCATATTAGTGGTACTGGACGTTTTATCAGATACAGGCACCATATCATGGCGGCCATCTTGAATACGGTGACCAATATGAAAAATCTTTTACCACAACGCTTTTTACTTTTTAAAGATCTATGGAACGAGGTATTACTCGCCCCATGTTTCCATTTAAAATTTTAAAGTTTGGCCCTGGTACCCCTTGAAGGGTGGCCCCGGGAGGCGCCGCGACAACACCATTCGGTGTGCCCCATGGCATTTCCTATTTGAGTTTTTCTTCGGTTCATTTATGTTCAACCGTTTTCGAGATATCTCCGTGGAAAGATTAAATATATACATATATCCGTGGACCCAGTATATGATCAAGGGAAGGGCTAAACCATGGTTTGCCGCTTTATCCAGTGTAAAGAAAGTAGGATTGAAACTCATTTTATCCAGTGTATACCTGAGCGTTAAGGGGGGCTATAGTCCCTATAGCTCTCCCGTATGATCTGCGAAAGATATATATATTAAAAATGCTGAAATTTTGTACCAAGTTGGGAAATTCTTCTAGATACTCTGCAATATCACTAGATAAACAATGTTGCTAAAAGCAAAATAAAGTTGTATTTTCTCAAATTGTGCTACATAAAGTATTACATATTTCTAATTTAGTTATTTAACAAAACCACAATAGCCCATACATTATTTAGTGTAACAAAGGACAACACAGTATCATTAACATCAACATTTTGGAAATCTCTAATAACTCAAATGGCATGGGAGAGCTCCCTCGTGGCTAAGCGGTTAGCATACGCGCCTTTGGCGTGGGAGACCCGGGTTCAATTCCCGGCGGGAGCTCATGTGGTTCGGATTCCACGTTAATCAGTAGGTCCACGTCTCATATAGCCTCGCTGCTGAACGGGACGCTAAACTAAAATCACCTCACCTCAAATGGCATGGACGGTGTAATGCGCATCAACTGTATCTTAGCTTCAAATACTGTGATCATGGTATAATATATTTCGAATGAATGAGGGAACAAAGTTACAAGAAACGAAAAATTTAGATGTTTCTAAAGACTTTACTTCGAAAACGCGCTGACATATCACGTCTCATCATGCAGATGCTTCCAAAAGACTTAAATGCTTATAACGCCATTCACAACAAGTGTTATTTCACATCGTTTCAGAGATACCAAACACATTGGTAGTGATTGTTATACTGCTTAAAATGACGTATTTGTATTAAATTTTTATAATGATTATTGCTTTCCTTTGCTTCTATAACATTACAACAATATTTTTTGGTGGTTTTAATTACAAGTCGCAGTTACATTATTTTAAGCAGCGTTGCCCACTTAAATAAATTGCTAAATATTATTCTAAATATGTACAAATAACGTAGATGAACTGCAAGATATTTTAAAATTATTCGTAGTTTGTTTTATGGTGAAAGAATGCTTTCAAGAGAAGACGTTTTTCATAGTCTTTGGGCTACTTATAATGTTAATATTTAAGTCTTCGTTCCAGCAATACATGTAAATGCAAATTGTAACTGAAATTAAATGTAACTGATACATTTTCAGTAACACTAATTGTTCCCCCTAAGCCTTAGGCCTGGTGTACACTTCAGATTAAGACCGTGTTAAATTAAAAGTTCTAATTACACACTAATTACATTTCACTTGCTTTAGTTTGACCACCGATCACATCAAACTCGACCCATACCACATAGCTATATGCAATTATTCAAGGACTTACAGTTAGTAATACACAGTGTTCACTTTTGTTTAGTTTTGTTTTAGTTTAACGTCCCACAGTTATGCTAGGGCGGCTAAAGGAGACGTGGAGCTAATGATTATAAGTGGAATCCGAACCACTTCGGTCGTTCAACTTTACCCCTACCGGAAATCGAACTCGAGACCACGCGAACTGAAATCAAGAGTGCTAGACGCTAGACCAAATGGGGGTTCTCACATTATGTTGATTTAAATCATTCAGTCAGTGTTGTCAGATTCGAAGATTAAAAAGTAGCGTGTCTGTACTCCGAAAGTAGCGAATTCGAACTATTTATAGCCCAAATATATAGAAATGAATATTGATGATGCTAATGAAATAATTTAATATGAGCTGGAAAATGTGCTGGACGTATTGCAAGAAGAAATTATGATCGACGGACGAAAACAATTCTAGACTGGACACCACAAGACAAAAACAGCCTAGGAAACCCCAGCATACAAGAAGGTGTGACGAAATCAAGAGCCACTGAGGAGTAGCCTGGAAAAGAATTGCCCAAGTTAGATAGTTGTGAAGACTTGGAAAGACCTTCATCCAGCAATGGATTGATAATGGTTGATTATGATGGTGGTGATGATTTTATTATATCTAAACCTCGGAGGTAAACTAAACCAAGTCATAATTTCGTAATTTTACAGAAGCGAGAAACTGGTTCCTCAACTAAGACTATATACATAACTTTTACTAGGTAAGGTAGGGTAAAAATGGATCCAAAATTTAATGAAAGTTGTAGAACGAAAAAAGTATTTTTGACTATTCAATCCATCATGTTGCAGCAAAACTACGAAAATTAACACAAAAGAAAACTAGAAAGTTAAGAATCACTTGTTTTGGCGAGTGAGAAAAAAATAGATACAGATAACTCGAATTACCTATATACTTATATAATATGTGTGTCCATGTTTCGCAAGTAATTTTTAATCAATATAAAATTTCAACTTAAGGAAAGCAAAATTAGTTTTCTCGAATAAAGATTGCATGCACCGTTGAGAGCTCAGGAATAAGATTATTCTATTTTACGGCACTGGATATGTGCTTACGTAATGCATTACGACCTTATGAACTTGTGTAATAAACAGAATGCACTTAAAATGAGACGCGAATTATGCGAAACATCGGACTTTGAATCTAACTTGTGATTCAACTCGAGACCTCACATAGCAAAGTAGAGATGCAAGGGCTCGAAAAAAAAACCGGCTTTTTTTGAAAAAAAAACTCGGTTTTTTCTGCTTTGCTTTTTTGCTTCGGAAATTTTGGGCTTTTTTCAAAATACTGCTTTAAATTGATAAAACAGACTTTGTATCGCTTCTCTATAACACAAAAAATCATTTAATTAGTGGTTGATGCTGATAATAATATAAAACATCGAAAATAAACTATGAATTTCGAAAAAATATTTCACACAATTTTTCTTCAACATATTTACATTATGAATTCCACAGGATTAACCAATGTATATAATAAGAATTTTTTAACCTCCTATATACAAAAGTAAGCAGAATTGGCAAGAACCGTGGTTGTTTTTGAAGATGCCAAAAACCCGTTTTTTGGGGGATGTTTAAACCAGGCTTTTTTGACTTAGATTTTTTGCTTTATGTATTTATATTACATATTCACAGAAATAGCCTAAGTTTGTTTCGCCTTGATGTTATTATGCAACAGCGGGGTTATGCCGGAAGAACTCCCATAAGCTTAAAGAAGTGCGGTCAGTAAATTTCTTAAGTTGAGAATCTACCGCCCTAGCCACTGGGAAAATCCCGTCATTACTTGAAATGTAAGACAATAACGGGAAAATCCTGTTATTGCTTTGCATGTAAAATTTAAAGGTCAACGTACCATAATCAGTACGCTAAAACTGAGGTATTAAATTACAAATTTAGTACCGGTACGTAGATATCATTGAAAGTCCAATCCAAGCTAATGTTGGAAGCTACGTAGGCAATCGATAAATTTTGCCAATTTCTATCAATATATTTAAGCAATATTGGCTTCTTTATAAAACAACACGCAGTTAGGCATGTAGAAATATACAATTTGGTTTGTTTCGTATATTTAGGCTTAACATCCTTACGAAATACCGAGGTTATCAAGGAGAAGACTTTCGCTTAAACTGACATCCGAACCGCTACTTGGGTTACGCATGAAAGAAGGATTGTGGTTTGACCGAGAATTGAACATGGGACACCTTGATTAAAAGGTGAAAGGGAAATAAAACTATTGCAGGTGGTTTGATATCTGGAAACGTTACCATGAAGTTCACACGATTCGCATTTTCATTCTTTTTATTTTTGTGGTTTAAACCAGTTATTAAAAAAAAAAAGTTGGTGTAAATCAGCCAACCCTAAAAGTAAACACTTCTTTTTAAAGAATACACAAATAACTAGCAAAATAGTATGTAGTATTTTTACTTCAAAATATTCCATACCCTCTTTTTGAAACAAAATAAAATTAAAATAAAACATAAGAGAAATACTTAAGATTTATATGATACACTTAAAGACTGCACATCTAGAGCTTTTGGTTCTGTATATTCTTGAAATTCTACAGTTAAGTTTTATAGAACCACCATCACAGTTTACCCAATCCTCAAGTTTTCTGAATTTTTAACAAGAGGGATTCAACATATCATTACGGAACTCCCCCCCCCCAAAAAAAAAAGACTACGGAATATATTTAAGTTAAGCTAAATACAACTGCACAACAAACATGACTGAGTGATTAGCTTTTGCGCTTCTATCGGGAAGTCCGGGATTCAACCAGCATTCGACCATTCTGTCAAAGCTTTTCTTCGTTCCATCTGTGAATGTAGAAATAGTGCGTGTACTGTGAGTTGGGCGACTTCCTTTTTTATTGTTTTTATTATTACTAATTACCAGCAGTGACGGTTTTGCGAAGGTTAGGGGGGCGATCTTTCGGACTGAAGCCCGTTCCCCAAAGTTACGGAATGTCTGCAACAAACGAAATATCTATTATTTATGCCTTCACTCATAAACTAAAGCTCCCGTCAAATAAAAATTACGAATGTTTAAAAAAACTAAACATTAGTAAGAAACCCTTCCCAAAATACTTTTCTAAATCCGCCACTGATTCTCAGTATAAAATGATTTTTAAAGTTGTATCCGGAAGATTATTGCTAAACATATAAACGAAACGAAATATTAGTTATGCCTGTACTCATAAACTTCAAGCACTTCCCAAATAAAATTAGGACTTTTTAGGAAACGAAACAATCAGAAAAAAACCCTCTTAAGTACTTTTCTAAATCCGCTACTGATTATTTGTATAAATTGGTATTCAAGGTTGTGTCCGGAAAATTATTGCTAAATCACTTCACAGCTACAGTATAACAGAAATGTGGAAGTACGGTTTGACATATATTGAAAAACGTACGCTTTGACGGATAAATAGAAAAACGGGCAAGTTTAACTTTTGCGCTAGAAGCTAGAGTACTAAAAGCTCTTAGAAATGAAACACGGATGACAAACTAGAGAAGAAAAAAGATGTCGATAACTCAAAAGTTAAAATAAAGTTAAATAGCCTCTAAAATTACCCTGAAATACTACATTCTTCATGTTAGCTTTAATTCGTAAAACATGTGCTCCATCCATCTTGATGGTGAATTTCAGAGCGAAATATCACATTCAGGTCATGGAATTCTTATCTAACTATAGAATATACTATAAGAAAGCTATTTAGATAGAAAAATCATGAAGTTGAAAAAAGCCAAAATTTCCAAAATTCTCGTTTTTTCCCCAAAAAGCCGGCTTTTTATGTGAAAAAACCATCGATTCAAAAAAGCCGGCTTTTTTGCATCTCTATAGCAAAGATGAGTGTAATAGCTCCCACCACAAGGTTCAGGACGTTCGTGTTATAAAGTGTCAATTAAACACGGAGATGTGAAATGGTAATAAAGCATTTCATCAATTTCAAACAAAATACGTATATTGTAGTAATAATTTACCCTATTTGTTAAGATAATGAATGTTATATTCTGTTTTTAAAATGACAGTCAAAGCAGAATGTATTGAATAATAAATGAGAAATTGTAAAGTTTCAATTTCGGTACGATTAAATACATTCGTGCTGCTATGTGTTAAGTTATCCGTTAGGAGGTATTGAACAATTCTGATTCAAAGGAAGGAAATAAACTACTGTATAGTACTGGAGTTAATTTAATAGAGTTTAATTATATAGGCAGTTCTGAGGCTATATGCGACAAAGTCTATTGCTGAAAGTGAAATATGGGTTCTATCAGGGGCGGATCCAGGGGGGGGGCGATCGAGGCCATCGCCCCCCCCAGAAGAGGAAGTTTTCTTATTTTTTATATATAAATGAAACCCATCCCAAAGTTTGGAGCCCTTAAAAGTAGCAGTATGACAAACTACCGCCCCCCCAGAAGTCGGTCCTGGATCCGCCCCTGGGTTCTATTAGGGTTTTAGGGTGATATATCCACTGATCATTGAACCTGGAATACGCGCATGGAAAGCATTAGCACTAGCAAATTAGCTATGAAGAGGTACACCATATCATAATTCTAAGTCAAAATGAGAGGAAAAAATAAGCGGAAACAACAGACTTTACGAGAATAATACTTTCACTATTTTACTTTCACACTATTTATTTCGAGACGAGACCGAGACTTGGTACTCGAGACCGAGATCGAGACAAGCATCTGTTGACCGAGACGAGACCGAGACCGAGACTGTACAAAGTCTCGTCTCGTCTCGTCTCGATATCATCCCTATTCAAGTTACACCCGTAGTGTGCTGCAAGTTGAAAAAGGTAGGGAAACGCTGGGTTAGAGAGAAAAACTCATAATCTCTCACCACCATGCCCCTAAACTCCTCCGAAGGAGTCTTGGATCCGCTCCTGATTGAGATGGTAGATAAAGATAACTTTCTCTGATGTCTATTCTGTCATTATTTAGCATGGTTTGGTAATAATCAAATTCCAGTATTTCTGCCACATTTTGAAAACTTTATTTAAAAGAAATATTCCCAATGTTGCATTGGGGGTGGAGGGGAAGCGATTAAAGTTTAAAGTTTGGCACCTGACAATTGAAGGTTACTTATAACCAGGGGTAAAAGTGGATTTGAAAAGAAAGGGGGACCGTAGGTAGCGGCATGACGTCACACCGTTCCCTCTACCCATCTTTGCCCATTGTAAATTTTAGAAACTGTGGGAACGCCGTACATATTTTTCAAGGTGGGGGACGACGTCCCTCTGAATTCCCCCTCACTTTTACCCCTGCTTATAACCAGTGAAATTCGGAAAAAACTGAATTACGTATTAAAAAAGAAAACAGAAAATATATTTTCAGGGTAACTCTTACAGCCATTACGTTACTATAAAATTAATGCTACTTGTGAAACTGATTAGAATGAATATGTATTTGAATAAGAAAAGACTTCATATGGTTTTTCAAAGTTTCAAGTTTGAGAAGAACGAAGTTTGTCTTCCATTGCTCAAAGATACCGGTGATGAAATAATTGACCGGAAATCACGCGTGTGTTTTCTCGAATGCGTGTTTTCTCGAAGTTGTCTAGTATCCTACCACTTTCTTCATTCCACTAATTTTCCCATCATCATCCATTCGGCCAAAGTTGCCTAAAGGTCTTAAAAATAAATTCAAATAAGCTCACAAGGCAAGGACAAATAGTTTACAAGATAATATATCTCTCCTGTTAGTTGTCTGAGGCTTCTCGACCCTGACTTATTATTATTTTTTTTTTCATTCTAAAACATTGAAATTTGTTTCACCAGTTTCAATACACGAATATACAGTAAATTGCTCATAGGTACGTCGAAGATGAAGACACTAATGTTAAATAATGTTTACACGACAAGCAGAGTTCGATGTAAAGTGCCATAGTAATGGGAGCTGAACGACACATCGGACGAAAGAATGCTTGGGGCCAGTCTTCATCTCCATGGTTCAAATCTGTTCCCATAACCGCGGGGTGTGTGTAACAAACTCATGACAGTACACCCAGATTAGCTAATGGCTAAAAAAAAAAGTTGATTTTTGGGTGGCCATTTTGGATTAAAGTTCCTTATATTGTCGGGATCTATTCGCAATCATACAACCTACATCTTCATACCAAGTCGAGCGGTCTGCGGCGATAGACCATCGGCTTGAAGGCCCCGGGTTGAGTCCCGGAAGGGTCATGTGTATGGATTTTAACAACATTTGTTTTTTCGTACTGTGTCAGTGAGGGGGGGGGGGATCGTACGGGATAAAAGGATTTCAGTCTGAAAAAAATGGAGAGAATATCCTCCCCAGGATACTTTCATGGGAGTAAGGAATTAGTAAAAATGTAGGATATACATTTTATAGCAGGTTTAAAAATATGGTTTGGGTATCCTATTTCTTTTCTGTTAATTATATTCTTCAATGTTCGATTTTTGATCATTCTCATGATATTTTCTGCTTTCAACGGAGTTCCATGAATATTATACCAAATGTTCTTTACACTTATCAAGTTCGAGTCGAGAGGTTTAGTGCGCCTGTAAGAAACAATTTCTGAAGATAATTCAGGTCCTGACGAATATTATTCACTAGGAAAGGGAAGTACCGGTATTCCTCTCCTCTCGAAGCGGAGGGCAATTTCGCACTCTGGTCAGGTCAAACATTTCAGCGTAACAAAACGAAGGTCCCCCTGTAAAACTTCTTGACCTAAAGTGTTATTATTAGTATCATAAATTTGCTGAAAGGAAACAACTTGAAGGGTTCGTCGATAATATCTTTGCTTCTATTGTCGTCCGCCCGCCTTCCAAACGAAGAGGTGAATTTTACAACATGACTGCTGTATAATAAGCGAGCGATTGGTAAAATGGTAAAAGTGTTTTTATGTGTGTGTGTATGTGTGTGTGTGAGAGAGAGAGAAGACAAAATTTTAGTTGCAAGATGACATACTTCAATTGCCGTTTTCGGTTCATATAGCAAAAAGAATACCGCCACCGGAGAATAAAGACAAGTGTAGACCTTACCCAGTTTTCAAATTGAATAGATGGTGGTGGTAGTTCGGTTTCTTGACCTTGTAAAAATCTTCCCTGTCTTTGATTTTGTTTGTCATCATTCCAGCCAGAAATAAAAAAAATGAGAATTCCTCAGTTTACAGCAAGAGGAATTGGGGACAAGACATTAAGGATGATATTCCTGGAAGCTCATGTATCACGATTGTTTCATTCAATAGAGAGAGGACACTTTTCTATGAAGGCTTTTCAACATGTTTTCTCACAAAGGGGATTTTCCTTTTGCAATCTATATGACCACTGGCAATTTCAGTCTTGGCCATTCCCGCCAGCGTTTTCATTTTCGAGACACGAGACGAGACGAGACATTTCACGAGACGTCTCGTCTCGTCTCGTTTTCGAGACGGGACAAGTAGTCTGTCTAGTCTCGTGTCTCGTCTAATAGGGTTCTGTCCCGTCTCGTGTCTCGTCTCGTGGCAACACTAGTCAGAACTCAGCTTTTGGAACTAATAAAGTTGGACGCAAAAAATTGTTCTTCCCAATCTCTTTTTGATGCATTTATGCAATGCCTGAGTAAACACAACATTCCAGTTAAAAGTATTGTTGGAATGACAAGTGCAATGATGGTGCATCATTGATGCTAGGAAAAAAGAAGTCATTCATGACGAAGCTTCAAGATGTGGTAGAGTGCTGTGTTGTATTGAAGTGTATTTGTCACTCAGCACATCTTGTAGCTAGTAAAGCTTGTGAAAAACTGCCACGGGGACCCGAAGAACTTTTACGTGCGATTTCGTCATACATGACAGCTAGTGCTAAGCGATCTGCTCAATTTGTAGAGATTCAAGAATTCTTTTTAGAAGAACGAAAGAAAATTTTAAAGCAATGTACTACCAGGTGGCTTTCGATGCATTCGTGTGTCGAGCGTATACTCGCAAATTGGGATGCACTAAAACAGTTGTGCCCCCCCCTCATGACCATGACGCACCCCCCTCAATTGCCTATCCGTAGGTGTTCTTCCATGAAAAAAAAATCTTTTCGATTAATTTTTACACCCTCTTAAACATATTTATATAGATTTTTACCCCCCAATATTTCAATGACGCAGTTTGCGTCATAGCCCCCCTTGTAAGCACCCCTGACTAAAAGCCTTTTTCCAGTTAGCGGCTTTGGAAGACAACCTTCGAAGCACAGAAAATATTCTTAAGGATTTAAATAATCCATATACTAAGGCGTACCTTCTGTTCCTAAAAAATGTTCTAAGGTATTTTAATTCGTTTAATGCCTTCTTTCAATCTAGAAAAGTTCTCATTCATATTTTGTGGTTTGAGTGTGATAAATTATACAGACAGTTTTGCCAGAACTTCATCAAGCCACATCTTTTGGAAAGTGAAAATATAAATGTAACCGATCCATCTAATTTTTTGCCGTTGGAAGAAATATCTTTGGAACTGGACTGTACGAAATATTTGGAAAAAATGAACTTACCAGCAAAAGATATTAGCGTCTTTAGAGTTAAATGTCTTGACTTTTATGTGTGTGCTGCAACTCAAATTCAAACAAGATCCCCCCTTCAAGACCCAGTTTTTAAAGAAATGAGCTTCCTTGATCCTGCAATAGCACTTAGCGTTAAAAGAAAAAAACTGCCTGAAATTTCTTATTTGCCGTGTAAATTTTCGAATTACCTAGATTCTGAAGCCGCAGTTTCTGAATGGAGAAACTTACCTTTGGCACTTGACAAAGAGGAAAAGGAATCTTTAACAGCACTAGATATTGACGAAATGTGGCATTCTATTGGCGAAATTAAAAATTTTGAAGACGCTAGGCCTTTTCAAAACATTTCAACTCTTGCGAAAATTGTTTTGTCCCTGCCACATTCTAACGCAGAAGCAGAGAGAATATTTTCGATGGTGTCTGATGTTAAAACAAAAAAGAGAAATCGCATTGGATCAGACTGTATTAACGCCATTACTGTTGTTCGCTCTAGTTTTCAGGCAAAGGGATTAGACTGCACAAATTTTCGAGCTACTCCGGATCACCTCTCTCACCACTCAACTGCCGTTCTTTTTGCAGAAGCAGCCACGAAACTCACAACAGAATCATCTTCCGAACGAACATAGTGCTTGTCTTAAAACAAAGTGTACATAGTGTATTATTATTATTTTTAAAATTTTGTCAGTGTCTTTGTGAACTTACCATACATAACTGTAAATAGTGACTTTTATACTACAAGAATGAATTCAACTGTACGCTATAGGCCCTCGAAAACGGTGAGTACTTTTCAAAATTATTAAATTTTATATATTTTAGTTGGCGGGAATTTTTGCATCTAATCGGGGAATTTCAATGCATGGGACGGGAAAATCGAAGTTACGAAACTGGCAACATTGTTCCGAAATAGAGCTCTAAACAAGAGAAATCTCATAGGATCGTTCAGAACATAGGAAATGACATGCGATCTGATGCCATACACGTTGAGATTTTGACTCTAGGACAAATCGTAAGAGATTTCCTAGGATCTAATCTATAGTGTATAGCCCGCCTAAGAAGCGGTCGCGTGATTTCCGGTCAATTATTTCATCACCGGTATCTTTGAGCAATGGAAGACAAACTTCGTTCTTCTCAAACTTGAAACTTTGAAAAACCATATGAACTCTTTTCTTATTCAAATACATATTCATTCTAATCAGTTTCACAAGTAGCATTAATTTTATAGTAACGTAATGGCTGTAAGAGTTACCCTGAAAATATATTTTCTGTTTTCTTTTTTAATACGTAATTCAGTTTTTTCCGAATTTCACTGGTTATAAGCAGGGGTAAAAGTGAGGGGGAATTCAGAGGGACGTCGTCCCCCACCTTGAAAAATATGTACGGCGTTCCCACAGTTTCTAAAATTTACAATGGGCAAAGATGGGTAGAGGGAACGGTGTGACGTCATGCCGCTACCTACCGTCCCCCATTCTTTTCAAATCCACTTATAAGTAACCTTCAATTGTCAGGTGCCAAACTTTAAACTTTAATCGCTTCCCCTCCACCACCAATGCAACATTGGGAATATTTCTTTTAAATAAAGTTTTCAAAATGTGGCAGAAATACTGAGTAGTAATGGGGTTACTTTAGGACACTTTTTGGCACCTGGGTCCCTGCCTCAGGACCCATGGTCCCTGGCCCGGGGTCAATGACCTAGAGGTACATAGGACCATCCCCTTTAAATTTTGGCAGGGGTACCTTGGCCCACCCCCTAAATTTTGGCAGGGGTACATAGGACCACCCCCCTTAAATTTTGGAAATTGCCAAATCTAAAAATTTGGTGTGGTAGCCTAGGACCATAGTATGTACCTCCCCTGCCTCAGGACCCATGGTCCCTGGCCCGGGGTCAATGACCTAGGGGTACCATGGCCCACCCCCTCTAAATTTTGGCAGGGGTACATAGGACCACCCCCCTTAAATTTTGGAAATTGCCAAATTTAAAAATTTGGTATGGTAGCCTAGGACCATAGTATGTACCTCTATCCGTATTGGGTGTCTATGTCGTTCCCTTTCATGGGTAAAAAATTGCCAAAAATTCAAATTTCGGGGTTTTTTGACCTAATTTATCCCCTTGGATGAGGTGTTATTACCCTATATGGTTATATGGGCGTATACAGGGGTCCATTCCCTTTCATAAGACATGGGTATATTAATGCACCCCTTGAAAAATTTGGGAGGGGTACCTTGGCCCACCCCTTAAATTTTAAAAATTGCCAAATCTAAAAATTTGGTATGGTAGCCTAGGACCATAGTATGTACCTCTATCGGTATTGGGTGTCTATGTCGTTCCCTTTCATGGGTAAAAAATTGCCAAAAAGTCAAATTTTGGGGTTTTTTGACCTAATTTATCCCCTTTGATGAGGTATTATTACCCTATATGGTTATATGGGCGTATACAGGGGTCGATTACCTTTCATAAGACATGGGTATATTAATGCACCCCTTGAAAAATTTGGGAGGGGTACCTTGGCCCACCCCTTAAATTTTGGAAATTGACCAATTTAAACATTGGGTATTATAGTACAGGACCCTAATATGTATTATGATAAATTTGGATGGTCCACCTCGTTCCCTTCTAGGGGTACAAAATTGCCAAAAAATATAAACGTAAGCAATACGTTATACCACGTGTTTGGTTTTTGGTCGATTTTATCCCCTTTGATGAGGTGTTATTATCCTATATAGTTATATGGGCTTATACAAGGATTCATTACCTTTCATAACATATGGGTATATTAATGCACCCCTTGAAAAATTTGGGAAGGGTACCTAGGCCCACCCCTTAAATTTTGGAAATTGACCAATTTAAACATTGGGTATTATAGTACAGGACCCTAATATGTATTATGATAAATTTGGGTGGTCCACCTCGTTTCCTTCTAGGGGTACAAAATTGCCAAAATATAAACGTAAGCAAAACGTTATACCACGTGTTTGGGTTTTGGTCGATTTTATCCCCTTTGATGAGGTGTTATTATCCTATATAGTTATATGGTCATGTATAGGGGTCCATTACCTTTCATAAGATATGGGTACATGTGTGCACTCCTTTAAAAATTTGTGAGGAGTACCTTGGCCCACCCCTTAAATTTTAGAAATTGCTCATTTTATATATTTGGTATTATAGTACTGGACCCTAACATGTATTATAATAAATTTGGGTGGTCACCTCGTTCCCTTCTAGGGGTACGAAATTGCCAAATTTTAGTACAACCACGTGTTTGTTTTGGCTCAATTTATCCCCCTTGGATGAGGTCCTATTACCTTATATGATTATATGGTTATGTATATTGGTCCATTCCCTATTATAAGACATGGGTATTTGTGTTTTTTCATTTCAAGTACAACCCCATGTTCTGACGTGTACTATAGCACCACAATGTTGCCAGAGGTTTTTGTTCTAAACAGTTCAGGTTCTTTACTAATGAGTGCACAAACTTTTAAAAATGTCAAACCAAACTTTGAAACAAAATTTTTGAAACGAAAAAATTTGGAAACGAAAAATTCAAACAAAATTTTGAAACGAAAAAAATTCGAAACAAAAAAATTTTAAACAAAAAAAAATTTGGAAACGAAAAATTTCAAAACAAAAATTTCGAACAAAAAATTTTAAACAAAAAAATTTCAAACAAAATTTTGCAACAAAAAATTTCAAACAAAAAATTTTCAAACAAAAAATTTTGAAACAAATTTCAAACAAAATTCTGAAACAAAAAAATTCAAACACAAATTTGAAACAAGAGTTTTCAAACAAAAACTTTCAAACAAAAAATTTTCAAACTAAAAAAATTTTACGTTTCACGGTTAACCGTCAAACTTTATCCGGTTTTTAACTATTCGATTAACAAATAAACGGTTTTGATCATATTTATCAGTGAGTCCAAAATGTTGAACGAAACCAAGATTTTTAAATGTTAAACAAAACTTAAAACTGAATGCAGCAAAGATTTGAAAATCAGCAACCAATCAGATTGCACGAAAGATAGTGATCAGCCAATCAGATTGCACGAAAGATAGTGATCAACCAATCAAATTACATCAACAATAACTTTGCCAGTGTTGTAGCATGTATTCCCTTAAGACTATGAGTCATAAGATTCAATAAGGTTAGCTATGTATCCCTGTACACTACCTCATCAAGGTCAATCACGTGGTACATCGTATTGCTTACGTTTATATTTTGGCAATTATGTAGCCCTAGAAGGGAACGAGGTGACCACCCAAATTTATTATAATACATGTTAGGGTCCAATACTATAATACCAAATATATAAAATGAGCAATTTCCAAAATTTAAGGGGTGGGCCAAAGTACCCCTCCCAAATTTTTAAAGGAGTGCACAAATATACCCATATCTTATGAAAAGTAATGGACCCCTATACATGACCATATAACTATATAGGATAATAACACCTCATCAAAGGGGATAAAATCGACCAAAAAACCAAACACGTGGTACTACGTATTGCTTACGTTTATATTTTGGCAATTTTGTACCCCTAGAAGGGAACGAAGTGGACCACCCAAATTTATCATAATACATATTAGGGTCCTGTACTATAATACCCAATGTTTAAATTGGTCAATTTCCAAAATTTAAGGGGTGGGCCAAGGTACCCCTCCCAAATTTTTCAAGGGGTGCATTAATATACCCATGTCTTATGAAAGGAAATGGATCGCTGTATACGCCCATATAACCATATAGGGTAATAACACCTCATCAAAGGGGATAAATTAAATCAAAAAACCCCAAAATTTGACTTTTTGGCAATTTTTTACCCATGAAAGGGAACGACATAGACACCCAATACTGATAGAGGTACATACTATGGTCCTAGGCTACCATACCAAATTTTTAGATTTGGCAATTTCCAAAATTTAAGGGGTGGGCCAAGGTACCCCTTCCAAATTTTTCAAGGGGTGCATTAATATACGCATGTATTATGAAAGGGAATGGACCCCTGTATACGCCCATATAACCATATAGGGTAATAACACCTCATCCAAGGGGATAAATTAGGTCAAAAACCCCCGAAATTTGAATTTTTGGCAATTTTTTACCCATGAAAGGGAACGACATAGACGCCCAATACTGATAGAGGTACATACTATGGTCCTACCCTACCATACCAAATTTTTAGATTTGGCAATTTCCAAAATTTAAGGGGGGTGGTCTTATGTACTCCTGCCAAAATTTAGGGGGTGGTCCTATGTACCCCTGCCAAAATTTAGAGGGGGTGGTCCTATGTACCCCTAGGTCATTGACCCCGGCCAGGGACCATAAACTTTTAAAAATGTCAAACAAAAATTTCAAACAAAAAATTTTCAAACAAAAATTTTCAAACAAAAAAATTTCAAACCAAATTTTGAAAAAACAAAATTTGAAACAAAAAAATTTTAAACAAAAAAATTTGGAAACGAAAAATTTCAAACGAAAAAATTTTAAACAAAAAATTTTCAAACAAAATTTTGCAAACAAAAAAATTAAAAATTTTCAAACAAAAAAAATTTCAAAAAAATTTTTGAAACAAATTTCAAACAAAATTCTGAAACAAAAAAATTCAAACACAAATTTGAAACAAGAGTTTTCAAACAAAAAATTTCAAACTAAAAAAAATTTCACGTTTCACGGTTAACTGTCAAACTTTATCCGGTTTTTAACTATTCGATTAACAAATAAACGGTTTTGATCATATTTATCAGTGAGTGCAAAATGTTGAACGAAACCAAGATTTTTAAATGTTAAACAAAACTTAAAACTGAATGCAGCAAAGATTTGAAAATCAGCAACCAATCAGATTGCACGAAAGATAGTGATCAGCCAATCAGATTGCACGAAAGATAGTGATCAACCAATCAAATTACATCAACAATAACTTTGCCAGTGTTGTAGCATGTATTCCCTTAAGACTATGAGTCATAAGATTCAATAAGGTTAGCTATGTATCCTTGTACACTACCTCATCAAGGTCAATCACGTGGTACATCGTATTGCTTACGTTTATATTTGGCTGTAATAATCAATACCAATGACGCATTCTCAAATTATCCTACAAAGTTTAAATGTACCAATGTCCTGGACTCCTAATCCCATCATAGGTCAATAACTGATCACGTGATCATAATGATTTACCCAATGAATGAGATACTATCCAATTTTAAGAACAATTACCAATTATTGATATGACAATAAGAAATGTACCCCTCCCAAAATTTAAGATTGGTACACAAATACACCTGTGTCTTATGAAAAAGTAATAAATCCTGTACTCATTTAATAATAAAGCCGGTTAATAACCTTTAAATTTTGAATATTTGGCCATAAGAGAAACACCAATGGGTCCTAGAAAACGTTTACCAAATTATGTTATTTTATAATTCCCAAATTTAAAAGAGAACATAAACATATAGAGGTAATAAACCATATAACGTGCTAAATAGGAGTCAATAACCTCCGAAATTTGATTTTGGTAGTTCTTTACCCATGAAAGGGAACGATGTGGACCATCCAAATTTATAGTGGTACATATTGAAGACCTGTACGAAGATACCAAATGCTTATATTAAACAATTTCTAAAACTGAGTGGATGAGTCAAGATACCCCTCCCAAATTTTTAAAGGGTGCATCAACGTACTCATGTCTTATGATAGGAAATTAACCTATATACATGACCATATGACCATATACGGTATAAGACCGCATCAAACGGGATAAATTGGGCCAAAAACCAAACACGTGATACAACATATTGCTTATGTTTATATTTTAGCAATTTTGTACCCCTAAAAGAGAACGATGTGGACCACCCAAATTTATCATGATACATGTTGAGGCATGTACTATGATAGCGAATGCTTAAATTGAAAAATTTTCCAAAATTTAAGGGATTGGCTATGGTACCCCTCCCGGGGTGCATCAATGTACCTATGTCTTATGATAGAAAATTTACCCCTATATATGGCCATATAATCATATTAGGTAATAGGACCTCATCCAAGTGAATAAATTAGGTGAAAAACGAAACACGTGGTTGTACTAAAATTTGGCAATTTCGTACCCATGAAAGGGAACGAGATGGACCACCCAAATTTATAGTAATATATATATATATATATATATATATATTAGGGTCTTATACTATTATACCAAAATAAAAAATGTTTTATGAAAAAAAAATCAAACTAAATTTTTGTTTCAGAACTTTTTTTTCGTGTAGGAAATATAAAATTTTTGTGTACAAAATAAAATTCTGTTTCAGAAATTTTTTGTGTACGAAAAAAAAACTGATTCAGAAAATTTTTGTGTACGAAAAAAAATGTTTTCAGAAAAATTTTTTGTGTACGAAAAACAAAATTCTGTTTCAGAATTTTTTTTTGTGTACAAAACAAAAAGTTTCAGAAAATTTTTTATGTACAAACAAAATTCTGTTTCAGAAAAAAATTTTGTGTACAAAACAAAAATCAGTTTTCGTCACGAAACTGCTCCGACTAAATGAATCGATTCATTCTGATAGTGTTGGCAACACTGGAAAATCTCGCTAAGTATCGCTCAGGCACTGAGTTACAGCGAACACAACTCGATTCGAACCAACAACCTTACATGTCTGATTTATCTTTATATACAGCCAATTAAACAATAAGATTATGTGTATACGTTAATGCTTAGCACTGAGTCAGCAATGTTTTCTTCAAGGTCAAAGTTGCACACGAAGTAAAAAGATGACAACACAGATCTTCTATCTTTCTATATGAAACATAAACCTAGTGTAAACTGCTCGCACTGAAGTGTGTAATGTAACATAATCTGTTTAAATCTGCTCGTCTTCTTTTCATACGCGAAACTGTTCGCACTGAATGGAGTACGGCGGCTCAGCGCTTGTCTCTAACGAGTGAGGTTCCTGCTTCAATCCACAACGAAGTAAGTTCATGTTTCCTCCTATCATTTTTCATCATCGTTTCAAGGGGACGTTAAACTCAACATTTCTTAAAGTAACACCAAGAATCGAACTCGGGACGATTCCAAGGTATCCATGTTCACCCCTAAAGCGGAACAAAATGGCCCCTAAAAGGGAACGAGGTGGACCACTCAAATTTGTAGTAATATATATTAGGGTCCAGTACTATGATACCAAATGTTTTAAATTTGGCAATTTCTAAAACTTAAGGGGTGGGCCAAGGTACCATTCCCAAAAATTTCAAGGGTGTGCACATATGTACTTATGTTTCATAATAGGGAATGGACTCCTATACATGGCCATATAACCATATAAGGTAATAGGACCTCATCCAAGGAAATGAATTAGGTCAAAACCAAACACGTGGTACAACGTATTGCTTACGTTTATATTTTGGCAATTTTATACACCTAAAAGGGGAACGAGATAGACCACCGAAATTTATAGTGATCTATATTAGGGTTCTATACTATTATACCAAATGTTTAAATTGGACAATTTCCAAAATTTAAGGGGTGGGCCAAGGCACTCCTGCCAAATTTTTAAAGGGGTGCACAAATGTACCTATGTCTTACAATAGGAAATAAACACCTGTATACACCCATATAACTATATAAGGTAATAGGACCTCATCCAAGGGAATAAAATGAGCCAAAAAACCAAACATGTGGTTGTTGAAATGAAAAAAACACAATTCATTGAAATGGATCATTTTATTACACTCCACATACATCCATACCAGATAAATTATCTGGATATTGTCGATACAATGTATTTTGAACTTCTTGCACTAGTTTTTCTTTAGCATATAATTTTAATTCCAATTGAAGTCTTTTAAGGTCTAATGCAATATCAATTGGTGGAAACTCAATGTCCATTTGATCACAAATAAACTGTTTATCAATACAGTTATGCACCCACGAACGATGTTGACAACCATCACAATATCTAGATACATGTTGTACAATATGCATAACACATTTTTCAAAATAGTACTTTTTCAGGAATATACTTGTTTTGTTGCACACTTCCACTGCATGTTTCACACACTGAAATACGCTGATGAATTTGTTCCATTCCGTTTGTGTTAGATACACCATGTTGCGAGGGACATGGAATGTACTCTTTTTACGTAACAGCACCATCTTCTCTTCGAGGACTGTACGCAGCACCACTTCATGATTTGAGCCTAATGATTTGACTATGGTCACATTTAGCTCATCATGAAAATAATCGTTCATTTGGTCGATTCGAGAACATAATATTTGCCATTCTTCACAGGTCAGTTGTACACCAAATTGTTCTGCTTTGCCCAATCGAATTACTGGTTCAAATGTTCTAGCACTGATACCAATCATCACATGTTTTGTTTGAAATATATTTATTGGATAATAGCTTGCGAAGATGAACTCTTTATCGTTAGAAGTACACATCTTTCCTCCTGAAAAGCACTTGCTCAAATGATTTCACGGTATTGGTTGATTTATAGAACTACGGCTGACGTCATTGGAAAGGAATGTGCTGACGTTTGAATTCATGGTTTCATCACAGTTGCTGACGTCATGCTGACCAACCAAATTCATACAACTATGTCTGATGTGCTGACGTTTGAATTCATGATTTCATCACAATTGCTGACGAATCTGGCTGTGTACTAAATTCAAATTGATGACTTCGACCCAAGAATCCTTTGTAACATAAAGATACAGATCCAGTATTTAACGCAGCAGTTCTTCTTGTTTTGATGCTTCCATGGGAAAATATCTTGCTGGTAAAATTATATTCTTATCATTTTCAAGCTTCACTACGATTCTTAATCCAAACTTTGTAGGGATCGTTTGGCTAGCTAAGATTCTATAAGGTACATTCTGTTGTAAATCAGTAATCTTGGTAAATGATTTCATCACATCACGTGTGTTTAGAAACTGTAGACAAGTAGCCATGATGATGTTATCATGAATACTAACTCAAACGATACTTATATATGATGCAAAACTGATGACGTTGCAACATCATGTTCTGACGTGTACTATTGCACCACAATGTTGCCAGAGGTTTTTGTTCTAAACAGTTCAGGTTCTTTACTAATGAGTGCACAAACTTTTAAAAATGTCAAACCAAACTTTGAAACAAAATTTTTGAAACGAAAAAATTTGGAAACGAAAAATTCAAACAAAATTTTGAAACGAAAAAAATTCGAAACAAAAAAATTTTAAACAAAAAAATTTGGAAACGAAAAATTTCAAAACAAAAATTTCGAACAAAAAATTTTAAACAAAAAAATTTCAAACAAAATTTTGCAACAAAAAATTTCAAACAAAAAAATTTCAAACAAAAATTTTTCAAACAAATTTCAAACAAAATTCTGAAACAAAAAAATTCAAACACAAATTTGAAACAAGAGTTTTCAAACAAAAAATTTCAAACTAAAAAAAATTTCACGTTTCACGGTTAACTGTCAAACTTTATCCGGTTTTTAACTATTCGATTAACAAATAAACGGTTTTGATCATATTTATCAGTGAGTGCAAAATGTTGAACGAAACCAAGATTTTTAAATGTTAAACAAAACTTAAAACTGAATGCAGCAAAGATTTGAAAATCAGCAACCAATCAGATTGCACGAAAGATAGTGATCAGCCAATCAGATTGCACGAAAGATAGTGATCAACCAATCAAATTACATCAACAATAACTTTGCCAGTGTTGTAGCATGTATTCCCTTAAGACTATGAGTCATAAGATTCAATAAGGTTAGCTATGTATCCCTGTACACTACCTCATCAAGGTCAATCACGTGGTACATCGTATTGCTTACGTTTATATTTGGCTGTAATAATCAATACCAATGACGCATTCTCAAATTATCCTACAAAGTTTAAATGTACCAATGTCCTGGACTCCTAATCCCATCATAGGTCAATAACTGATCACGTGATCATAATGATTTACCCAATGAATGAGATACTATCCAATTTTAAGAACAATTACCAATTATTGATATGACAATAAGAAATGTACCCCTCCCAAAATTTAAGATTGGTACACAAATACACCTGTGTCTTATGAAAAAGTAATAAATCCTGTACTCATTTAATAATAAAGCCGGTTAATAACCTTTAAATTTTGAATATTTGGCCATAAGAGAAACACCAATGGGTCCTAGAAAACGTTTACCAAATTATGTTATTTTATAATTCCCAAATTTAAAAGAGAACATAAACATATAGAGGTAATAAACCATATAGCGTGCTAAATAGGAGTCAATAACCTCCGAAATTTGATTTTGGTAGTTCTTTACCCATGAAAGGGAACGATGTGGACCATCCAAATTTATAGTGGTACATATTGAAGACCTGTACGAAGATACCAAATGCTTATATTAAACAATTTCTAAAACTGAGTGGATGAGTCAAGATACCCCTCCCAAATTTTTAAAGGGTGCATCAACGTACTCATGTCTTATGATAGGAAATTAACCTATATACATGACCATATGACCATATACGGTATAAGACCGCATCAAACGGGATAAATTGGGCCAAAAACCAAACACGTGATACAACATATTGCTTATGTTTATATTTTAGCAATTTTGTACCCCTAAAAGAGAACGATGTGGACCACCCAAATTTATCATGATACATGTTGAGGCATGTACTATGATACCGAATACCTCCCGGGGTGCATCAATGTACCTATGTCTTATGATAGGGAATGAACACCTATACATTACCATATAACCATATAAGGTAATAGGACCTCATCCAAAGGAATAAATTAAGTCAAAACCAAACACGTGGTACAACGTAATGCTTACGTTTATATTTTGTCAATTTTGTACCCCTAAAAGGGAACGAGGTGGACCACCCAAATTTATAGTGATCCATATTAGGGTCCTATACTGTAATACCAAATGTTTAATTGAGCAATTTCCAAATTAAAGGGGTGGGCCATTGTACCCCTCCCGGGGTGCACAAATGTACCTATGTCTTATGATAGGGAATGGACCCCTATACATGACCATATAACTATATGATGTAATAGGACCTCATCAAGGAGATAAATTAGGTCAAAATCAAACACGTGGTATAACGTATTGCTTACGTTTATATTTTGGCAATTTTGTACCCCTAAAAGGGAACGAGGTGGACCACCCAAATTTATCATAATACATATTAGGGTCCTATACTATAATACCCAATGTTTAAATTGGGCAATTTTCAAAATTGATGGGGTGGGCCAAGGTACACCTCCTGGGGTGCACCAATATACCAATGTCTTATGAAAGGTAATAGACTCCTGTATACGCTCATGTAAACATATAAGGTAATAACACCTCATCAAATGGAATAAAATCGACCAAAAACCAAACACGTGGTATAACGTATTGCTTATATTTATATTTTTGGCAATTTTGTACCCCTAGAAGGGAACGAGGTGGACCACCCAAATTTATCATAATACATATTAGGGTCTTGTACTATAATACCAAATGTTTAAATTGGGCAATTTCCAAAATTTAAGGGGTGGGCCAAGGTACCCCTCCCGGGGTGCACAAATGTATCTATGTCTTATGATAGGTAATAGACCCCTATACATGATCATATAACTATATAAGGTAATAGGACCCCATCCAAGTTTCCTATACATAACCATATAACCATATAAGGTAATAGGACCTCATCCAAAGAAATAAAATGGGTCAAAAAACAAACACGTGGTACAACGTATTGCTTACGTTTATATTTTGGCAATTTTGTACACCTAGAAGAAAACGAGGTGGACCACCCAAATTTATTATAATACATGTTAGGGTCCAGTACTATAATACCAAATATATAAAATGAGCAATTTCCAAAATTTAAGGGGTGGGTCAAAGTACCCCTCCCAAATTTTTAAAGGGGTGCACAAATATACCCATATCTTATGAAAGGTAATGGACCCCTATACATGACCATATAACTCATCAAAGGGGATAAAATCGACCAAACACCAAACACGTGGTACTACGTATTGCTTACGTTTATATTTTGGCAATTTTGTACCCCTAAAAGGGAACGAGGTGCACCACCCAAATTTATCATAATACATATTAGGGTCCTGTACTATAATACCCAATGTTTAAATTGGTCAATTTCCAAAATTTAAGGGGTGGGCCAAGGTACCCCTCCCAAATTTTTCAAGGGGTGCATTAACATACCCATGTCTTATGAAAGGGAATGGACCCCTGTATACGCCCATATAACCATATAGGGTAATAACACCTCATCCAAGGGGATAAATTAGGTCAAAAACCCCCGAAATTTGACTTTTTGACAATTTTTTACCCATGAAAGGGAACGACATAGACCCCCAATACGGATAGAGGTACATACTATGGTCCTAGGCTACCATACCAAATTTTTAGATTTGGCAATTTCCAAAATTTAAGGGGGGTGGTCCTATGTACCCCTGCCAAAATTTAGGGGGTGGGCCATGGTACCCCTGCCAAAATTTAGAGGGGGTGGTCCTATGTACCCCTAGGTCATTGACCCCGGCCAGGGACCATGGGTCCTGAGGCAGGGACCCAGGGGCCAAAAAGTGTCCTGAAGTAACCCCATTACTACTTACTGGAATTTGATTATTACCAAACCATGCTAAATAATGACAGAATAGACATCAGAGAAAGTTATCTTTATCTACCATCTCAATCAGGAGCGGATCCAAGACTCCTTCAGAGGAGTTTAGGGGCATGGTGGTGAGAGATTATGAGTTTTTCTCTCTAACCCAGCGTTTCCCTACCTTTTTCAACTTGCAGCACACTACGGGTGTAACTTGAATAGGGATGATATCGAGACGAGACGAGACGAGACTTTGTACAGTCTCGGTCTCGGTCTCGTCTCGGTCAACAGATGCTTGTCTCGATCTCGGTCTCGAGTACCAAGTCTCGGTCTCGTCTCGAAATAAATAGTGTGAAAGTAAAATAGTGAAAGTATTATTCACGTAAAGTCTGTTGTTTCCGCTTATTTTTTCCTCTCATTTTGACTTAGAATTATGATATGGTGTACCTCTTCATAGCTAATTTGCTAGTGCTAATGCTTTCCATGCGCGTATTCCAGGTTCAATGATCAGTGGATATATCACCCTAAAACCCTAATAGAACCCAGGGGCGGATCCAGGACCGACTTCTGGGGGGGCGGTAGTTTGTCATACTGCTACTTTTAAGGGCTCCAAACTTTGGGATGGGTTTCATTTATATATAAAAGATAAGAAAACTTCCTCTTCTGGGGGGGCGATGGCCCCGATCGCCCCCCCCCCCTGGATCCGCCCCTGATAGAACCCATATTTCACTTTCAGCAATAGACTTTGTCGCATATAGCCTCAGAACTGCCTATATAATTAAACTCTATTAAATTAACTCCAGTACTATACAGTAGTTTATTTCCTTCCTTTGAATCAGAATTGTTCAATACCTCCTAACGGATAACTTAACACATAGCAGCACGAATGTATTTAATCGTACCGAAATTGAAACTTTACAATTTCTCATTTATTATTCAATACATTCTGCTTTGACTGTCATTTTAAAAACAGAATATAACATTCATTATCTTAACAAATAGGGTAAATTATTACTACAATATACGTATTTTGTTTGAAATTGATGAAATGCTTTATTACCATTTCACATCTCCGTGTTTAATTGACACTTTATAACACGAACGTCCTGAACCTTGTGGTGGGAGCTATTACACTCATCTTTGCTATAGAGATGCAAAAAAGCCGGCTTTTTTGAATCGATGGTTTTTTCACATAAAAAGCCGGCTTTTTTGGGGAAAAAACGAGAATTTTGGAAATTTTGGCTTTTTTCAACTTCATGATTTTTCTATCTAAATAGCTTTCTTATAGTATATTCTATAGTTAGATAAGAATTCCATGACCTGAATGTGATATTTCGCTCTGAAATTCACCATCAAGATGAATGGAGCACATGTTTTACGAATTAAAGCTAACATGAAGAATGTAGTATTTCAGGGTAATTTTAGAGGCTATTTAACTTTATTTTAACTTTTGAGTTATCGACATCTTTTTTCTTCTCTAGTTTGTCATCCGTGTTTCATTTCTAAGAGCTTTTAGTACTCTAGCTTCTAGCGCAAAAGTTAAACTTGCCCGTTTTTCTATTTATCCGTCAAAGCGTACGTTTTTCAATATATGTCAAACCGTACTTCCACATTTCTGTTATACTGTAGCTGTGAAGTGATTTAGCAATAATTTTGAATACCAATTTATACAAATAATCAGTAGCGGATTTAGAAAAGTACTTTAGGAGGGTTTTTTCTGATTGTTTCGTTTCCTAAAAAGTCCTAATTTTATTTGGGAAGTGCTTGAAGTTTATGAGTACAGGCATAACTAATATTTCGTTTCGTTTATATGTTTAGCAATAATCTTCCGGATACAACTTTAAAAATCATTTTATACTGAGAATCAGTGGCGGATTTAGAAAAGTATTTTGGGAAGGGTTTCTTACTAATGTTTAGTTTTTTTAAACATTCGTAATTTTTATTTGACGGGAGCTTTAGTTTATGAGTGAAGGCATAAATAATAGATATTTCGTTTGTTGCAGACATTCCGTAACTTTGGGGAACGGGCTTCAGTCCGAAAGATCGCCCCCCTAACCTTCGCAAAACCGTCACTGCTGGTAATTAGTAATAATAAAAACAATAAAAAAGGAAGTCGCCCAACTCACAGTACACGCACTATTTCTACATTCACAGATGGAACGAAGAAAAGCTTTGACAGAATGGTCGAATGCTGGTTGAATCCCGGACTTCCCGATAGAAGCGCAAAAGCTAATCACTCAGTCATGTTTGTTGTGCAGTTGTATTTAGCTTAACTTAAATATATTCCGTAGTCTTTTTTTTTGGGGGGGGGGGAGTTCCGTAATGATATGTTGAATCCCTCTTGTTAAAAATTCAGAAAACTTGAGGATTGGGTAAACTGTGATGGTGGTTCTATAAAACTTAACTGTAGAATTTCAAGAATATACAGAACCAAAAGCTCTAGATGTGCAGTCTTTAAGTGTATCATATAAATCTTAAGTATTTCTCTTATGTTTTATTTTAATTTTATTTTGTTTCAAAAAGAGGGTATGGAATATTTTGAAGTAAAAATACTACATACTATTTTGCTAGTTATTTGTGTATTCTTTAAAAAGAAGTGTTTACTTTTAGGGTTGGCTGATTTACACCAACTTTTTTTTTTTAATAACTGGTTTAAACCACAAAAATAAAAAGAATGAAAATGCGAATCGTGTGAACTTCATGGTAACGTTTCCAGATATCAAACCACCTGCAATAGTTTTATTTCCCTTTCACCTTTTAATCAAGGTGTCCCATGTTCAATTCTCGGTCAAACCACAATCCTTCTTTCATGCGTAACCCAAGTAGCGGTTCGGATGTCAGTTTAAGCGAAAGTCTTCTCCTTGATAACCTCGGTATTTCGTAAGGATGTTAAGCCTAAATATACGAAACAAACCAAATTGTATATTTCTACATGCCTAACTGCGTGTTGTTTTATAAAGAAGCCAATATTGCTTAAATATATTGATAGAAATCGGCAAAATTTATCGATTGCCTACGTAGCTTCCAACATTAGCTTGGATTGGACTTTCAATGATATCTACGTACCGGTACTAAATTTGTAATTTAATACCTCAGTTTTAGCGTACTGATTATGGTACGTTGACCTTTAAATTTTACATGCAAAGCAATAACAGGATTTTCCCGTTATTGTCTTACATTTCAAGTAATGACGGGATTTTCCCAGTGGCTAGGGCGGGAGATTCTCAACTTAAGAAATTTACTGACCGCACTTCTTTAAGCTTATGGGAGTTCTTCCGGCATAACCCCGCTGTTGCATAATAACATCAAGGCGAAACAAACTTAGGCTATTTCTGTGAATATGTAATATAAATACATAAAGCAAAAAATCTAAGTCAAAAAAGCCTGGTTTAAACATCCCCCCAAAAACGGGTTTTTGGCATCTTCAAAAACAACCACGGTTCTTGCCAATTCTGCTTACTTTTGTATATAGGAGGTTAAAAAATTCTTATTATATACATTGGTTAATCCTGTGGAATTCATAATGTAAATATGTTGAAGAAAAATTGTGTGAAATATTTTTTCGAAATTCATAGTTTATTTTCGATGTTTTATATTATTATCAGCATCAACCACTAATTAAATGATTTTTTGTGTTATAGAGAAGCGATACAAAGTCTGTTTTATCAATTTAAAGCAGTATTTTGAAAAAAGCCCAAAATTTCCGAAGCAAAAAAGCAAAGCAGAAAAAACCGAGTTTTTTTTCAAAAAAAGCCGGTTTTTTTTTCCGAGCCCTTGCATCTCTACTTTGCTATGTGAGGTCTCGAGTTGAATCACAAGTTAGATTCAAAGTCCGATGTTTCGCATAATTCGCGTCTCATTTTAAGTGCATTCTGTTTATTACACAAGTTCATAAGGTCGTAATGCATTACGTAAGCACATATCCAGTGCCGTAAAATAGAATAATCTTATTCCTGAGCTCTCAACGGTGCATGCAATCTTTATTCGAGAAAACTAATTTTGCTTTCCTTAAGTTGAAATTTTATATTGATTAAAAATTACTTGCGAAACATGGACACACATATTATATAAGTATATAGGTAATTCGAGTTATCTGTATCTATTTTTTTCTCACTCGCCAAAACAAGTGATTCTTAACTTTCTAGTTTTCTTTTGTGTTAATTTTCGTAGTTTTGCTGCAACATGATGGATTGAATAGTCAAAAATACTTTTTTCGTTCTACGACTTTCATTAAATTTTGGATCCATTTTTACCCTACCTTACCTAGTAAAAGTTATGTATATAGTCTTAGTTGAGGAACCAGTTTCTCGCTTCTGTAAAATTACGAAATTATGACTTGGTTTAGTTTACCTCCGAGGTTTAGATATAATAAAATCATCACCACCATCATAATCAACCATTATCAATCCATTGCTGGATGAAGGTCTTTCCAAGTCTTCACAACTATCTAACTTGGGCAATTCTTTTCCAGGCTACTCCTCAGTGGCTCTTGATTTCGTCACACCTTCTTGTATGCTGGGGTTTCCTAGGCTGTTTTTGTCTTGTGGTGTCCAGTCTAGAATTGTTTTCGTCCGTCGATCATAATTTCTTCTTGCAATACGTCCAGCACATTTTCCAGCTCATATTAAATTATTTCATTAGCATCATCAATATTCATTTCTATATATTTGGGCTATAAATAGTTCGAATTCGCTACTTTCGGAGTACAGACACGCTACTTTTTAATCTTCGAATCTGACAACACTGACTGAATGATTTAAATCAACATAATGTGAGAACCCCCATTTGGTCTAGCGTCTAGCACTCTTGATTTCAGTTCGCGTGGTCTCGAGTTCGATTTCCGGTAGGGGTAAAGTTGAACGACCGAAGTGGTTCGGATTCCACTTATAATCATTAGCTCCACGTCTCCTTTAGCCGCCCTAGCATAACTGTGGGACGTTAAACTAAAACAAAACTAAACAAAAGTGAACACTGTGTATTACTAACTGTAAGTCCTTGAATAATTGCATATAGCTATGTGGTATGGGTCGAGTTTGATGTGATCGGTGGTCAAACTAAAGCAAGTGAAATGTAATTAGTGTGTAATTAGAACTTTTAATTTAACACGGTCTTAATCTGAAGTGTACACCAGGCCTAAGGCTTAGGGGGAACAATTAGTGTTACTGAAAATGTATCAGTTACATTTAATTTCAGTTACAATTTGCATTTACATGTATTGCTGGAACGAAGACTTAAATATTAACATTATAAGTAGCCCAAAGACTATGAAAAACGTCTTCTCTTGAAAGCATTCTTTCACCATAAAACAAACTACGAATAATTTTAAAATATCTTGCAGTTCATCTACGTTATTTGTACATATTTAGAATAATATTTAGCAATTTATTTAAGTGGGCAACGCTGCTTAAAATAATGTAACTGCGACTTGTAATTAAAACCACCAAAAAATATTGTTGTAATGTTATAGAAGCAAAGGAAAGCAATAATCATTATAAAAATTTAATACAAATACGTCATTTTAAGCAGTATAACAATCACTACCAATGTGTTTGGTATCTCTGAAACGATGTGAAATAACACTTGTTGTGAATGGCGTTATAAGCATTTAAGTCTTTTGGAAGCATCTGCATGATGAGACGTGATATGTCAGCGCGTTTTCGAAGTAAAGTCTTTAGAAACATCTAAATTTTTCGTTTCTTGTAACTTTGTTCCCTCATTCATTCGAAATATATTATACCATGATCACAGTATTTGAAGCTAAGATACAGTTGATGCGCATTACACCGTCCATGCCATTTGAGGTGAGGTGATTTTAGTTTAGCGTCCTGTTCAGCAGCGAGGCTATATGAGACGTGGACCTACTGATTAACGTGGAATCCGAACCACATGAGCTCCCGCCGGGAATTGAACCCGGGTCTCCCACGCCAAAGGCGCGTATGCTAACCGCTTAGCCACGAGGGAGCTCTCCCATGCCATTTGAGTTATTAGAGATTTCCAAAATGTTGATGTTAATGATACTGTGTTGTCCTTTGTTACACTAAATAATGTATGGGCTATTGTGGTTTTGTTAAATAACTAAATTAGAAATATGTAATACTTTATGTAGCACAATTTGAGAAAATACAACTTTATTTTGCTTTTAGCAACATTGTTTATCTAGTGATATTGCAGAGTATCTAGAAGAATTTCCCAACTTGGTACAAAATTTCAGCATTTTTAATATATATATCTTTCGCAGATCATACGGGAGAGCTATAGGGACTATAGCCCCCCTTAACGCTCAGGTATACACTGGATAAAATGAGTTTCAATCCTACTTTCTTTACACTGGATAAAGCGGCAAACCATGGTTTAGCCCTTCCCTTGATCATATACTGGGTCCACGGATATATGTATATATTTAATCTTTCCACGGAGATATCTCGAAAACGGTTGAACATAAATGAACCGAAGAAAAACTCAAATAGGAAATGCCATCGGGCACACCGAATGGTGTTGTCGCGGCGCCTCCCGGGGCCACCCTTCAAGGGGTACCAGGGCCAAACTTTAAAATTTTAAATGGAAACATGGGGCGAGTAATACCTCGTTCCATAGATCTTTAAAAAGTAAAAAGCGTTGTGGTAAAAGATTTTTCATATTGGTCACCGTATTCAAGATGGCCGCCATGATATGGTGCCTGTATCTGATAAAACGTCCAGTACCACTAATATGAAAACAGTTGCAGGTAAACGAACAGTCAGAAAGTGAAAGAGGAAAGGCATGGGGCGCATCGATTAATGTGCTCGCAGTGCTGCCTTTCAAGAGGGCCAAACTTAGAAATTTTGAACCGAAATATGGGTCAAGTGATACGTTGTTGGATAAATTTTGAAACACTAAACAGTGTTGTATCAAAAGATTTTTCATATGGGTCATCGTTTTCAAAATGGCCGCCAAGACATGGTGCCTGTATCAGATAAAACGTCCAGTATCACTGGCCCCCTAATATGAAAATAGTTGGAGATAAATGAACAGAATAAAACTCGTATAGGAAAGCACAGAGGGTATTTATCATTCCACGGCTCGAGTATAATGCAACGGAGAAAAAGATTATTAAAGTATAATTAACATTATGCAAAAGAGGAAATGATAGAAAATTATCTTTCCGATCTCTGTCCGTAAGTGGGTGAAGCGGGATGTTGTATGCTTATGGCAGTAATGTTGTATGCACTAGATACACTTCCACAATTTATTTTAAACTTTCTTAGATAAATTGTGAGTAAAGCGTGTTCAATGTACATTTTTTAAAACAATAATCTCTCCTACGAACTCTCTTCAGCCTACACTGAAGAGGAATTCGGATCACTGTCAGGGGCTGAGTTTGCTAGAATGAATTGTTCGCAATAATCTAGAAAAATTATTCAGTGAATCTACAAAACTTCTGAAATTAATATTAACTGTACCTATGGCGTCAGTAATTTTTTTCACATTAAAAAAAGATTTTTTCACATCAAAAAAGTTGACACTTACAAAAAAAATTTGAATGACCCAAGAAAGGTTATCACCATTGGTTATGCTTTCCATCGAAAAAGACCTGACAATAAGAATACTAGAGTTGAGTTGAATTGATTTTGAGTCAACGTCCCGTTCAGCAGCGAGGCTATATGAAACGTAGACCTGCTGATTAACGTGGAATCCGAACCACATGACCTCCCACGCCAAAGACGTGTACGCTTACCGCTTAGACACGAAGGAGCTCATAAGGATACTAGAGTTCAACCAGCATGTATTAGGCAGATCTGCTCCAATCAAAGAGAGAAGAATTAACTTACTAATTAAATAAGGTGATTAATCGGATAAAATGTTCTGCATTTTTTATTTTTTAAAAACAGAATTTTATTTAACATGTCACATAGCATTTGCATCTAAATTTATGCTGATTAGTCAATGAGTCCACTTCATATATCTTCTGTCTCCGATCGTTCGTACTGCAACACCCGAAACTACAATCCATTGGCTGCCAGTGCGTTTGGGACAAGTACCACATCCGCGATAGAACCTTCTAGGGTTCGTATTCGGCGTGCGGGCCGTAGTTAGGCAATCACTGAAGTAGGGTATTTCGAATGAATTTTTGACTATATCTAATAAATGAAATCTTTAAGTTTAACGTCCGACTGTTATGCCGGTTAGGCTAAAGTAGACCGTGATAACGAGAATGAGTGAAATGGTGGAATAAAGAAAGTGAGAGAACCCCGAGAAAACCCATGAGTACGGTGTTTGTCCACCACAAAGTCCACACGACGGGAGCTGGAATTGAACAAGGGACCCCCAAGCACCAAAGGTGAACTGAGCCACCGCTAGACTATATCTAATTGCAGTGCGAACTGTGTAGTGCATAGTGCTGTGTAATTAATAAATTAAAGTGGTTAAAGTGTGATCATCCTGTTCGCTACCCTGTTCTGTTGTTTCTTTTTTTTTTTTTTTTAATTAAGGTACGGCAAACAACTAGATGGGGAGTATGGAGGATGAGATTGTGTTTCTTTGCGAATGGGTAAGTCATTTTACGTGGTATCTGTTTTTACTGATTATGCTTACCTATAGATGTTTGTACATATTTACTTATGTAGCGCAGAAAAAAGAAAGAAAATAAAACTGTTTTTAGGTTTAAGTTCTACAAGTATTGGTTTTAGCGACTATCAGATCTGAAATAGGGATATTTTAGAAACGAGTTTGCAACATTCATACTGTTGAAGAAGAAGAAGAAGAAGTTAAAGAAGTGAATGTTCTTAAGCGCGATTTACTTTATACTCAATGCTCGTAATCTTGTTTCTTTATAGTAATGGCAATCAATTGGAAGAAAGTTGGTGTTGGGGTGGGAGTAGTTATTTTGTGTTTTATAGGCATTCCAATCAAAATAAAGGACAATGGCACAAGTGAACAGTTGTTTCAGTCTTTTATTCATAAGTATAACAAAACGTATAGAGTTGATTCTGAGGAATATTTCAAGAGATTTGCGATTTTTCAGGTAAATCATTGAAAAATGCATAGAATTACCTTATCCTTAATGAATGTAATACAGGAGATGCAAGAAGTTGTGCAGATTCACAAACAGTTGGCATAAAGAAAATTGTACTCTACAAGCTACTATTTTTGAGGGTTCAGATTTAGAACGGAATCACAAATTATGTTCATTAGACTAGCGCATACACATTGGTTAGGAGTGGCCGGTTGGTTTTGAATGTCTCTCTGTGAGCAGCGTAACTTTCTGAGATGTATATCGACCATACAGGTTTAGTTTAGGCATACTGGTCGAAATAGTTGTAAAATTATAATTTTACTAATTTCCGTCTTATTATCCTCCAGTAGATATGCGCTGGACGACAAGACAATACCCCATTGAACGTAGCTAGTATTCAACTTAGCTACCAGAAGTAATTGTTGAAAAATTACAGTTTTTTCACGATTAGTATATAAATACGGCTCGAGATTTATGGCATGAAAAATGCAGTGCAAGGAACACAAACCAGCCTGTGAGAAGTGGCCACCAGATAGCACAAATTTTATCTGTGATTCGGAGCAGGGCAAGGCTGGTTGACCGCTACAGGAGATGCATCCAAAGGAGCGGGCGCACCAGCGACGGTGGGTATACACTAACCAAAAATAGTGATAACACGTGGGTTTTAGCAGCAATACTCCACTAGAGAAAAAGACTATCTGACACAGTCATCTTTAATGTGCACTCGTTTATTTTAATCGACATAATGCACTTGTAATTTTATACTAGTAATCCCGCACCGAAACAAAATTCACCTCTGTTGTGTAATACTATTTATTTCTTCCGCCTGAAGAAATTTGTTCCTTATAAACACGTCTTTCTGTGCAGAGTGTTAAATTTTACCTTTAAATCTTGCAAAATGTGGTGTACTTAAACTTGACCATCACCAAACTTGTAGATTAATATAGGATCTGAACCACAAGTTCCCACGAGGAACCAAATACAGGACTCTCGCACCGAAAACTCGTACTCTAACCGTATAACCACGATGGAACTCTTTCTTATGCCTAGCCTTGAACAGATTTAAAATAACGGTGATGACTACAGAACTAAATTTCCTACTTAGATTATTCACGCCTTTACATGTATATAACAATAATACCGTAGGTTTGTAGAAAAAATGTTTCGTGTCCAGGGGAATGTAATGTTTTATTACTATCGCGCGTGGGTGGGGGTAACATGGGCCGAAGGTTCCAGGCAGAGTCGTACCTGAACCGATGGAGTTGATGTGCCGCTTGTAACGGACCCACTCTTGTGCGCACTTACTTTGCTACTCATGATTTCATTTGGAACGTTTACAACAAGTCACATGATGGCTGATTTGGAGTTTAGCGTCCCATTTAGTATCGAGCCTATGTGGGACATAGACCTACAGCTTAACGTGGAATCTGAATCACATAAGCTTCCGCCGGCAATCGAACCAGGATATGTCGCTCCGAAGACGCCTAAGGTAAGCATTTAGCCACGATGAGCTAAACAGATCGAATGAAAATCCTTGATTGAGAAAGAACCCGATAGCAGAACTTACTTTGTCTTCCTGCAATGAGCTTTTGTAAGTAAAAAAAATTCTGCAGGAATTCTGAAAAATTTTCTGCTGGAAAAACACTTGTGATTCTTAAAAATACACGACATAAAATAAATAAATCAAACTATATTTATGCGAGTAGTCCGTGCATTTAAGACTCTACACATAGCAAGCATGTTTTTATATTCTTCTGTTGGCTATTTTTTCTCCTGGCAATTTTTCTGCACAGGCGCGGCAAATTTTCTGCGATCACATCGCAGATCGCGGCATGTTCTGCTATGGGGAGAAAGAATAGTACAAAATAATTTAATGTACTAAGCTGAGACATTTTTGTGAACCTCATAATTTCAATGATGAATTGTATATTTCGGACAAACTGCACAATTGTCCTTCGCCAGGATAGTAGGTTTACAACCTTTAACGTAAAAAGTTTTTCTGTGCTGATTGATTTTTTGGGGATGACTTTTTTTTTTAATAAAAAGCCATCTTTTGTGAAAAATGAGGGATTTTTTTAAAATTTCTTGTTCATGTACCGGTTTTATTTCCCTGTAGTTGATTCTACAATTTAGGAAGTACGTTTACCACATCCATTATTTGGAGTCATGTGTTCAATCCGGTGCTAGCTGTCTTGATTTGTTTACAAATTGGTATTACAATTATCTTAACTTACATATTGCAGATGTTGTTTTGGTTGCCGAAACATTTTAGCGAGAACCTGAAAGTTATACATCTTGATACTTGTGTTTTACTTGCTGCCTAAATTCAATCTGGTAGGCAAGGAACTTCGTGTACCTTAAACCAAGAAACATATCCTACATCACCATTTTTGTTTTGAGTTGAGTTGATTTTGAGTTTAACGTCCCTTTCAGCAGCAAGGCTATATGAGACGAGACCTACTGATTAACGTGGAATCCGAACCACATGAGCGCCCTGCGGGAATCTAACCCAGTTTCCCACGCCAAAGGCGCGTACGCTAATCACTTAACCACGAAGGAGCTCCATTTTTGTTTTGGTATGAAATCTTGTGTACATCTTGTTCTCCGTTCGGCAAACATTTTATCTTGGACTTCAGAGGGTTTTACAAAATTAACCTACATATGTCCACAATTGCGTTTTCGCAACATTGGTAGCGTTATTAAATAATAGCGTTTTATTTTCTTTAATAACGATCTTCTGCTACTAGAAGTCATTAAGCCACACGCAGATAGGTGGTGCTTCTAGTGGAGAAGTTCGAAGATCTTACTCGTAATGGCTTTGTGTATAGAATGTTCTTTCAGAATGCGTGTTATTTTTCTTTCGGAATGGCCGTTCATCTTGGTGAAGAAATGTATGTTGTGTTTCTAATTTAAAGCAGATATTAATTAAAATTACATTTCATGTTTCCGTAAGGTTCACGACTTTTATTCGTATAATTTTTCGTATAATAGTTAAGTTCAAGAACAATAATAATTTAAAATCAATTATTGCGTTTTCCAACCATTATTAAGACCTAGGCGCAGATGGGAGGGCAATATTAAGATGAATCTCGCAGAGATTGGAATACAAAGTAGAAACTGGATGCAGTTAGCTAAGGATAGAAGTCAGTGGAGAGCTTTTGTGAACGCGGCATTGAACCTTCGGGTTCCATAGGCCATAGAGTTATTTAGTTGGTTGGTTATTATTGCGTTTTCGCAACAGGCATTTTTTCGTTAAATAGTACAAATGACCGATACCATTTCAAATCGTCCAGGCAAACCACAATTGGTCCCCATCATAGTATCAGACTTCATTTATTTTTTTTATATGGGATCTACATGCAATATTATTAGACCCATATTTTTTCTTTTTGCTGAAAAAAATTTTTCCTTCGATATACAGCCTTCCAAAATGGCTGCCCTCCTCTCGGATTACTCGAAAAACTGAAAAACATGTCAAATTAAAAGTTTTGTTGTAGGGAAACGAGTGTACTTAGTAATAAGAGAAAGAGTATAAAGCTGTATGTTTCGGTGGAGGGCCAAAATTCGTCGATTGGTCCAATAGGAATCGCGCAATTCACTCGCAATGTTACCAACTTTGGCGAAATTTTTGCTAACTTCAAATATTTTTTTTTCTGTCCTCACGAGCAATATCAATCATCTGCATCTAGCATCGAAATCTACTCCATAAGTTCTCTTGAAAATGTAAAGGACTTACGTTTCTGATTATTACATCCCACGTTATAGCATGATGAAAAGCTGAAAATTTCATTAAGACGCCATGTTTGGACGCCATTTTCTCAAAAAACCCACCTTTTAAAAATCTGAATTTTTTACATGTATTGGAGAAGTACCTACGTATTTAATATCCGTTAACCGTTCATGCGGCTGCAGCCCCAAACATTCGCAATTAATTATTGAAATTTCGATTTTTGTACTGGAAATGTAAATATTTCCTATGGGTATTTAGATCCTATACACAAGGCGAATTGAAAGGGAGTATGAAAATTTTGAGAGATGAATCCTGACATCAAATCCAATAGAAAAGTTCCTATAAAGATGAGTGGAATTCCGCTTCGTTTTCGAGTTACAGGGTTTCCAACTCGGGATCCAAAATCGGCTTGCGACAATGGAAAATAAAATATAAATTTCGCCTTAAATCAGAACTATGTGTTAAAGTTACTATGAAGTTCAGAAAGTTGATTTGTATCAATATGATAATTCTTACGTGTGTTGCAATTCGGTTGGCAGTGTCGCCAACTTGATAGAACTTTTATTTGTTTCCAAATGACACTACGTGGATTTTATTTGATATTTGGTATTCATTAATGATTGTAAACATCACATGAAGCACAATTTTCCCCACATCACCACAGTTTTCGAAAACTTAGATGCATTTCATTAAAAGGTTTATCTTGTGCGTTATTCATAGATGCAACCTTAAGTGTGAATTTCACTTGATGTTTGCCATCATTAGTAAACCCAAAATATCGAATAAAAACTACGTCTTTGTAAGTTGTCATAATGATAATAATAATAATAAAAAGAAAAAGAAGAACAAAATTTATCTTTTATTATTGCAAATCCTCTCGTAACTCCGCGCATCAAGTTCGAACTTGTTCAAGAAGTTTTGCTGCAACCACGAAACAGTTTATATAACGTGATTCAGTGTCGTGAACATCGTCCTAGTGTTGTCTAGAACCATGAAAACTGTTTTCACTGGTAACATAATATTGTAGTGCACTAGTTACAGTGTTTGTGTGAATAACAATGGAGAAGTCCTATTACAGTAAGGACCGTATTAAATGTGTTGATTATTTTAAAAGGCATAAGATCATTGTGTACAGATAAAATTCTTGACAAAAATTTTATCTTGCGGTAAAATATATGTATTGCGTACAGCGCGTCTGCCAAAACGTAATATTAGGAGAGGATGATTATTTGTGTAAACGGTGCTTTGAATATTTACCGTGAACAACGTGAATGTGTGAGAGATATTGGTGACCACGAAAGGTGTAAATATGAAATTATGCACCAACAAGATAAAGAATTTGTTCCTCTGAATGTATATTTGGAAACCATTAACCAGACAGTTAACATGCTAAACATGTATGTGTCGCCATTAAAATCAGCCGTTATCGGTGAAACCTAGACTACGGTCAAGGATTCACCTCTCGAAATTTTTCATACTGCCGTTCAAATCGCCTTGTGTACAGGACACAAATAATCATCCTCCCCTAATAGTACGTTTGGGTAGACACGCTGTACGCAATCCATATATTTTACCGCAAGATAAAATTTTTGTCTAGAATTCTTTCTGTGCACAATCCTCTTATGGCTTTTAGCATAATCAACACATTTAATACGGTCCTTACTGTAATAGGAATTCTCCATTATTATTCACACAAACACTGTAGCTAGTGCACTACAATGTCACGCTAGCAGTGAAAACAATTTTCATGGTTCCAGAGAACACTAGAACGATGTTCACGACACCGAGTCACGCAAACTATCAATAACGCACGAGATAAAACTTTTTAATGAAATACATGTAAGTTTTCGAAAACTGTGCTGATGTGGGGAAAATTGTGCTTCATGTGATGTTTACAATCATTAATGAATACCAAATATCAAATAAAATCCACGTAGTGTCATTTGGAAACAAATAAAAGTTCTATCAAGTTGGCGACACTGCCAACCGAATTGCAACACACGTAAGAATTATCATATTGATACAAATCAACTTTCTGAACTTCATAGTAACTTTAACACATAGTTCTGATTTAAGGCGAAATTTATATTTTATTTTCCATTGTCGCAAGCCGATTTTGGATCCCGAGTTGGAAACCCTGTAACTCGAAAACGAAGCGGAATTCCACTCATCTTTATAGGAACTTTTATTGGATTTGATGTCAGGATTCATCTCTCAAAATTTTCATACTCCCTTTCAATTCGGCTTGTGTATAGGATCTAAATACCCATAGGAAATATTTACATTTCAGTACAAAAATCGAAATTTCAATAATTAATTGCGAATGTTTGGGGCTGCAGCCGCATGAACGGTTAACGGATGTTAAATACTTAGGTACTTCTCCAATACATGTAAAAAAAATTCAGATTTTTAAAAGGTGGGTTTTTGAGAAAATGGGCGTCCAAACATGGCGTCTTAATGAAATTTTCAGCTTTTCATCATGCTATAACGTGGGATGTAATAATCAGAAACGTAAGTCCTTTACATTTTCAAGAGACCTTAGGGAGTAGATTTCGATGCTAGAAGCAGATGGTTGATATTGTTCGTGAGGACAGAAAAAAAAAATGTTTGAAGTTAGCAAAAAATTCACCAAAGTTGGCAACATTGCGAGTGAATTGCGCGATTCCTATTGGACTAATCGACGAATTTTGGCCCTCCACCGAAACATGTAACTTTATACTCTTTCTGCTATTACGATTATGTTACTAAGTACACTCGTTTCTCTTCAGTAAAATTTTTAATTTGACATGTTTTTCAGTTTTTCGAGCAATCCGAGAGGAGGGCAGCTATTTTGGAAGGTTGTATATCGAAGAAAAAATTGTTTTCATCAAAAAGAAAAATTATGGGTCTAATAATTTTGTATGTAGTTCCTTATTTTAAAAAATGAACTAAATCTGAGACAGTCGTGTGGACCACCCTGGACGATTTGAAATGGAATCACTCAAATACGTAAAAAGTTGTTGTAAATTCTGGTTCTTACACACCCTTATTACTAATGTTTACAATATTACTTAATTTCGTAACAAAAAATATTCTGGGCGTATATGGGTTAAAGCCATGAACTGCTATTTTGGGTTATTATAGTATTCTTTCTTTAGTGCTATGATGTATCAAAACTTCGGAAATGAGAAACTTTAGAACAAGGTTTTAAACGTTCTTCTCATCGAATTCTACCAACCTCAGTAAATATTATATTATTAAGTATTCTCTCTTTTGGCAGGTCCTGGGACTAATGAGCTTTTTTTTAAACTTAATTTTAATTTAATTTTTTTTATTTTATTTTTTAAGGTTTTCTAGGGGTTCTCTCGTTTCCTCCCACTTTCTTCATTCTACCATTTCATTCATTTCTCATAATTAGCGTCTCCTTTAGCCTAACCGGCATAACGTGGGACGTAAAACTCAAAGATTTCATTTCATTTTTTTTTAAAATTTAGGCTGTGGTTTTTATAAAGGATACATAATTTAAAATTTTACTAACAATGTATTAACAATTTTTAATATTAAAAAAAGAATAACCTACTATCTAAATAACCAATTATGAATATTTGTCGTCCAAATAAAACAATGCTGACCATTCGATTTAGGTTAAGTGGTTTGAACCGATTAGTCGTCGGTGATTTTTGTCGTCTGTCCGAAATAATTCACATAGCTTTTCATTGCAGAAGGTGGTCATTTATGGTTTGTTTAATACTTTAAACAGATAATCTGTAAATTTCTTAGTGTTATCGTAAAAAATCATCATTCAAAAATACATGATTTGAAGAGTTTTCACTATTTTTTCGTCGGAATCGAACGGAATCGGTATCGAAGAATTGGAATCGGCCCATCCCCAATATATATGCCATCAATATATAAACACACACACATACACATACAGAGAGAGAGGGTTCCTTTGTTTGGGATGTTTTGTGAGTTAGGTTCGTAGCGTCTCGCGCGGAGAAATCTTCCAAATACTGTATGTTGGTTTCTACAAGGGAGGTAAATGGGCATCCACTGTATCAGTACTTCAAATGAAAAGGAAAAGAGAGAAAAAGACGAGTGTATTTTTTCTATATTTTCGGCGCTGAAGAATGCCGTTACTGCAATTTACTAGCCATATCCAAGCCCCATTCATGCTACACACCATATATCGGATAGGTCCAATATGATTTAAACTTGGTTTCTCTGCTGCCAATGCGCCTCTTTTCAACAGACTTTTTATTATTATTATTATTATTACATGGAAACAAGGATAGACGACTCGAAACGTGAGAAGGTCTGGAGGATGACCCCTAGCAACAAAACGACAAAGGAAAGAAAAGACAACTGGAAAACTGTTTTGTAACCCAAAGTAGAGGCTTTTTTTTCTTCTTTTCTTGTAGCAACCGACCATTCAAAGAAAAATTTCTTGAGACAAGAGTAATATTTTTTCAACTTGCTCCTTATTTTAGCTTCCATGGTATTAATGAAAAATGCAAAATGCATCTCAATTTGCAATACATTTTTCAATTTGTATCACATTTCCATGTTTTTTACATCGCAAACTGCGATGCGATACCGCTTAAAAAAACGCTGATATATGTATATAATGTGTTTTTGTGTGTGAAAGGAGGGAGGGAGTGAAGCCAAACTTGATTATGGGGTACGTTATATATAAACTGAAATCATTTTTAACTTGAAATATTTTTGTCTCATATATATTCGGTGGGTTTTTCTCACCATTGTCTATAATTGAATATCTCAAATGAAAACAGTATCCTCTTCTCTTTAGTTGGACCCCCCTCCTTTCCTTTGTTTCGAATAAATATCCTAACTATTGAAAATACATCTTCACACTTTGAAATATGAAACCATTATTAATCGAAATAGTGGGAATGTTAATGTACTCTAATGGTTAAATCTATCGTAACATAAGGTAGGACTAATGTTGCAAATATAGACTGCTATTATTTTATTATAATCTAGTGTACCTTAAGATGTAAATATGATTATGACAGTATCATGTTGACGTGATCAGTATAATTATGTCAGTAGTTATTAAGATTTCTTTGGTCCAAATTAATTTTTTATCATTCACGAGGTTGTAGAAAGCTTCGTTAAAGAGGTCTGCTTTTGATTGGATAAGATATGTGTCTATCTGTTGTATGATAACTTTCCAGTAAATATAGGTAGACCAGAAATCACTGTCATGTACGAAGTTTGTACTCATCATAAGTACCTTACCTGAAAAATCTTGGGGCCGCGGTGGCTCAGTGGTAGAGTGTGGGGTCCTTGGTTCGATTCCAGCTCGCGCCAAGTGAACTTCGTGGTGGACAAACACCGTGTGCGTGGGTTTCCTCGGCTTCTCCCGTTTCCTCCTACTTTCTTCATTCCACCATTTCATTCATTTCTCATCATTACCGTCTCCTTTAGTCTAGCCGGCATATCCGTGGGACGTAAAACTCAAAAATTTCATTTCATTTGAAAAATCTTGACCGTATACGTTTCAACAACAATTCGTGGCTTTCATCAGTACTTGTACTCTTGAGAGTAGGGTTCATAGTGATCTTGAAAGACAGGGAAATTAAAATAAGTCAGGGAATTATTAAAAAATTGCCGATGGTAAGGAAAATCCAGTGCTTTTCACTGACGAGTCAGGAAACTTTGTAGCTGCCCACAGAAAGTAGAAAAACACCTCAAAGAATCAAGACAGACTCAAAGAGAAGATAAGAAAAAGATTATCTTTAGAAATAAAGAGTCTGGAGGAGGACGAAAGGTGTTAAAACTTCAAACTTTGAAAGAGAACAAATTAGATCAACACTTCAAATACTACAGAAAAGAAAGAAAGAAAAAGTTAGGTTTGTCGGTTGTAGATAATCAAAGAAACGTATAAAATTATGATATATATATACATACAGTGAAACCTCCCTTAACGGACACCTCTATAATACGGACAGATTTTTTTGTCCCGGCAAAAATATATGTTCTCTTACGGAACAAAACCCTCCCTTTTACGGACACTCTCAGATACGGACGCGGACAGTCCTTTTTCCCCCAAACTTTTCAATAACCTCTTCATAACGGACAGGAATTATTCTCGCTTCTGCGATATATTACAGTAGACAGAAAAGTCTTTTCCCCACAGGTGTATCTATTATGAGTCTAGACCGGTGAACCATCAAACAGAACAGCTTCAAGCTGAATTTGAAATTATTTTTTTCTGCCCTCAATAAACTACTTTCTGGTGGAAATCATAGAAAACCTTCAATAAGTAATAACACTCAATGTAGGGTCAGTCGTATGGCCAAGAATTCTATACAAAGGATCTTCCCTTCCCTAACAAATTTAGTACTTTTTCCTCTGGGCCTTGAATTTTTTCCCGACAATTTCATAGATAACAAAACAAACGCTGTTTTACAATAACATTTCAACGAACAATATTTCCTCGTACTTTTTTGGAAAAGTAACATTTTTCTTTTACTTATGATACTGGAACAAGTCTGGGTTGGAGTTTTCTAGGCATCCTTTTTCACTTTTTCTAAGAAGATATTCTTTGTGATTGGGGCTGAGTCAATAAACATATGCAATCACAATAACTTGCTTTTTCATCCATTCCGCCAGTACACAAACATACACACACACACACATTTTTTCCGCAACTGTACCGAGGATTTTCAAAGGACACTTGCTAATGAGTTTAACCGGTTAGTTGATTCCTAACGCATCTTTTGAGAAGGTCCTGAGAATTAGAAAGAAATTAAAAACGCTTTCCCTCTCACTTTCCCCTCCCATGTAAAAATAAAATTATTACCATACATGCATTATCTTTTGCAATATACGAATGTATTAACACATCCCCAGCAATAATACTATTTAACAGAAATCAATTTCTTCTTCATCCCTCCCAGTGTCATATACATTCTAAATAGAGTATTTTCATATTGAATTTTACGTAGTTATGCTCATATATAATGTATTTACTGTATATTACTGCATACAGTTACCGTTGCGAGAAATTAAATTACTGTAACCTCTCTGTAACGGACACCTCTCAGTAACGGACAAAAATTCATGTCCCATTGGTGTCCGTTATTGAGAAGTTTCACTGTATATATATATATATACGAGTATTCGCTTGTTAATGTTTGAGTTATTCAGAATGCCAAGATATTAAAAATATTAGTTTATACTTATTGTTTGGTATTAATGTTTTCTTCTATTCTAAATACAGGAAATTCGATTCATATTAAGTAAGGAAGTAAGCTTATACTATATATAATACTTTTTTTTTTAACCAAAGTGTATCCTTATTTATTAAAATTAAAATAATTCGTGACAGTTTCAAGTTTGTTAACGTCTTATGAAGATAACGTTAAGTTATTGAAACTGTTACGTCCTATTTTAATTTTAATAAATAAGTTGTCCAAGAGTATTAATTATTTAAGTAATAGTTCCATGTATATGTGTGTGTAAGGGCTGGGGCACCTTGGTTCAGTGGTAGAGCGTTCATCTCTGGTGCATGGGGTCTTTGGTTCGATCCTAGCTCACTCCAGGTGAACTTCATGGTGGACAAACACCGTGTGCGTAGTTTTCTCAGGGTTCCCCGTTTTCTCCTGCTTTATTCATTCCAAAAGATTTCATTTAATTTCATATAAAGAACGTTGGCGGGTATTGGGACGGTGGAGACTGATTAAGATTTTTTTTCCCTCCTCCTCAGCCTAATCATAGATGATAGTGTTCGTGGGTTAGGAAAAATTTACTTATTCATAGAAATTAAGGGCTATCATTAACAGAATTTCAGTGTGAATGCTGAAGAAACGTTAAGAAAGAGATAGCTCAGTTTTAATTGTTTCTACAGTGCACTGAAACTATCAATAATGTAATTCTAAAAGGAGCGTTGTTTTCTTAAGGAGCAAGTACTGATAAGAGCAACAAATGTTGTTGACATCCCAGTAGTCAAGGTTTTTCCGATCGGGTTCGTATGGTGTGTACAAATTTTGTTAATGTTAGGTTTTATTTATTTATTTTTATTTTATTGGATCAAAAGATCCAATATATTTCAGGCAAAAAATTTTTTCTAGGCCTTATATGTCGAGAACTACATATAGTGTACCCAAACCAAAACTAACAATTTACTCAGTATGGTGTGCTTATTCCGTAAAAAATACGAAAACTCGATTTAGGGGCCCTTCAAAAATTTTGTGGCCCCTGATTCAAAATTTCAATATATTTCATTCAATCAAACATTTTCTTCTACGCCCCATATTTTGGGAACTACATAGAGTCTAGCCAAACCAAAACTAACAGTTTACTCAGTATGATGTGCTTATTCCGTAAAAAATATAAAAACTCGATTTAGAGGCCGTTCAGAAATGTTGTAGACCCTGATTCACAAAATTCAATATATTTCATTCAATTAAAATATTTTCTTGTACGTCCCATATTTTGAGAACTACATATAGTGTACCCAAACCAAAACTAACAATTTACTCAGTATGATGTGTTATTCCGCAAAAAATATGAAAACTCGATTTAGGGATCGTTCAAAAATTTTGTGGCTCCAGATTCAAAAAATCAATATATTTCATTCAGTCAAACATTTTCTTGTACGCCCCATATTTTGAGCACTACATATAGTAGCCAAACCCAAATTAACAATTTACTCAGTATGATGTGCTTATTCCGAAAAAAGAGAGAGAGAGAGAGAGAAAGAAAACGTTTTAGGGGTCGTTCAAAAATTTTGTGATCCCTGATCCAAAATCTAATTATTGGTCAAGTTCGCAATCTTTTGATCAATTTTTTGGATCATTCCTAAAATTCTTGTTTTTATTTATTTATTTGTTTTTGTGAGGAGAGGAAAGGATAATTTTTGCACAAGTTTGAAGCCTAATCTTTGTAGTGCATAGCTTATTTTCACTTTGGTCTATTTTTCAGGAAACTCTGATGAAGATTGAAAAATTAAACTCAAATAGGACGTCAAATAATAGTGCACTATATGGAATAACTCAGTTCTCTGATTTAACTGAGGAGGAATTTTTAAACCAATATTTACAACCAAACCTTCACAGACATTTGAGAGTCAGAGATCCTCAAAACATGACAGATTTTCGTTTTGATCATAACAATGTGAAAAGATCCCTCGATAATCTGCCTAAGAAAGTGGATTGGTAAGTATTAATTTTATCTTCCATCCTTATGTAGTTGAGTTAAATAAAGTAAAATATATTGTAATTCCATTTTCCTAAGAAGATTGACTGTTGTTACTTGATTTAATAGGATGCATACTGGGGTGTTTAAAAAGAAATGTATACACACTTTAAGAATCATGTTTGCAATTTGCTTTAATTTGTGATGGATGTGGGTTCAGCGTCCAGCAATAGCAACAGATGGTGTTAATCGATGCGATGCAGTTAGTTGAGAAAATACAGTGATGGCGCAAATACGGGTAAAGGAACATTCGAGCGGTAAAGTAACATTCTGAAATGTTATTGAAAGTTAAAGAATATCTATTAAATGTAACGAGAATGGAGACAGGAATATTAAACTGAACCGCCAACACGCCTAAGTATTGCCCGCTTGGCACTGCGCCATAAAATTGAAATGGCTCATAAAGCAGTTCCTGTGGCTGTTCTGCAAGATGTCACTAGAAATGAAGAGTATCGTACTCAGAAGTTTTAGAGTTAGTGGTTTGCAGTTCGAGTACACATTGTAATTCCATGAGAAAACTGTCAATGTTGCAACTTTTCCTTACTTACAATAATATAGCTGCTATTCTTTTTTAAATTGTATACACATTGTTTTGAACAGTTGGACACTCAAATATTCATAAAAATTACTTATCCCAAAAGCACTCAAAATTATCTTATTGTGAACATTTCAGCAAAAAAGTTATTGCGTTTCTCAGCATATGTCTTTCGAGAAAAATAACGTTGTCTGTGAGATTGCATTCCGCTAGCTTTTTCTAAATAGCATTACTTTTGTCAACTCCCAATAATCCTCCGTAACATTTTCCTTGTACCTAAATACATTTTTACATAAGTACTAACCGCTATTTTATATAGCTGAAATTAAAAAAAAACATTGTTCAATTTCATAAAATACCGGTTAGTACTCATGAAAAGGAGTGTTTAGGTACATGGATGGTTTTATAAGAGATTACTTGATTTAAGAGAAGTAATGCTATTCAGAAGAAGATAATCAGCGAGATGTTGTTCTATTACAATGTTTCCTGAAATGATGTGTGCTGAGGATAACAATAACTTTTTGCCGAAACGTTCACAGTTAGATAATTTTGAATGATTTTGGGTAAATACGTAATTTTTACGAATATTAGTACGTAATGAATTAGAATATTATTATTATGCCTATATATTTGTAGGCAATATAAAGCAGATAACATATTACTCGCCTACTTATGTTGCACAGTCTATTTTTCTTCCATATTTTAAGTGTTACACTCGAACAGCCTTCCTCAGGAACACACAATGAGTTAAGTACTTACTTTACTATAAGATATCCACATAATTTTTGTTATCGACAATGACAGTTTAAAAAAGATTAGGAAAAAATGTATAATGCCGATGGTGACTTGCCGTACCCGGTATATTGAAGGTTACTCCTATATTTTACTTTAGGGTATGCAATAAATTTGTGCAATTTCGTAGCATAGTACGTGAATGGGAGAACAGAGGAGTAAATTCACGTTGTGTGATAGATTTGTTTTGTAAATTATCTGATAAAGTTATAATTTGTGTGAGTTAATGGTCCTGCTTTACAGCGGGTACTTGAATTTCCCTTAACTTATTAGATGGAAACACTTCTTTTACCAGTGAAGAAAAGAATTTAGCAGATTCTCAGTAAAGCCCGCGAACAGCACGTTCTCAATGAAGTAGCTGTTGTATTTAGAGAAATTGGCTTAAAGAAAGATTAATGGAGTGGGGGGAGACTTACCGTTTCTGTCCATTTACAGATTTTATATCCAGTGCGTGTTGGTCTCTTCGTGTATGTTAAAAAGTAAAACTAAAGAACAAACACTATAGAGTGGGTAAAAAGGATCATAAGTTAGCATGATGCGAAGGAAATGTTTACCAGTCGCTGTGTTAAAAGTTTTGTATTTCTTACATGTTGAAAGCTATTTTCTGTTTTCTTAACATTCACCATAAAAATCGTATTATGATAACAACTAGTTACATGTGGAAAAAAAAAAAAAGTTGCTGAGAACAATTTGTATTTTGCTATGCACGACTCTGCAAAAGAAACTTCATTAGGAACAACCACCGTAGAAGCCTTTAAAAGAAAAAGAGGAGAATTGGTCGATACAGACAGGTGGCTGTTTCAAGGCACACAACCTCGTCATGGTCGCTGCCAGTTGTAAGGGCCTCACCACCTGTAAGGCCAAAAGGTGCGAAGATTATACACATCATACAGTTTTGCGCCGGTGAAAATAGTTTCTAGCAAACTCATGTTTCATGGAACAAACTACTTTAGTATCTCGTTAATACCAAGAAGCATGTGTCATATATTTTATCAAACATTTTGATAGTGATAAGATGAAATGATGCACAAGTGGGAAAGATTCTAGCAAACGCTTTGGTATTGTTTGAATCCCAGAGATCTTGCTACGTACACTATCAAAGAGCTTGGTAATATATATATAATAGCATATCAGCAATCGCATGTCCGAAGCCACACATAATGCGTATTGAAAAAGATAATGTACACGTTAGCTACTGGATCCAGAATACTACGAACACACAACCATTGACAGATTTTATGAATGTGCTGTTCGAAACAATGACAAAGCGGCCCACAGAACATGCTTCTGGATTTGTGAGGGATCTCATATTGGATGTACGCAAGGTACGTCGAGCGTCTTCTTCATTGGTGGATCTGGATTAACTTTGGCGTACAGCCCGATTTTGTATGTAAAAGGCATCGGAAGGTGTTCACCAGGGCATGGTTTCAGGGTACCTTACCCTCTCGAAATTCGCCTGATATGACCGCAGAAACTCCCGGGCAAATATCAAATGGGATGGTCGTCAACTAGAATCGATCCCAGGCGGGCCTGAACGCGAAGAGATTGCTCTCTTATGTTTTCCCAGGGTATTTTCTCATTGCGACCAAGTGATTTCTGGGATGGTTGCTGCGAAATTTAGGCCCTGGACGCTATCTGCAACTAACGCATACAAAACGCCAACGTTTTGTACCATGTAAAAATCGGCAGGGGAATATTGTTTGATACCACCTTATGAACAATGTTGCCAACCCAACATAAAGTTACTTTTTTTTAAATGGGACTATGTTATATGACGTATTTCGAACAAGTAGAAACGAGTTACAAGAAATTGAAAATTTGACTTCTTTCAAAGGACGTTATTTCGGAAAAGTGTTTAGATAAGTGTGACACACAATTACGTAGATTTTTTTCAATAGATATGAAAATCATAATGCCGTTTTCAGCATTTGATATCTCAAACTGTTGCGGAGTTACAAAAAAATTATAAATTTAATATATTGTTTAAAAATAGCGTATTTGTATGAACTTTTTAAAGCAATTTTTGGTTCTATAACATTATAACAATACTTTGAGGTAGGTGTAATTACAAGTTCTCAGAAGTACATAATTTTAAGCAGTGTTGGAAACCTTATCATTGTTTGTCACATCTCCAGAACTATTTGAGATATCAAATTACTGTAAACAGACTTACGATTTTCACATGTATTGGAAACCATCTATATGTAATTGGATGAGATACTCATCTAAGCAATTTTTCGAAATAAGAACTTCGGAAAAAAGTTTGATTTTTAATCCATTGTAACTTTGTTCCTTTCATTCGAAATCCACCAATCATGGTCATAGCATGAGATACTAAAGTGCTTTGGATGTGCATTGCCCCGACTGTCTCACTTGCTTTATTACTGCTGTAGAAACGGTAATAATCTAAAACGAAGGCCAGTAAGTTAGAATAGCGATAATAGTAGTTGTGAAATTAACTTAGTGTTAATTCCAGATACCAAAAAATTGGTTTAATTTATAAAGAATCTTAACTTCTTACGTATAATCATATACACATCGTTACATTACGAAATCTCAAACCAATATTCACTTTATCGAAATCCCTATAATACAGTAAATTCAACATTTTTAGTTGAAAACTAGCGTCAATTACCCGCTTCGCTGGGTTAAAATAAGAAAAATTAGTAATATATTCCGTTAGTCAGTCATTTTTTACTATTACTGAAGCGCTCTTTGATCGATGTTTTTTTGTATTGTATTCATAAACCGGGACATATAAATTTTCGGGAATTCCAACTCGAGACATTGCCACATAAAGTTGGCTATGTGAGAAGGAAAGGGTTCTCTCCCCCTCCCAGTTTCCCAAGTTGCAGCGCTGAATTGGATTTAAACGGCATCAGAAGTGTTACTGTTCCTCTCAGTAACCATGAAAACTATCGATTCGACACTAATATCGATCATTTTTATATATCTCCCCGTCCTCTAAGTTGGACCGTGAAAGTGAAATGATAAAAACCATCCCAAGCCCGAACCTCATCTATGTTGAAAATTTGATCGATATCGGTCGGGTGGTTCAAGAGTTATTAAGTCACAAACATAGTCACTTTCATAGGACTTTCAGACTGAGTCGACTGTTCGAGATTGTGTCCGTTGCTTCTGAAATCCGTTAAGTCGAGGGATGAATGTAATAGCAAAACATAATAGTATAATAGTGTGTATAATTTATAATAGTATAAGTCCGTGTGTACGCTAATTTTTAATAGTAAACAGTCAAGTTAGTAGGTGTCTTATCTGGCTTCTTGATGTGAACAAATCGTGCTAGCATGCAGGCGGTTTGCAGATTTTATACTATTATGGCAATTTAGTTGCAATTTGAAAACTACGTTGGTTCAAATTATTTATTTCCTGATATAGTAGTAAACCTATAGTATACAACGAGCCGATGGCTTCGGCGCAATAAGTAGTATATGTGATATGAGTTCGGTGTCCAACAATTTTGGAAATTAGAAATTCAGAGATGTCTACAGTTTTTGTTGTTTATTTTTCCATGAGGAGAGACCAAAATGTCGTCACTGCTGTTCGGAACCAGAAGACTTGTGGAGCATGTTGGGCATTTAGCACTGTTGAAACAATTGAAACGATGAATGCTCTGAAGACTGGTAAACTGCAAGCTTTAAGTGTGCAACAGGTATTTCCTTTCTGTTTTTCTTAATTTTATTTTCTGATTTTTCTGTTTTACTGTTTTGAGTAAGTTAGTAGGTACAGGCTCAAACACTTGTCAGCACAAATTATGTGTTGACGGTGTACTTTCTAGCAGAATGAACTAACAAGAGCTACGTATCTCGCCATGCTTTATTGTAGATCTTTCCATTCCTTTTCTGATTTCTTTCTGTGACTACACTTTGTGTCTTAGACCAGGGTTGCCCAACGTTTTGAGTACATCGGGCTATTTGAGCAGTTGGGCATCAGCTTGCGGGCCACAATTTAAAAATAAATAAATAAATAAATAGTCTTCTTTTAAAAAATCCAGATTATAAAAAATTGTTAACTTTTTTGTAGAATTTAGATATCAAACACTGAGGTTTTGTAGTTGTAAATGTGCTGTATTACAAATTTTCAAAATAGTTACTTAAAATTGTATTCCTTAATATTTGCATCGTTAGGTGGCAACTTTGAGGATATCCTTGTTCTTTAACGTTTATTTTTTTTCTATGATAGATAAAAAAAATAATACAAGTGTTATTTACTGTTGTCAAACGTATTTTTGTTCATAAACGTATGTAATTTATTATAAACATTGGATTTTTGTAATTATTATTATTATTATTATTAGAGCTTCTTCGTGGCTAAGCGATTAGCGTATGCGCCTTTGGCGTGGGAAATCCAAGTTCGATTCCCAGCGGGAGCTCATGTGGTTCGGATTCCACGTTAATCAGTAGGTCTCGTCTCATAGCCTCGCTGCTGAAAGGGACGTTAAATTCAAAATCAAGTCAACTCAACTTATTATTATCATTTTGAATGTAGGGTAATCAAATCATTACAAGTTTAGTAACATATTTCAAAATTTTCGTCCCTGAACATTTTTGTTCACAGAAGTATGAAAATTACTGTAACAAATATCGGTCTTTTAAACTTTTTTGAATGTTAGGAAATTAAATTAATACAAATATTTTAATTTATTTGAAGATAGTGCTAAGAATAATATTTACATTTGTTTTTTCACTCACGAAAGTATGAAATTTTGTGCTAGAATTGGCTTCTTCAACATTTTTCGGATATAGGAAAATTAAATCAAATCAGGCTCATTCTTGGTCCAAGTTGACATTTGGCACACACATGCCGGACATATGGGACTACTTTGGTACCCCAAGGAAATCAAATGGGCACTTGCTGAGATATCACTGATTCAAAATTTTCCCGGGATTTCCTGGAAAATGATATTTGGTTTTCAAATAAATGTTCCTGACATATCTTGTAGTATATTCTTTCCTCTTCAAAATGGTATATTATTTTTCTCTCTAGCCCAATATTTACGGGAGATATGATCAATTGAAGCTGACAAGGTTCTACAAAAAACATCAATTTTTTCCATTTTTTACCATCCTGTACTCTGAAAGTACAGGGGATACAGGGCTGAATTTGGTGCATGATCATCTCTCATAGAGGCCTACATGTACACCAAGTTTCATCCAATTCTGAGACAACGAGAGTTTTTCATTTTTCCTGAAAATTTAGTTGATTTCACATGGAATGGCTCATATTTTATTCACAAAAATATAGACTTCAGTTACTCATTTATTTCAAAATAGTACTAACACTAACACACAATGTTTAATTTTTTAAACTAATGTTTCTATATCAGGAGTTAATTCTGTTGTTGCTAAGCGAAGACACTTTTCTATTTGAGATTTTGTGTACTTCATTCTTGCAAATATTGTTCACATAAGTATGTGTTTCCAAAGAGGCACAACACGCTTGTGTCTTTCTCTCTTAATTTCGTGAAATTATCCTTCACTACATTATTTTTCATAAAATTCTAAAGTGGTTACTTCAGAATATTTTACTTTTAGTTCTGAGTCACTCTGGAGTTCTATAACCCCCATTTGAGGATCACCTGGACCATCGATCACGACCACAAGTGGATCACTAACTGTGTTTGTGCTGAATATCGAAATAATGGAATCTATCTTTGAATTCAGCCTGCAGTAGTTGAATTGCAGCAACGTAACGAGAATAGTCTGCGTCCTGTACTTTTGTCATGCTTTCAAAATGGGTCATTGCGCTCTTGCAATTGGCATTTGAACATTTCCAGTATCATTCGAAAAGCTTTGATGCATTGGAAGAGAATGTGCACTGATTTTTTTTGGGGGGGAGGGGGGGGGGGGGCTGAAGCTTGAAGTTAAATGTGAAGATATATCCGTGAAGAAGGCAAAACCTGCCAAGTACTATTGGTCGCTGAACTCGTATACTGGATAGCCCTTCGTCTGCATAAACTCTTAAATAAACTCTTTCAGTTTAAAAACACATGTGAACACTTTTGACCAGTTCAGCCATCGCACATCACAAAAGTAGACGACTTCACTCTGATCGGTATAACATTCTGTTTGTAGAAAATTTTGGAACTGCCGATGGTGTAAACCGGATAAATTTTACAATATCATTATTGACTTTTATTACATTATCAAACCCAAGAAATTTTGCACAGAGATTCTCCTAATGAATAATGCAATAGTAGCTGATAAAATCCAGACATTTCAATTCTTGTCGCTAAAAGCCCAGAACATTTTTGCCAACCATACTCTGAGCTCCATCTGTCGCCACTCCTACTAGGTTTTCAAGTTCAGCTCATATTTTTTAAAGTTCGCTTTTGTTGTGTCCAGAATATCGATTCCCTTGGTTGTTTCTTTTAATGGATAGAGAGCAAGAAGTTCTTCCAAAACTTCTAGCTCTTTGTCGACTACACGAATAAAAATTGCCAGTTGTGCAGTATCGGTTAAGTCGGTACTTTCTTCCTGCGCCAAAGAGTAGCACAAGCAACCATTCAGTTTCTTTCTCAAAGTTTCTTTCACATTCACAACTAGTTCTTCCAATTTTCCCGTGACAATGTTCCTAGATATGCTAATATTTTTGAAGGAATCAATCTTATTGGGACACACACACATTCTGCAGCTGCCAATATGAATTCTTTCACAAATCCTCTATCAGGAAAAAGTTCGATTTCTTCGCAGTTTTTTCATCAATTACGAAACTAGCTTTTACCACTCTATCAACATGATGAGACATTTTCTTGAACACAGAATGCTGGAAATTCAATTACTTCTTCAGGAAGTTTATTTTACCTGTTTGCAGCTGTCCTTTAAGAGGTGAGAATTTTTCGACATGTTTCGATTCATAATCTTCATAAGGTATACTCCTTTAAAATTGAAATACTTTCGTGATATATTAAATAAAGACGTTTGTTTTCATTTTCTACAAAGAAATATAACTATTGTCCACTTCTTGCTAAAATTCATGCACACCTTACGGTAATTTAGTTTTCTGGATGGATTTGCCATTATGAACAGGTCCTGGACTCGAACGAACTGAATCTCCGTTGTGAAAGGCAAAGCTAGAAAACTTCAAGACTTCGATTTGATTTGATTTTGAGTTCATCGTGTCTAAATTTTAAGACATCGCCGCGTACGAGCAACAACGGAAGCTTCGGAAAAGCACACACGCAGAGAGAGAAAATGTGGAAGTGACAACAAACGCTGCGAACAATAATAGAAAAGATTCGGAAAAATTACATACTGTAAATACACAGCGGTGTCTCAATCGAATTTCTACCGTATTTTTTGTAAACTGTTTATTTAAAAACTTGTTGCAATGGAGAAAGAGAAACACATTCTTAAGAAGTAATAGTTTTCTGTCTCAAATCCTTAAAAAAAAGTTTCACTCTTGGTGTAAAAGATTTCAAAGAACGCTTATCCTCTAATTCAGCCACATGGGAAGTATGTTAAAATAAATAAACATGTGCTATTTATGTAAGCTGAATAACATAATGCATAAAATTATTTTTAATTAAAATTTAATGTACTGTACCATTTTTCATACTTCCAATTTTAGTAACTCTCAAAACATATATATATATATATATATATATTTTGCTGTTGGTTTGACACCAGTTGCGGCTGGAACTCTAAAAATCTTTTCTTTATGGATGTCTAGTTATACAAAATAAACACAAAGTACACTCTTCAAAATAGACATAGAATCAGTTAGGTAATCACGATTATTGTCCTCCCTGGCTGTAAAATACCATCGTTTAAGTTTTAGTTTCTTTACATTATAAATATTCTTGTTTTACGTTTCACGTAAAACTTTCGTACGAAATAATTCATAAAAAAGAAAGAAGAAACGTATAAAAGGTTTGAGGGCGCGGTCAAAAATTGGGTATGCCTGTATTAAAGTGACTGGCATCTTGAAACCGTACTATTCCAATTGTTTGTTTTGTACCTTCTGCTAGAATAAGTCTGTTCGTTTCATAAATTTTAAATTAGCTTTTAGTTATTCTTTTGGGTGTATACAAATTTGTAATGGTCTAAAGATAAAGAACGCTGAAGGAAGAGCTAATAGTTGAAACCGTAACATCCAGTGTATACGCTCGGAATAAATAAGCCGATAGATTTTATATTATTATTATTATTGTTCGGGCCATTCTGCCCTCTGTTTGTTTCATAAAAATAAGAAGAAAAAGGAGGCTTATGTTTTTTTCCGTGTTTGAGCCTATTGTGAGCATTTCCAAAACTTGGAACAAATTATATGTTTTATGTAGTGTCAGTTTTGCTGTAGAGATGTCTCTGCAGGTCAATATGATTTCTATTTGTAGTATCTTACTCTGGCGGTCTCTTGTCTTTCTTTTCAAAAATACCGTTAGGCCGCCTCCCGCATCTTTTTGTCAGTGTTGTGTTGTGCTTTCCTGCAAAAGCCTCGTGTGCGGGATCTTCAGTGTTTGTGTGTAGTATTTGCTTATTCTAATACTTATTAATTCCAGCAACTATACAAATTTATACAGTCCAAAATTCCAGATTCAAAATAAATTGTTATTGTTTTCAGTAACTCATTATCTGTTTAATTAAATGCGCAAAACAATAAACTATTGTTTGGTCGGCGTATACATAGTCCATCCGCGCCAAATTACTAGTGCCTATGTGAACTGTTGCTGTGAACAATAATAGACTAGTGATTGAGTGTTTTTTTCTCACGAACATAGTGCAGTGTTTTAGAGATGGAGCCGCTAAAAATTAAGAAAAGAACATTAAAGTCAAAAATTACGCGCGAAGAAAAAGCCATCACAGAGTTGGACGCTACCGCAGCGGCAGCCATCTTGGTGCATCAGGCGAAGGTCAGTGAACTCCAGCAGGAGTGTTCAAAGCTGCTGGATGATATTTCGGTGGTGGCAGGAGACGAGGAGTTCGAAAAAGAAGAGGAAGAGTTAGCGGAAATGGACAAGAGAATAGTTCAGATGTGTGTTCAATTGATGGATTTTCAGTTGGAGGGAAGTAAAGGAGCTCAGCCTTCGTCTTCGTCTGAAAGGCAACCTGCTAGTGACGTAAGACTACCGCAGTTTCAGTTGCCAGTGTTTTCGGGAAACCTCCATGAGTGGTTATCGTTTCACGATTTATTTGTGGCTTCAGTACACAATAACAAAAATCTCTCAGGTGCTCAAAAGTTGCAGTACCTCAAAACATCCTTGAAAGGGGAACCAGCACAACTCCTTCAAGCGATGCAAACCACGGACAGCAACTACAAAGAGGCGTGGGACATTTTAAACGCACGTTATCACAATAAGAGGGAAATAGTGAACGCGACAATTAAACGCTTAGTTACGCAACCCGTAATACAACAAGAATCGCCAGCCGCCCTACGTAAGTTAATTGATACCACAATGGAGTGCACGCGGTCCCTCAAGGTGCTCGAGCAACCAGTCGAACACTGGGATGTTATCTTGGTTTATCATATCACGGATAAACTGGACAGTGAAAGTCGTAGACAGTGGGAACTTTCATTGAAAACAAATGAACAGCCGTCATTTGAGCAGCTCGCAGAGTTCCTCGATAACAGAGCCCGAGCGCTCGCAGTGTCTGCCGGCGGGAAAACGCGTGTCGCCGGAAGTAGTGAGCAAGTGAAGAATCGCGACAAAAAACAAACTTCCTCCCATGTTACCACCAGTGAACGTGGTCAAACATTATGTGACATATTCAGTGCAATCCACCCCCTCTGCAAATGTGCGGAGTTCACAAAACTCAAAGTGTCGGATCGTGTCAGCCTAGTGAAAGAGAAAAAACTGTGTTTTAATTGTCTTCGGAAATCGTGTAGAAAGGATACGTGCGCATCTAGTACGTGTCGCAAGTGCGCTAAAAAACATCATACTCTCTTGCACTACGAGAGAGCTGAGTCACCAGTGCGTGAATCAAATATCACGGCCCATGTTGCAGCGGACGCAAGTGTGCCACAGGTGTTGTTATGTACTGCCATCGTGAAAGTAAGAGGAAATAATGGTGTGTATTACCCCTTCAGAGCAATGCTAGATTGCGCGAGTGAATCTAGTTTCGTCACCGAGAACTGTGTACAAAAACTGTGTCTCAAGAAAAAGAAATCCAGTATTGTGATTTCCGGGATTACAGGAGCAGGAGTGGCGACAGCGAGTGCAATGGTGGACTTAGAGTTTCAGTCATTCGGGGGAACAAGTGAAACTTTTGAAACTCGTGCTGTGGTGGTTCAGAAAGTTACATCTGATCTACCCAAACAAAAGTGTCCTAGTGCTACAAACTGGTCTCATTTAGAGGGCCTAAGATTAGCAGATTCCACTTTCAACGTAGTGGGCTCCATTGACATTCTGTTGGGAGCGGACGTGTTTCCATCACTTATGTTGAGCGGGAAGTGTATGGGGCCACCCGGGACGCCTGTCGCATTAGAAACTAGTCTCGGCTGGGTGCTATCTGGCAATATAGGTCCGACAAGTGGGAAGCTAACGGTGACGTCACATCGAGTTTCCTGCGAGATCGATGAAGCTCTTCGCCAGTTTTGGGAGTTAGAAGAGCTCCCACTTACAAAACACCTGTCCAAGGAAGAAAGGAGCTGTGAAGAACACTTCGTAGCTACACACCACCGTGACGAGCACGGAAGTTATGTGGTGAGACTACCTTTCAGGGGTAACACAGCCCCATTAGGCAGATCACGTGAAATCGCAGTGAAGAGACTATTAAATATCGAACGGAAGTTAGCTAGACAACCCTCCCTGCAACAACAATATCGTGACTTCATGAGGGAATATATTCAGTTAGGGCATATGGAACTCATTCCTCCAAGCGAGAGAAACGTTCCAGCTGAAACTAGTTGTTACCTACCACATCATGCTGTTTTGAAGCCCACCAGCTCCACTACGAAGGTGCGAGTAGTCTTCGATGGGAGTGCAAGAACAACTTCGGGTGTATCTCGGAATCAGAAGCTCATGGTGGGGCCAAAATTGCAGGACGATATTTTCCCGATTCATGTTCGTTTTCGTGAGCATCGTGTTCCCTTATGTGCGGATATTGCAAAAATGTACCGGGCAGTGTTAGTGCACAAGGACGACGTCGACTTCCAAGGAATTGTGTGGAGAGATTCTCCAAGTGCTCCAATCGAAGACTACCATTTGTTAACAGTGATGTACGGTACTGCATCTGCTAGCTTCTTGGTAACCAAATGCTTGCTCCAGGTAGTTGAAGAAGAAGGGGAGAAGTATCCTTTAGCAGCGAAGGCGGTGAGAAGAGATTTTTTCATGGATGGCTTCCTCGGAGGTGCAGCTAGTGTGAGCGAAGCAATTGAGCTTCAACAACAGCTGATTCAACTTTTGCGAGAAGGAGGCTTCGAACTTCGAAAGTGGCTATCTAGCGAACCGGAAGTGCTCCAGGCTGTTCCTCCCCATATGCGTGAAATTGACCTACAATTCAACTTTGACACCGATAACATCAAGACCCTCGGAGTACAGTGGTCACCTGTTAGCGACGAGTTTGGGTTCAACGTAGTGCCTCCCTCTCCCTCAGCAGTGTGGACAAAACGAAGAGTGTTGTCAGAGATTGCCAAGATTTTCGATCCCCTTGGCCTTCTCTCCCCAGTAGCCATCAGGGCCAAGATGATGTTACAATCATTGTGGAAGGAAAGCCTCGGTTGGGACGACCCCCTCCCCTTTGAAACAAGTGCAGCCTGGCGAGAGTACTGCGATGAGTTGTTTGTCTCTGTGAAGTGAAGGTTGAACGATGCATTGTGCCCTCTGACGCCGTCAGCTGTCAATTAATAGGCTTCTCTGAAGCTAGTGAGCGGGCCTATTCTGCAGTCGCCTATTTACGAGCAGAGCGTCTTAACGGTCATGTCGACGTGAGACTCATCGCTGCAAAAACCAAAGTTGCTCCCATCAAAACAGTTTCCCTACCCCGATTGGAACTGTGCGCCGCATTGTTGCTGGCCAAATTGTTAAAAACAGTTGCAAGTGCCATCAGTGTAAACGTCCAGGATGCAAGGGCTTTCACTGACTCTGCTGTTGTGTTGGCCTGGTTAGCCCAGTCACCTGATAAGTGGAAAACTTTCGTTTGTTTCAAATACAAGGAATTTTGCCTTCGTCACAATGGTCGCATACCTTGAGTGAAGATAATGCAGCTGATTGTGCGTCAAGGGGGGTAAAGCCCAGCGAGCTCTTAGAACATCCCCTGTGGTGGAGCGGTCCAGAGCGGTTGCGCAAAGCAATGTTGCCAGAGCCTCCATATCCTCTCGCTGACTTAAGTACAGAAGTGGAAGAAAAGAAAAAATGTATTACCGTTATGTGTGTGCAGTCTGAAAAGGACATCATGAACCGTTTCTCCTCCCTAGTGAGATTGAAGCGGGTAGTGGGTTGGTGTCGCAGGTTTGTTTACAACTGCAGGAATCCGGTGCAGAAACGCCAGGGGGCACTTACATCGAAAGAAATGGAAGAGAGCCTTTTGTGTTTGGTAAAGGAGGTGCAGAAAAGAGAATTTCACACCGAAATCCAGTGCTTAGTGGATGAAGAGCCCATTCCCAATAAAAATAATATTTTATGCTTGTCCCCCTTCATTGACGAAAATGGCATCTTGCGTGTGGGGGGGAGATTACAAAACGCCGACATTTCTGTGGATAGAAAGCATCCCGTGCTGTTGCCCAATAAGCATAAATTAACGGAACTTCTGATCAATCACGAGCATTTAAACACTTTCCACGGTGGTCCTCAATTAGTGTTATCTACGCTACGGCAACATTTCTGGATTGTGGGTGCGAGAAATCTAGTGAGGAAGATAATCCGGAAGTGTGTAAAATGTTGTCGGTTTGAAGGAAGAACAGAGACGCAACTAATGGGTTCCCTGCCCCCCTCTCGCGTAAATCCAAGCCGATGCTTTTCCCACACAGGTGTGGATTATGCAGGGCCGGTGCTACTCAAAGCCAGCTGGGGGCGCAGCCGTTTGAGGTTTAAGGCATACATCTGTCTTTTTGTGTGTTTTTCCACTAAGGCTATACACCTAGAATTAGTAGCGGATGCAAGCACCACTTCCTTTCTCGCTGCCCTAAGGCGTTTTGTGGCTCGTCGGGGCGTACCTAGTGACATCTACAGCGATTGTGGGCGTAACTTTGTAGGAGCTAGCAAAGAGCTAAAGGAATTGTTAAGAGTGAGTGTTCACACGGCCAAAAATGAAGAAACTGCTGCCTACCTCAGCAAACAAGGAATATCTTGGCATTTTAACCCCCCGTCCGCACCTCATTTTGGTGGGATTTGGGAAGCAAATATACGTAGAGTAAAGCATCATTTCAAGCGCATCGTGGGAGAGGTGGCGTTAAGCTTTGAGGAAATGTATACCACGCTAGTTCAAATTGAAGCAATTCTGAACTCCCGCCCCCTCACTCCTCTCTCGGATGACCCCAACGATCTGGTCGCTCTTACACCAGCTCATTTCCTTGTGGGAGAATCATTACTTTCTGTCCCGGATAAGGATTTCACTTCATCCCAGCTCTCTCATCTGAAAAGGTGGCAATTGGTGCAGCAGTTGTCGCAGCATTTTTGGCGCCGTTGGTCCCAAGAATATTTGTGCAGTCTCCAGTCAAGAACGAAGTGGCGGAAAAACCGAGACAATATCAAGATTGGTGACATGGTTATTTTGAAGGAATCCCATCTGCCTCCCCAGCAATGGAGATTAGGGCGTGTTCAGTGCATATTTCCAGGAAATGATGGCTTAGTGCGAGCAGTTACTGTAAAGACTGCCTTCGGGGAGTTGAAGCGCCCCATTGCGAAGCTGGTTCCATTGCCTTTCAACCCTTCAAAGTAAAGTGAAGTCATGCAAAACGCTACAGCCTCGCTCATCAAGCATGTCTTATCATTGCATATGAATATTTGTTTTGTGTGTGTGTGTGTTTTTTTTTATTATTATTATGCATTGTTATTATTTTTTCTCGCTTTTAGTGTATTTCTTGTGTGAATCTCGATCATTCATTGTGTGCGTGTGTTATTTGAAACTAGAGCGTTTCAAGGTGGGGGCTATGTTCGGGCCATTCTGCCCTCTGTTTGTTTCATAAAAATAAGAAGAAAAAGGAGGCTTATGTTTTTTTCCGTGTTTGAGCCTATTGTGAGCATTTCCAAAACTTGGAACAAATTATATGTTTTATGTAGTGTCAGTTTTGCTGTAGAGATGTCTCTGCAGGTCAATATGATTTCTATTTGTAGTATCTTACTCTGGCGGTCTCTTGTCTTTCTTTTCAAAAATACCGTTAGGCCGCCTCCCGCATCTTTTTGTCAGTGTTGTGTTGTGCTTTCCTGCAAAAGCCTCGTGTGCGGGATCTTCAGTGTTTGTGTGTAGTATTTGCTTATTCTAATACTTATTAATTCCAGCAACTATACAAATTTATACAGTCCAAAATTCCAGATTCAAAATAAATTGTTATTGTTTTCAGTAACTCATTATCTGTTTAATTAAATGCGCAAAACAATAAACTATTGTTTGGTCGGCGTATACAATTATTATTATTATTATTATTATTATTATTATTATTATTATTATTATTATTATTATTGACTTTCATTTCGAATGTTTGTTTCATTGATGTAAATGATACTCACCTTTAGTATATATTTTATATTTTTAAACACATTAATTTTAGACTTTATATGTTTTGTTACGAATTTTTTAATAATACGTAGTAAGTAAAATGTAACAAACGCCAGTACAGGTCTTCATATAACAATTTAAGTATTCAGACATATCATTCGAATACAGGCAGTCTCGGACCCATGTCTGTGCCACTTAAGTTACAGTATAATATGTTTAACAATATGACGCAATTAAACTTTAATACAGGTTGCTTGGACTTATGTCTGCAATCATATCGGTATAGTCATGGTGTATCAAATGGAAATGGAAAACCGAAACTTGTAAACAGAAGAAGTTAAGACGTTTAGAACATCGGCATCTTTTAAGTGTATTTCGAAAATTAATTAAATAGTCTTCGAATTGGTTAACATATTTATTGTCTATTCGTGTGTTAACTATTTTTGAAACTTGTGATAGTAGTATTTTACAGAAGTTGCATCTGATGTATGTGAATGACAATTTAGTATTAATCTGTATTGTAGGGGCCGCGGTGGCTCAGTGGTAGAGCGTTCACCTCTGGTGCTTGGGGTTCCGGGTTCAAACCCTGCTCCTGCCAAGTGAACTTTGTGGTGGACAAACACCATGTGCGTGGGTTTTCTCGGGGTTCTCCCGTTTCCTCCCACTCTCTTCATTCCACCATTTCATTCATTTCTCATCATCACCGTCTCCTTTAGCCTAACCGGCATAACCGTGGGACGTAAAACTCAAAAATTTCATGTTTAATCTGTATTGCGTAAAATGAAACTCTTTCTGTGCTACGAAACTGCGAAGATGACTATTGCTGATGAATATTTGTTGACGTTGTCAGTCTGGTATACGAAATCATTTCTGTTGGCCATTTTCGACCATATCTTTGGAATTCCTAGGTGCACTCGCGCTAATTCTCGACAGTACAGGTCCGAGTTTACCCTTGGGATGGGGGGGGGGAGGGCACAGAGGCGTAGTGGCAGAGCACTTACCTGTGGTGCGTGAGATCCCTGGTTCGATCCCCAGCCAAGTAAGTTTATGGTGGACAGTCGTGTCCGTGGGGTTTCTCCGCGCACTCTCGTTTCCTCCCACATTCTCCTTCCACCAAGTCTTCTATCATCAGTCACTTGCCTTAATCATCGTCTCTCTCAGCCTAAATGGCATAACGTGGAACGTTAAATTCAAATATTTCATTTCATTTCCGAGTTTACCCTTCTACCCGATGGTAGAAGTTTGTTGTCACAATGTTCTTTCACTTTCACCCACTTCCTAGACATCAGTGTGGGCTTTGCCATATACTGTGGAACTTCTTCTTGGTTCGACCACAACCATTGTCACACATTATTGTAGGTTATTCACTTTTCATCACTCGTGATGAGCCACCTCAGAAACGGCTGAAGTTCGCTCGTTTCAGTAGAGATTCACAGATAGAAATTTGAGCTAGTAAATGTTTTTTGAATCAAATCAAATGGCACCCAAACGCCTAGTTTCTTTTTGTTGCTAGCTTCCTCCAGATGATTGAACACTCTTCAGTGGTAGAAGTTCATGTCAGTGGCGATGTCATGATGCCTACATGCCGGTTTTGCTCGACCTTCGCCAGAATGTCATCCACTTTTTCTGTGATTGATCTCCCATTGCGAGTAGCAACTTGGGCATCGTAATGTTCAGAACGAAAGCAACTGAACCGTTTTTTGGCTGTTGCCTTTGATAACGTATCCTACCCATAAACAGCACGAATTTCTTCACGGGCGTGCTCCGCATTTGAACCTTTACTATTGAATTACAATTGTAACAAATATCGCAGTTGTGCAGAAAGTTCACTCACCTCCTTGGTGCAATACCTTACATTTGATTATAAGAATTCGTGCACATTTTGCATATTCTAACTTTGACGTTAGGCCTGACCCACAGCGACTCATATACCGTGAAATTTGAGACAGTAGCGCTATCTCGTGCGCACTAGGCTCACTACTTTTTTTACCTGATATATGTTCCAACGATAGACTGCGCTCAGAAACACGCTGGCGAAATCGATTTTGCAATATTTCTGTTAGGTTAAAGGTGCGTTTTATGATACCAAATAACTCATCGTGTCATATAACATGTGTATTTCGTAGAACATGTGCCACATGACCCTAGTCCCATTTCAAAGTAACTTGAGCTGAATCCAATATGGCAGACGAAAATTGCGGTCAGACGGTCCACCCAGAAAGTTTTTCCTACTATATTACTCATTACTATGTGCAAACTATTCATAACTGCTCCTGTTTATACAATATATTGCTCGTTCCTGACTTGTGTGACCCTCTATATGTACTTATGTATCATTATTCAGTAGATTTTCACTCCCATCTGAAACGCTTGTTTCTTTACGCAGATAATTGATTGTGCTGAAAATGGTAATTTAGGATGTGCAGGCGGCGATACTTGCAGTGCATTGGAATGGATGAGCAATTCTCAAGTTTACATAGTGACAGAAAAGGAATATCCTTTAATATACGATACTGGAAAATGCAAAAAGGAGTAGGTAACATGTGCGCACTCACTAAGTTTCACTTGACATAAAGCTTGTTAAGCTTGTTTATCAAAAAATTGGCTACTTACCAATGAATCCTCCCTTGGGAAGCTTGAATGCGGGAATGTCGGGATTGGCGCTTCATTTAAAACAAGATACATATAATATAAAACAGGTTAATGTAATAGGTTCAGCAAAAACAAAAACAGCGGGAGATTAAAGAATCATTCTTTATTCATAAATATAAACCTGCTTTAAATCTGGATACTGGCAACATTTATAAGTGCTTTCCATCTCAATTCAGGCAGAGCATGTACCATCACCACCTCAGATATTGTTGAAACTTTTTTATAGCAACTAGACATGTTTTTAAGATACCCATATTTTTTTGTTTTGTCGAAAAATATTTTCCCGCCAAGTAATGGGCCATCAAAGACGGGGAGTACAATTTATGAACTGTAGAAGGCATGAAAAATGGTCAACTTCGGAGCCTCACCATTCGGCTATGGAGACAGGTAGAGTTATAATTCTTGTTGTGGTATGTACATAGGGATGTAAATAAACTATATTTTATTGTAGTTCGGTTTGCGCATGCGTACCTTTTTGTACATAAATTAACAAATTAACGTTAATTTATCTGAAAAATCGAAGTTTGCGATTTTTTTTCGAGCACTTCAGGTTCGAATTTTAAAATTCTGTTTTCACGGTTGGTAAGACCTAGTTACCCGCTTTCCGAAAAAAATTTTGTATTGCTTCTGTGTCCAACCGTTTTGTCGCAAAAAATTCGAGAAATTGTAAAATTCTCAAAAATCGCCATTTTTGGGCGCCATTTTCTCGAAAACACCATCTAAAAGAAATTCTGAAATTTTGTCAGATTGTTTAGCTTTACATGAATAATAAACACACCAAATACCATTCTCGACCAATGTTTCATGAATTAACTACAGCGTTTTGAAGTTAGCGAAGTTTCGTTAACTTTGATGTCACAGTTAGCAACACTGGAAACAATAAAAATGCAATGATTTGATGATGTTTGTGGTTCACATTAATTAAATGAAGAATAAAAGGTCTTCCTGACTAGTTTTTTATTATTTTGATCAAAAAAGCTCTCTGGAATAGTAAAATGAGCCTCCCTCTTACTCGTCCGTTTTCTTAAACCGAAGTAATCTGAAATGGAAATTACGATTACGAAACACACAAATTTTAAGTTTACTTAAAATGGCCATCCAATAAATTCTGATGATCTATAAAAAGCCTGAACTATTACCTCAGTGATGACTTGGAATGATCTAGACAAAGTCTCAATTAGTGCGATGTCATTACAGTGATCGAAAAAGGACAAAAAGTTTATAATTAAAAAAAAAAAAAAAAAAAATCGAAACATTTTCTTACGCGTTCCATCAAAGAAATTTACGGACTTTCTTTTAAACAGAACAATCTCAGCATAAGAATGGGTCACTCGGAATTTTATAGTATTCGACTAAAGTGGGTCAGCACGCAACCTGCGAGGGAAGTGTGTGTATTGTGCAAATTTTAAGTTATCTGCTACTGCGTTGCAACAAATCAAAGGTGCAACCTGTATTGAAGCTGTCATGAGTGACCTATTTCCTTTAGTAGTATGATCCGCTGAAAATGACAGCTGTCTTCTTCAAGAATGTGGTGAATGTCCTGGAATGAAAGTAATAAGTGTGGAGTCTTTGATCCTGCTGAAAATGAAAGTGTTACGTACGCCGTATGGGAAAACAAATGATCTCGTTAAAAAAAAATAAATAAATAAAAAAATAAAAAAAAAAGTGTGCCACTTTCCGTTTTCGTATCGTACATTGCTGGTTTAACTGTAAGAATTGTAATTCATGACTATATCAAGAAAATCCAAAGAGAATTAATTGCTACCGAAAAGCATCGTATAAAATTTCAAGATGCAAATTCTATTTTACTTCAGGGGGCGCGGTGGCTCAGTGGTAGAGCGTTCACCTCTGGTGCTTGGGGTCCCGGGTTCGATCCCAGCCCCCGCCAAGTGAACTTTGTGGTGGACAAACATCGTGCTCGTGGGTTTTCTCGGGGTTCTCCCGTTTCCTCCCACTTTCTTCATTCCACCATTTCACTCATCTCTCATCATCACCGTCTCCTTTAGCCTAACCGGCATAACCGTGGGACGTAAAACTCAAAGATTTCATTTTTTTTTTCTATTTTACTTCATGTGGACTTCGTTGAAAACTGGACTGTTATTCTGCAAAGTGAAATTCAGAGTTATCACCGGGATATGGAACAACTGACAGTTTTGTTGTAATAAGCGACGACAAGACACACGATTCGGCTCATGAACTCATAGCCATAGACAAGATTCTAAAAATACTCGAAGAAAAGCGAAAATATAGGTTATAGAAAAAGGTTCGAATACGTGGAAATAAGTGTCTACAATTTCCCAAACCTTGTCAGTGATTTATGATGGTGCTGCATCCCACTTTAAAAATCGCTTTCAGATGTTCGAGATGCAGACAGGTCAGATAAAGCAGTGGTTGTGCAGTGAAACCGGCCATGCTAGGATCTCTGCGACAGTATTGGGGGGGTGGGGGGGTTGTAAAGAATGTGGCAACGCGACATAACCTTAGGCCAAAACAGATACACAGTATTAAAATCACAGAAGAATTCGTGAGTATAGTGCAAGTACAAACTGCGGGTATTACTCTCGTTTTGTTGCCTGGAACTGAATTCGACAACTTTTTTTTAAAAAAAAGGAAAGGAAAGGAAAGGAAAGTATGCGACCGGTAACTGGTATTCAACGATGTCACCTTTGGCTTTCTGAAAATGGTGAAGTTTCTATGGCAGTAACGGGTCACCATAAACTAACTTCATGCTTCCCCCATAATCGAGTTTCTGCAATTCAAAGTGTAGATTTAAGAAGTCAGCAAAAAAGAACTTTTGTTACATACATATGCGCAAAAGCGCCGATTTCTCTGTAGATTGGCGGGGGGAGGGGGGGATTCAGATGCAGAAGGTATATATATGAGGATTTTAAGACAAATTGCATTCAAATTATGCCAAATACTGTATATTCATAAATACAATAGGGGGCCCCACATCAGCTTTGGGGGATCCGGTCCCCCCCAGGATCGGCGCCCTTGCATATACTTACGATAACCAGTGGTGCGTAGCAGAATTATGAATAACTCATGAATTATGTACAGTTGAAGTGCTGTTTATGCTTCCACATGGACTTTGAGCAGGGTACAGGTTTCCAGAAGAGCATATTGGAAGTGAAAATAAGTGTTTTGTGATTATCGACAATGTGCTACGCAGGGGCGGATCCAGGACGGACTTCTGGGGGGGGGGTAATACTGCTACTTAGAGCTACTTTTAAGAGCTCGAAACACTGGAATGGGTTTTATTTACATATAAAATAAGAACGTTTCTTCTGGGAGGGCGATCGACTCCTTGGATCCGCCTCTGGACGAGTTGTGAGTGTACTACTGCTATTAGCGAAGAAGACACGAAGCAAGCAAATGGTTGGTCCATGTGAAAAAAAAAAAAAAATCAGTGAAATTTTGCTTCCGAAGACCATTTTAAGTAAGTGAACTTAAAATTTGTGTGTTTCGTAATCGTAATTTCCATCTCAGACTACTTCGTTTTCAAAAAAACGGAGAAGGGGGGAGGCTTATTATACTATTTTAGAGCGCTTCTTTGATCAAAATAATAAAAAACCAGCCAGGAAAACCTTTTATTTTTCATTTAATTAATGTGAACCACAAACATCATCAAATCATTGCATTTTTATTGTTTCCAGTGTTGCTAACTGTGACATCAAAGTTAACGAAACTTCACTAACTTCAAAAGGCTGTAGTTAATTCATGAAACATTGGTCAAGAATGGTATTTGGTGTGTTTATTATTCATGTAAAGCTAAGCCATCTGACAAAATTTCAGAATTTTAAAAGATGGTGTTTTCGAGAAAATGGCGCCCAAAAATGGCGATTTTTGAGAATTTTACAATTTCTCGAATTTTTTGCGACAAAACGGTTGGACACAGAAGCAATACAATTTTTTTTTTTTGGAAAGCGGGTAACTAGGTCTTACCAACCGTGCAAACAGAATTTTAAAATTCGAACCGGAAGTGCTCGAAAAAAATTCGCAAACTTCGACTTTTCAGATAACGTTCATTTGTTAATTTATGTACAAAAAGGTACGCATGCGCAAACCGAACTACAATAAAATATAGTTTATTTATATCCCTATGTACATACTACAACAAGAATTATAACTCTACCTGTCTCCATAGTTGAATGGTGGGGCTCCGAAGTTGACCATTTTCCATGTCTTTTACAATTCATAAATTGTATTCCCCGTCTTTGATGGCCCATTACTTGGCGGGAAAATTTTTTTCGACAAAACAAAAAAATATGGGTCTCTTAAAAACATGTCTAGTTGCTATAAAAAAAAAGTTTCAACAATATCTGAGATGGTGATGGTACAATTTTTTTTTTTTTTTTTTTTTTTTTTTTTTTTTTTTTTTTTTTTTTTGCGTGAGTTGAAATGGAAGGCACCTATAGAATTTAGTTATCTACCTTTGATGCATATTTTGAATCTGACAATAGTGACGTAACATAGACAGCACGCTTCCTTCGACTCAGTTCACTCTTTTTGTTTTTTTTTCTGCTATTTGCTCTGCTCGTGACATTTCAGGATCTATTCTTTACGTACATTTATTTAGTGGTATGTATCACTTGTTTTACACTTTTTATCTCCTATCCGTTTTTATCCTTGTTACCTTGCCACTGAAGACGGAACTAGCTTGTCTTCCGAAACGTATGGAAAATATTTAGGCTACCCAAGGGAGGATTCATGGGAGGTAAGTAGCCAATTTTTTTTTTGTTAATTTGAATCATTCTGTCATGCGCCCATATAATTTTAATAAAGCTTGTTTGTTGGTCCAAATAACTATACGCAAGCAAGACAACATGTCGCTTGAGTTTCTCAGACTTGCTTGCTTTTCGTGTTGTAAACATAATACTTTTCTTGTTAGGTATTGAGAATGCAGATTTAGTTAAATATTGGTAGTGTGTAAGATAAAAAGACGTACTGTTGTGAATAATTTGTTAAGAGATTTTTATTTGTATAGTGATAGGTAGAGTCAGGATTCTATGCAAACGCATATTTGAGACGATGTTCTGAAATCCATGCATATATATTTTATGGCAAAATTACATGAATCATATTAATTTTTGTATATTTGCATATTTTGGCGATTTTTACAGACCTTTTTGTTCTTATTAACTGGTTTTCGATTTATTATGCATATTTCAGTATTCATATTTCCGCGTATTCAGTCATTATTTTTATTGTCTTTTTCGCTTCTGACTACTATTTTCACTTCTAGTTTGAATATAATATACTTTTCTTTTCTAAATTTGTTCATCATATCAACACTTTGGACAAAACATACTATTTTTGACCATAGTGAATGAAATGAATCATTTTACGATTTTTTCTCGATTCTTTATAACCACTAGATGAAGATGCACAAATATATGTTCTTTCTCGTACATTATGGTTGGCTGTGTAATACCTATTGTTTGAAATTTGTTTTAACTTGTGTGCCAATATTTTAAGACGCTAAATGATGTTCCTGTACATTAAGGTGCTGTTTCGAAGTACAGTTGAAGAAAAATAAAGCTGGACAGCGTTACCGGAGGTATCACTGACCTAGCGTAACTCTATCCTTTTTGAGGTCTGGTGGGAAAAAACGAGGGTGTTTTCTATATTGATCTTCTATTTGTTGCTTTTATGTAGCACTTGTCAGTTATAAAATATAGAAATATATCCAATGAAGGGAAATAGAGAGTAATTAATCAATTTTTTAAAGAGCCCTTATCTTACAGTTCCTTTGTCTCGCTTTTTCTCCTGTTTTTAACGCAAATAATAGAAAAGTAGATAGGAAAGGACGTGCAGACTGTGATTGTATTATAAGTGTAAAATGTCGTAAATTATTTGGAGACTAATTTCAAAACGATACTTCATTACGAGGTGAGGCTGGAAAGTTCATGAAATAACCAAGAAGAAGTTTACCTGGAAGAACCATTTTAATACACTATTCAACGTATTCTCCTTGAAGCTCAATACACTTTTCACAACGATGTTGCAACATTTCTAACCCTTGCAAATAGAAAGTCTTGTCCTGCTGTGCAAACCAGCTCTCCACCTTCGTAATGAGTGCCTCATCGGATGGAAAATGTTCGCCTTTGAGATGTTTATTGAGATGTGGGAAGAGGTGATAGTCGGAGGGGGCCAGATCAGGTGAGTGGGGTGAGTGAGGTACACAGGTGAAGTCCAGGTCCACCAGCAATTGCATGGTTTGATGAGCATTGTAGGAGGGTGCATTGTTCTGGAGAAACTGAACACCACTGCTCACTTTTTCCCAACGTTTTTTTCTTCAGAGCCTCCTTCAGCTCAATCAAATAGTTGGAATAAACCCCAGCATTGATGGTTTCACTCTTACCGTCCTTATTCCAAGCACCTTCCTAGCTGGTCTTTGGCTTCGGAACTTCTTCGGTCGAGGAGATCCACTGTGGCGCCACTCCATGGATTGCTGTTTAGTCTCTGGATCATAGTAGTGCAGCAATGTTTCATCTTCTGTTACCAGACTGCGCAAGAACTCACCAGGGTTTTGAAACTGTTGCAAAATTTCCTGTAACATCCGCACCCGTCTTCTCTTCTGGTCAGCATTCAAACATTTTGGGATCCATTTGGCACTGACCTTCCACATGTCCAAATATTCTTCTATTATGACACCCACACGCTCACGCGATATCTCCACACACGCAGCAATGTTTTTGATCGATATGCGTCTATCCTTCGTGATCATGTCATGCACTTTGTCGATGTTTTCCGTGGTCATTGCACTTGAAGGCCTGCCTCAGCGAAGTTCATCTTCAGTCTCACGATGACCAGTCTTAAAACGCCTCACACACTTTGCTACTGTTGTATATCCAGGAGCGTGTTCCCCCAAAGTATCCTGCAAAGTTTTATGAATTTCCATAGAGGATTTGTCTTGCAGCACAAAAACTTGATGACACTGCGAAGCTCATAATTCTCGAATTTCCTTAGATCCTCCACCATATCTTTTTACAGAACCCGTAACAAAAGGAAATAACAATGATAAAATGATCATATACGGGATGAGAGGTTCACAATATATGACGTTTCTAATGACTACAATGATATGTTTCAATTTTTATTTCTTTCTGGTGATTTCGTGAATTTTCCAGCCTCCCTCGTAATTATAAATAGAGTCCGGCTTTTTATGTAATAATCAACCCCCTAAATATGTACATAAATATATAACAAAAATCGCTTAAAAATGTAAGAAATATGTAATATTATATAATATGTAATATTACATATGTTACATATTTATGAAAACGTAATATTAACACGCTTATGAGTATGCAATATTTAAACGAATTATGAAAATAAAAAGGAAAGTCTACTACACTTTATCCTGCTTAATGCAAGTCCCCCAATGAAGTGAAATGCTTGAACAGCTGAGACAGCCATACGTCACTGACGTGACTGATTGCAGGATAATAAAAATCAGACGCGAATGGAGGAAGATGTGAATCGGCTAGAGAGAAACAGGAAAGCCCCGAGAAAAGCAATGCATACGGCATTTGTACGTCAGAAATCTCATGTGGTGTGGTGTGGTCCCGTTTCAAATCTAAAACCTTTTACACTAAATGCGCATCCATCACCACGGCCCAATCTTGAAATGAATTATACGCAATATATAAATTTAAGTACTAAAAGCAACTTAAGACGAAACGTATTGTTTTATGTATATTTATTTCATGCAGGGAAAAGCAGTCCTATATCTTTTAAACAATACCAGCTGAACTAAGATTGAAGAATATTTCCACTAATGAACATTTTAAATTTGAAATAAAGTAGTTACAAAAGATGCGCCTGCAGTTCAACTGTGTGTTGTTGCACAATGGGTTGGTATCATTTCCAAATGATAAGAAGTAAAATTTTGTTGGCGATCGGACAAAATATTCTTGTATGCAGAGAATGATCTCCCCACATCACATGAGGTAACAGGAGCGTATTTCAACAGGGGAATGTAGTTGGGGAAATATCTTCAGGGGGGGGGTTCTTGTTTCACCACTGAGAATCTCACACACTGCCAATAGGCTGTCGTAACCCGGGTTTCTTTCCAGCACTGCATTTAGTTTCTTTCGAACTTTTTCTCCTACATCTCCACACACACCTTGCAGCAGTCTCTTTGCATCTTCTATGATTTCCATGGATTCCGGAAGAGGCCGCCCAACAGTCTAGCTTTTTAATGCTTGTAGGTAGCCAACCAAAATTGCTGTTTATGTATGCGATATCACACGCTACTTTTGAGTCATTAAACAGTTTCTGAGCAATGCCAACTGACACAGCAGACTCCGATGGAAATGAATGAACAACAGGCTTAATTTTTTGAAAATGTTAATTGTAGAAATGTACTACCTGTATCCAAGTGCCTCATAGCGTTAACACAGGCTCCGGAGGAAGTGGCACGTCTGGCAGTTGATCTCTGTAAACCTGAACACGTTGTGGCGCCTTAACAAATATTTTTTTTTTTTTTTTTTTTTCGTGGAAGAGACTAGTTGATTTACTTCGCAAAAGTTGTCTCTCACCTCTTCAGCAACACACTGAAGAGCATGGACCATATAGGTAAAATGAATTAAGTGAGGGTAAAAACCTGTAAGTGCTCTAGCTGCTTTTAACATGCACGCTGCACTGTCTGTATAGAGAACAAGGACTTTTTCTTCCTGAACTCCTCCCGGCCACAACACTTTAAGACCATCGTTTACAAAGCGAACAATCGTGGAGTGGTTCGTGTCTTCCAGCAATTTACTCGCAATAAGATAGGATTTAGATGTAGCATCTTCACTTAACTTTCAAATCACTAAATTTGCCACATAACGTCCCAAAATGTCTGTGTTTTAACCACAGAAATCCAAATATATATATGAACTACCTATTTCTGCCCTAATGGTATCTATAGCTTCCCTATAACAAACTTCGAGATATCACTTTTGAAGAGTGGATTCGTCAGGAATTCGACGCCCGCAGTTCTTCTCCAGAAAAGCACAGTATTTTGGCACTTGAACTTTGTTCCAAGGAATGTTTGCTGCTATCATTGCTTGGCACAAGTCTTTGAAAAACTCACTCACGGAAGTATCTTGATGCATTTGTGTCGAGAGTACTTGTTTTTTTGCAGTTCGCAAATTTTTATGTCTTGCATGGAGTGCACTTCGTACATGTTGTTCTGAGATTTCATTGAACATCTTTTTATTATTATTATTATTATTATTATTATTATTATTATTATTATTATTATTATTATTATTATTATTATTATTATTATTATTATCATCACACACTTGGCACAACACCACTTTACCGTCCGTAGTAAACGCATCATAGATAGTTACCCACGACCACAATTTCGCGGATAAAGTTGAGGCAACCGGAGCCATTTCTAACTTCGACGGTCAGTACAGAACACGCGCGTTTTGTAACTGCAATACTAGAGTACTGTCCTCCTGTCATTCAGTTGAACAAGCGAAGTTCTTTGAAAGCTTAGGTTACCTGCTATGATATTGCCATTGTTGCCAGCTTCTTAGAACGAACTCCTGCAGTAAATTCCTGGAAGCACACTAGCATGCAGTTTTAACTTGAATTGCAGGATTTGCTTTCATCTTTTTTCCCGTCCGACCTCCGATAACAATCAAATAGACTTCATTTTAGGAATTTCCTGGCCAGTCGCCTGTCAGGCACGTAATCTGTCTTCCTCCAGAATTGAGAATAAAGGGCGCTGCTAATGTACACCGGAGGGAGGATTTTTACTTGTTTCTTCTTATATTTCTTTTGTTATCGGCGAAAATTCTGCGAAACATGGTTTGACAAATAAAAAAAGAGAGAGATATTTCTCTTTCGGTAAAGAAATGAAAAGATAGACATGACAAAATTGAATCTAGATGCAAGCTTTGCACAGTTGGAGAGTTTTTTTCTTTTATTTTTTATTTTAAATTAAAATTTCAGTAAACGCAAAATTCTAAGACAGTTTTATGTAAAAAATATGTAAAAACCATAGAAATATGTAATATTGGTTAAAATATGTAAAAATATGTAATATGAAACTTGAGTTGAAGCACCCTACAGGTGTAAATCGCAAACATTTAAGGATTTGACGAACCTACATATGAAGGAAAAAATATGTAATTACATACAAATCCGGACATTAGTTATAAAGCTTAATATTCTCTTCTCAGCTCACATTTCAGTCACTTGATTTATTATATTGATGCAAATTAAAGATACGTCATTTCCAAAAGAAAAGAAAAAATAGTCTCTGTCTGCAACCACACACTTTGGTTAGCCAGCAGTTAGATTCTATGGCGAAAGAAACCGAAAATCTGCAATGCAAATCGCTCAAGAAGTGATTGAGATGCTGGAAGAAATGGTAGTAGAAGGAAGAGCTGTCAGCAGAATACGGTGGGTGAGTTTCATACTGCAACTAATGAAGAGTGTGCACAATCTTTTGAGCGACACGTGGGCATGAATTGTCGTGGAACGTGGGGACACCATGCCGGTTGGTCATTGGTAGGTTCTTGCAGACAAGTTTGGGCTGCATTTTATGGAGTTCAGGACTATGAAGATTCGCAGGATGTTTTTGCCTCGACGGAGAAAGACATGATGAATTTTACCCACTATCAAAGCAGCAATATCTGCAAATTGACTAGTGGTTGAGACATTGTTCTGGACGTTGATCTCGACCTAACACTGTCTTGACCATTACGATTGTCGTAGGAAATCCTTATGTTATCAGAAGTGACAATCCGATGCAGGAAATCTTAAAATTTATTGTTCACTCAAAGAATTGCACAGCCCTAGATAGCGATTCTTGTTGGCCGGTATCAGCTCCGGTGGAACCCACGAGTGCAAGCTTTTCACCTTCACAGAGCCGCTGAACGACAGTGGTATGTTGTATTCCTAACCCACGAACAATTTTCCAAGAGTCTTCTTCTACGGTGTTCCTGAAGAACTTATGCAAACATTTGATGGTCAGTTTTCACAGGGCTAATTTTACAATATGTCACCGGAACGAAATTTGAAAAACAAACGGCAGATGATGCGTTCGCCAGTCCTGGCACATTCAATTGCACTGTAATTTTTTTTGCGGCTTGCTGTGCAGGATGTTTTAGTTTGAATTCGTAAAGAACAAATTGTGTGTTCTTCATTGTGCATTTTCGTAGGACTCTGTTTAACAACGCACTTGTTTCTGACTGTGTACTCAGATCTGTTTGCTGGACGTTAGATGCATGACCTTAGTCCATCCCTGTGCTGTGTTGTTGAAGTGAGTTTCCCACTAGATCTCAAAGCGGATGGGACCGCCGTAGGTCAATGATAGAGCGTTTACCTCGAGTTCGCACCATGGGTTTTCTCGGGTTCTCCCTTTCCTCCCACTTTCTTCATTTCACCACCTCGGAGCATAATCATAGGATATTAAAGAAGTCAAAGTGAACATTTAATTTGCACCTAATAGAAAAAAAGTAGTGGTAGAAAAAAAACTCATTATTCCCAGGACCTGCCGAAAGCAAAATAATAACAACCAGTACGTTATCATAATATTGCATTAACAGGTGGAAATTATATAGTCTGTTTTTAGTAATAGTACGCCGGGGGAATTGAGAATATAATTTATATCTGTAACAAAATTTTTCCAGACATTTTAGAAAATTATTTCCGCTTTAATAGTGATAAAATTTTGTGAGCCACTTTAAAGAGACCCTAGGTGAGTCGAACTAACTAGTGCATTTGATAGAGCTAATGGCGCTGTATTATATATTGTAATAATAATAATAATAATAATAATAATAATAATAATAATAATAATAATAATAATAATAATAATTTCGATTGGATTTTTGAGAAACCGCTCTCAAAAATATTCTGAAACTGTGACAAGACACATGACTACATTCCATTCGAATCACCTGTTAAATTCAGATTTAATTTTGGCTATGCAAAGTGTATTAACTGTAATGCTATTGTAATCATCCAATGCTTTGCATGCAAAGATAAATTTTGTTTTCCTTGTTTTTTAATAAGTAGAAAGTGGTTTTAATTACTGTAAAAAAAAATATATTGAATAAGATAATTTGAGAATCTGATAATAAATAATCTGTTTGTTTCCAAACGATGTTTACATAAATTTTAAGTTAATTTATTGCATTAATTGTCAGGGAGGTAGCAATGTAATTTACTGTAATTAACAACAGCTAGAAATACTTCATAGCGCAATGTATGAAATGTTTACAGAACCTAGTTTTCACCATTTGCAGAAAATGTTTCAAAATTTGTCTTTGTACCAAGAACTTTGGATGAATGCAATGATATATCAGTGAATACAGTTTTCGTAGCAAAATTTAAATCTGAATTTAATGGGTGATTCGAACGGAATATAGCCATGTGTCCTGTCACACTTGCAGAACATATTTGAGAGCGATTTTCTCAGAAACTCAGTCAAGATGAGTTTTCCGCTTACAATATTGTAAAACTTTGTGTAAATTCGTCTCATATAAGGAAGAGGTAGAGCAGATAATAAAAAGAGTGTCCGGAATCGACTCCCACTACCAGTTTTATTATAAAAATATGAGTATTTGTACAAAATACTATACAATTTGGTCTCTATTTAAAAGGGTGAGTAAAAGGTAGTCTTTGACCGAGTGGTCGCAGACAGGATCTCCAACAGAGCCCCGTAGCAGGCTAAGAGGAGTGGAGTTAGGGAACCAATGCTCCGTAGCAAGCAGAGGCAGGTTAAGTTGCCAACAGAGCCCCGTAGCAGGCTAAGCGGCTGAGGTTGGGATACCCAGACAGAGCCCCGTAGCAGGCTAAGCCAGGAGATAGGATAGGCGTAGTCCCGTAGCAGACTAGAGGCCTGGGGTTAGGTTACTCCAAGAGTCCCGTAGCAGACTAGAGGAGGGTCACCAGAAAACTGGTGTCGAGTTGCCTTCGTCCATCCAATTTATAGGGTCCTTTTGGGTGGCGGTGGCGCTGTTGCTCCGATGTCGTCTTCTGCTCCGTGGGAGGGGCCAGAAGCCGTCGTCTGCATGTGATTACAGGTCCCTCTGGTGGAATATCCTCTTGCTGAACCATGTGGTGTTGTTTGTAAACATTGAAGCGTGGAACTGCTTTTTTTTTTTTTTTTTACGACATCACATAGGATATTACACCCCCCTGGCTTGTTTAAAAAATAAGCCGAAGGGTTATTTTTCTTTATATGAGGGTTGGCAACACTGAGGTATCACACACAAAAAAAAGCACTAAAACATTAATAACACTTGCAACACACAAAAAAATCACTTTTCGGAGCAGTAATAAGGTAGCGGAAGAAAGCACTAAACAGTTAGTCCCTAATCACAGGCAGGATCGGCGCATTTTAATATGTCACTTCATTTCCTTCGAGGTAGGGTTGTTTTTGGCTTGGCGTCAATAAATATATACTAATTCACTTATAGTAAGTGGGGTTGGAGTCTGTGTTAGCTGTTGCTCCTTAGTTGTATTATTGGTATTAAATGTTTCCAAGGGAATAGGAGATGAAATTTCTATGCGGTTCGTTCTAGATTTGTTTGGTAACGAGCGAAGACGACGATATAATATGTATAAAATAATAAGACTTAGGAGTACTAAAAAAGTTGCAATTAATACGGTTATATAAAGATGCTCCATACTGGAAGGAGAGAGAGAAAAAATTTATTACAATTGATAATTAGTGGCGATACAATGTAAAATGTCTATGAGGCATTGTTATTAATAATGCGTTTATAAATAAAATATAAGAATATGCCAAGACCAAGCAATAATATGAAAATAAGAATGGCTATAGCAATTATAGTCCACGGGAATGCAGTGGAAAGGTGTAGTTGCGGCATCTTATCCAACAAAGAATTTTGTTCGTGCTGTAGTAAGGAGTGCATCGAAGTTATGGTGCGTTGTAAATTTTGAAGGTTATGAGTAAAATTCAAATTTGGATTTTTTGGCAAATTTCTATATATTAACGTGAAGTTAGCTGAGGTCCTAGTTGGAAGATTCAAAGTATCGGTAATTATGCGTTGAAATTCTTCATACTTAAAAAAGTAAGTTGATGAGCGATTAACTGCATCAGCGGCTAACATGTGGTTTCTTTGGAGTGCTATTTTAACAGATTTACGCGTAGTAAGATGAAGTCCCATAGGCGTATATAGATAAAATTCTTCTGTTTGTGACAAAGTAGGTTTCACCTTTTCCGTGAAATCTTTAATATGTGCCCTCAAATAAGAGCATAGTCCGAGGAAACTCTTCAAGGTGCGTTTAGAGGTTGGTTTCTTAAAATTGCGTATTTTATTGGAAATTTTAGGTGATATTTTAATCTCCTTTCCATTAACTGTGAATCCTAAAACTTCTAATTCCGAGTATAATAGATGGGTCTTGTTCGGGTTTGCTCTAAAATCGTGTTTCCTTAACCTTTTAAAGAGCAATTCCAAGTCTGACAATTGTTGTTTCCAATTTTTGCTTCCTATAACGAGGTCATCCGCAAAGGCTGTTATGCGCGGTGGTAGTCCCTCTAAAAGCATTCGTACAGCTATACTTAGGGCAGCGGCGGACGAAGTGTGCCCCATTACGCAACGTTGAAACTTATATGCCTTCCTAGTATGATTGAGCTCAAAAGTAATGTATTTTTGACTTTTGAGATGCAGTAATAGCTGGAAATACGAGGTTTTTATGTCAATTGTGGATATAGAGCTTTTTCCTCTTAAAACGTGTAGAATATCCTCCGTATTTTGAAATGGTATACTTAAGTAGTGTGAGAACCTATTGCAAGCTTGGAGGTTGAGAACTAAGCGGAACTCTGAAGTATTTGGCTTCTTCACTATGAGAAGTGGCGAGGAAAAAGAACTGTCACTAGTTTCTTTAATAATATTGGCATCTAAAAGTTGTTTAATTTGTAAGTCAATTTGGGGTCTTACTGCCAATGGAATGGGAGGTGATCTCTGATGAAAAGAGGCTCCTTTATCTATTCTTATTTTATGTACATAGCCACGAAAGTAGCCAATGTCAGTTGGTGTATAAGAAAAGACATCCCTGTATCTAAAAAGTAGATCATGCACAGCTTTCTTTTGCTGACTCGTTAAACTTGGATTGATGTCAAATAGTTTAATATCAAAGAGTGACTTGGTCTCTTCCAGCCTATTCTGAATTTCTTGTTCCGTTCTATAAAATGTTTCGTCATTTTGTTCATCTTTTTGGTAATCACCCTGTAAATCTACTTCTTGAACATTCTCTTCAACATACGCAATTGGGGTGCTCTTTACTAACGTTACCGGTCTACTTGTAGGATTTGATATCAATAAAGTCAAATTATTCTTAGGTACTTTAGTAGGCAACGTTTGTAGTCCGTATTTGTCCAGCAAATTTTCTAATGGAGAGATAAAAAAGTATTTATTATTCTTTTGCCGATTCTTGATATTAATTGGTAAAAAGAAATGTGACCTGGCTGGTATGGTAACGTTTCGTGTTGTATAAACATCAGCCGACTTGTGCTGTTTTATTGTATGCATAGCGTTAGCAGATAATTTTTCCTGGGTATCAATTTCAATTGGATACTGCGGAGGCCGTGGTTTCTTGTATACTGACAACATGTTATTCTTTAAGTCAATTTTGGTCTGTAATCGATTTAGAATGTCTTCACCGAATAAAGGCAAAAAATCTCCATGCTCTAAAATTCTGAAATAATGAGAAAATGTTGTTGAGCCAATTCTGAATGTAATCAAAGCTATATAGCGTAAATTTACGACAGAATTCTCAATTCCTCGTAGATTAGTGCTAAAAGGAATCAATTTTGTGTTTGGTGGAAGCCAATTTTTAGGCCAAAGACTCAATGAACTGCCAGTGTCTATGATCACAGGATACTTTTCTTTATTAATTGTTACATTAATTAATAATTTATGTTCCTGGTTTAACATTTTAATGTTCTCCCTTCTATCTGATAACGGAGCTACTGCATAAAGTGATGTATTTGTCAATCTTTGTTGTTCACTTTTTTCCTGGTTCTCGGCCCTCAGAACATGTTCTTGAGAGGGTGTGTCCTGGGGCCCCCCTAGGCGTTTCCCTGCTGATTGTTCTTATAACATGTACTGGAAGAATGACCTTTCTTATAGCACGTACCGCATACTGTAACAGTTTCCGGCCTAGGATTACTATTATTATCTTTATTATTATTTTTAGAATTGCTCTTATTTCCATTTCTCTGCCGATTTTGATTTCCGTTATTTGTACTTTTCGACCTATAATTGTTACGGCCACCTCTTCTAAATTGTGAGTTCTTAATGGCATTTTGAGCTACAAGAAGAGATAGTTCAGCCATTTGATTTGCCAATTTAGTAAAATCTAATGAATTGTTTGCACTGGAATTACTAGATGTGCTAGGCGCGGGGGGTTCGGGAGGGGGATTCGGATTAGCAACTTGGGGGGAAGGATTTGGAACTATCTGATTTTGTGATGCACCCTGTAGCTGTGGTGCTGAAGGTGTAGGAAAAACTGAAGCTGGTTGCTGGTATTGATTCCAACTAGGTGTTGGGTTACATATTGGATAGGCCAGTTGTTGATGATGTACAGGGAAGGAAGCGCCCGCGACTGCTGATGAATGTAAACTGCTGACTGGTGTACTCTGATCGCTGAGTGAATGGAATGCCTGTTGTAATTCCACGTAATCACGTTTCTTCATGAGGTCATTTGCTTTCTCGAGGTTGTGTAAATGCGTTTGTAAGGCGTGAACAGTTGTAAATGTTTCTAACGCTATCTGTTGCAAAAAAGTTTTCTTTAAACCTAAGGATAAATAATTTATTTTCTGCTCCTCGGTGGCCTGAGGCAAAACTTGCCTAATGACCCTTAATTTTCTGAGAAAATAAGCATCTACTGGCTCGTTTTCACCTTGTTGGACTTGAAAAATTTCGAATTCCGCTCGATATGCCGGTAATCTTGGTCTACTCAGTGCAACTAATTTGTCTTTTAATTGTTCATAATTAAGCGCGTCTAACTGATTCTGGGCCTTTAACTGTAGGACTAAATCAAGTGCTACATCTTGTAAGTACATAGGTAATAGTTCTTTCTTTTTCTGTTCATTCCACGAATGCAATAATGCAAGATGGTCAAAAAGCATAAAAAATCTATCGGGGTCCTCCGTAACGTGTCCCGAATACTTAGTGAGGTGTGGTATATTAAAAGAAGGGCGCGAATTTTGCTCCATGTTAAAAATGTTTTCTGGAAAAGTGTTTTTACCAGTTCTAGTTTGAGGCATAAACAAAATTCAGTTCACTTAAAAACACTAACACTTTAAAAAATTCACATACCTTCCACAGAAAAAAAAAGTCCACTTCCGGTTAATAAAAATACTGTCCGGTAGGGGAGTATTCAGAGTTTATTCTGAGTCGGTCAAGCCTCTACCATGTAAAACTTTGTGTAAATTCGTCTCATATAAGGAAGAGGTAGAGCAGATAATAAAAAGAGTGTCCGGAATCGACTCCCACTACCAGTTTTATTATAAAAATATGAGTATTTGTACAAAATACTATACAATTTGGTCTCTATTTAAAAGGGTGAGTAAAAGGTAGTCTTTGACCGAGTGGTCGCAGACAGGATCTCCAACAGAGCCCCGTAGCAGGCTAAGAGGAGTGGAGTTAGGGAACCAATGCTCCGTAGCAAGCAGAGGCAGGTTAAGTTGCCAACAGAGCCCCGTAGCAGGCTAAGCGGCTGAGGTTGGGATACCCAGACAGAGCCCCGTAGCAGGCTAAGCCAGGAGATAGGATAGGCGTAGTCCCGTAGCAGACTAGAGGCCTGGGGTTAGGTTACTCCAAGAGTCCCGTAGCAGACTAGAGGAGGGTCACCAGAAAACTGGTGTCGAGTTGCCTTCGTCCATCCAATTTATAGGGTCCTTTTGGGTGGCGGTGGCGCTGTTGCTCCGATGTCGTCTTCTGCTCCGTGGGAGGGGCCAGAAGCCGTCGTCTGCATGTGATTACAGGTCCCTCTGGTGGAATATCCTCTTGCTGAACCATGTGGTGTTGTTTGTAAACATTGAAGCGTGGAACTGCTTTTTTTTTTTACGACATCACATAGGATATTACAATATGTTATACTGCACCATAGCTTTATGGAATGCATGAATTAGTTTGTCTCATCTTTCTGTCGAATTCATCAACTGCTGTTGTTAGTTTTAACTGTTCGGTTTTGCTTTCAGTATGTACACTCATGTCCAAAATTATTGTCGCATATCTATATCTGTCTTGTAAGAATATAATTTGATAATGATTAAATACGAAAATTAGAATGAGTAAATCAAAATGTTGCTAAATAGACAAGAAAGCTTTTATTTTCGTTTTATTTTTATTTACTGCTCTTTTGACATGAAATTTGCCACATACATGTCTTTGCCAATTATACACATACTAACATTGTAAGAAATACCGGACGAATTCGTTAGCAAATTATATTCCTACAACAACATATTTATAGACATGCGACAATAATTTTGGACATGAGTGTACATAAGATTAGATGCCAATAAATGACAGTGAATAATGAGGAAATAATGGAATTGTTTATGTTTTTCGAGAAGTGTAACTAATAACTAACTGATCAACTAAATAACAAACAAATTAAAAAGAAAAAAGAAAAGAAAAAGTGCAGAAGATAATGTGAAACGCGAACTTGCTGCTAAACGTGGGATCCAAATCAGATTAATTCTTTCAAGGAATCGAACTTGTCTCTCGTGCATACTAGGGGAAACACTTGCTTGAATTCTTTACTTTCAGTTATAATTTCAATAAATTTGTAATCGTGATGTAATATAGCAATGGGTTAAGAAAAATGGAATAGTAATTAGTCACAATTCAAGTTGCTGTTTACAAACTAACTAAAGAAAATATTGACTATATATTTTTTTTTAATGCTAGCTCCACTTTCTTTGTATATTGTGTTAAAACATAATATATATTTAAACTGTAAGATTATGTTAATATATATTAAATGTTCAAGAAGAAAAAAATCTTTTACACTTTTCAGACCACCAAAAGGAGTTCAAGTTGCAGATAATTTTACGTGTATAGAGTAAGTATAATTACGTATTTGCATTAAAATAGCGTATATTTTATTAGAATAAACATATATTTTTTACATTTTACGCAGTCTATCGTACAACTGTAGTTTAGTATCTTAGTTATCGATAGACATTTAACGACACATAAAAGAGATTTGGGATCAATGGATGTAGTAGTTGCCCTATGATCATACATGCGAAGTAGCTAATTTTTGAAATTTGAAACTAAAAGCTGTATTGCGTACTATTCTTTAAGTACGATTCGAAATTAAATTCCAGTTAATTTATAAATAATAATAATAATTTCGGCAAGTACAGTAGGGAAGATTTTTTTTCAAGGCATAAAATTATTTAAATGTAAGGGTGAATGACAAAGTATTTTATACTGTTTTTTAAGCGAACATCTAAAAAAGGTTTGAATTACTGTTTTATTGCTGAAGAGATCCAAATCGAAGTTTCCTTGTTAATTCAAATATGTCCTCGGTTCAACTGTGTTATTATATCAGGGGGCAGAAGTCTGAGATAAAGTAAATAATTGCTTGTATTGTGCTGTCGAAGAAAGAAAGAAAAGAAACCTATTGCTACTTTGATCGTAAAGGTTGCAGACACGTTATCACATGAGAATGTAGTTGCTGAAAGAGGGTTCTTGTTATTTAGGTATATACTGAGTGAAGACTCCCCAAAATTGTCTGGAAAATCATTTAATACATATTTGACTGTAAAAGATGCTGATGTCAACATGTTTGACGAGAAGGCTTACTTTGTGTCTGTTAACACGATGCTTCTTGATGTGCACACATGTCCATGCCAGATATCAAGAATACTACGAGGTTCTACTAGCAAAGACTGAACCAACACTGAGGAAGTAACAACAAGGAAAGAGAACTGTTAGAAACGGGCTTTTTATTATTACTATTATTAAAGATATCTTACATGTAGGAGGTTACACAGAACAGATGTATTTGTCTAATCGTCTATACTTATCATTTATTGAGGCTGTTAAAATTCGAGCAGGAAAAGGTTGAAAACGCTACGTATACTCAAGTTTCTTACTTCAAATACAAAATATATTGATACGGTATAAAGAAAGAAGAAATAAACTCTGTAAATAAACTTTTATTTCTATTAAGTTAACACCATATCCAAAGTGTTCCTTTGTAGTTTTAATTTTGCAACCTGAACTCAGATTAAGTTCTAATAGTGTGTCTGAAGCTCACAGTAAAGTATTTTCTAACGAAGAACAAAATATGAGCGAAATTAAACGAGATAAAAGCAGTGATGTCAGTCAGCGGGCTCGCAGAAACCGGTTGGTAAAATCTTCTTTCCACCTCTAGATTCAGTACTTACGAATAATAATAATTCTTGAGTACTATTTTTGAGAATCTAGTATGCATTTTTTATTTTCAGCTTTGAAAAAGACAATTAAGACATGCTGCAGCACTTTAATTTTCTACCGCATTTCATCAATGGAAATGAATTATGTCACTGTGCAGACTCAGTTCGTTTTTGTAATATGTGTTTAGTTTTTCATCAGAACGCAAATTTTGCTTTGAACTGTCGCAAATTGATACCGATTGGTACCCCTTAATGTCAGGTTAAAGAGAAAGCATCCCTCAAATATTCTAAACATGAACTAGCCTTGTTGTCAAAACGTGACGAGTGTTATCCACAAAGTGTCAATATAAACTTGCTGCATGATTTGTTTATAGTCACTGTTACTAGTATCGTTGGAAATGAAATGAGATTTTTTTAGTTAAACGTCCCACAATTATGCACTTAAGGTTTAAAGAGGCGGATGATTAATGGAAGTAAATGTTTGGGAAATTATTTTGTGTGCACTCCGACCAGGAATCAAACCCGGGACCACATACACCAAAGGCACACGCACTATCAATTAGACCAACGGGGAGAGCTTAGTAGAATTGGATTAAATAATAATAATAATAATGTCAGTTTACTATATTAATCATAGATCCAGTTATTAAATGATTTGAATGATACCATTGAATATAAGAAATGTAAGCGAAGTATCACCGAAACAAATATCTGGTTCTGGTTTATCTTTTCCTTGTTCTGGGTTTGTATCTATTTCTTGATTTATGATACTTTTTTCTTGTCTACAGTTCGAATTTAGAAAACCCGTCCAACACACATGACAAGATGTTAATTTTCAGGAACTTAATAAGAGATTAGGCAATCAACATTACTATAGTGTTATATTAGGTTACATGACTTATACTTGATGGCCTCCAACGAAATGCGAGTTGGAAAACAAAGATAGCCAGCCCCGGACTGAACGTAGGATTCATAAGTTGTTATTAATTGTGGATTCCACTTTACTAATTGTGGAATCCACTACAAGAAAACGAAGGTGAAGTAAGAAAATCATAAGAAGTCAAAAAAGCGAAAATTCCGTTTTTCTCCCAAAAGCCTGTTTTTTATGGGAAAAAACGGCGTTTTTTTTTCATTTCTACCGATAATACAGAATAAAGCTATAGATCGATATTAAAACAAAGTATACGTCGTGAAAGTTGAGATCAAGATTCGATACAAGATATTGCAGAGGTCAGAAAATATAACTTTTACTACAAGTTATCTTAATTATTTAATTTCCATTCCTATTGTAAAACGAGCGTGTTCAAAAGTACGTGTGTTGTAGATTCCCTTACTTTCGATTAGGGCTTTTTGCTGAACTCGCCCCCACTATTTCGAATTTTAGTGAATACGTTGAAGACAATGAAGAACATTAAAATATTTGGAAAGTAAGCCAGGTAATATTTAGAAAACACTATTACACAAACTAATAATTTCTTTCAAGAGTTTTCGTATAGTTTATAAATTAGGATGCCCAATAATTATGACGTTGGAAATTGCGCCTTTATTTTTGGTCTATAAGAATAAGTTTGAAACAATTACTACTTTGTTCAATAGTATTTTGTAGCTATTATCTGACTCACTCTACGTTTTTAACTCTTGTGTACTACTGTGGGGTCCTTTTAGGACCCCTAGAGATATTTAATGTAGTATATCTCTTAAATGAACGTGAGTATTTAGAAGTCTGTTCTTGTATTTTTTCCCAAAGTTATTTAACCCTTTCACAGAGGAAGTCGACTTTTGTCGACAGAAAGAAAATTTCCTTAACATGCGAATGTCGACTATAGTCGACGTGTTAAAATTTGTTTGTCCGTATCTTGGCTTTGTCGAGAGTAGTCGTCAAAGTTGTACCGTTCAATTTTTTTGTGTTCTATTGTTTTCGATAAACAATAGAAATCGCACAGAAAACCTTTGGCGACTACAATCGACAAAACCAAGATACAGACAAATTTTAACACGTCGACTATAATCGACATTCGCAGGTTAGGGAAATTTTCTTTCCGTCGCCTTCCACAGTGAAAGGGTTAATATATTGACCACAAATTATCGTTTGGTATTGCCTTGTTGTTATGCTGTTATGTGAAAAATGATTGATTATCACTGGGGTCGTAAAAGGACCCCAAGTTATTAGCCATGTAAATAATCGCATTTTTCTTTCTTTCTTACCAATCGAACAAAATTAGTAGTTTACATAATCCTGAATAGCTGGCAGAAACTACTAATATATTGTTCCTGAAAATTATTTCATTATTGACACAATAAAGTAAGTACGGTGTGTAGTAAGAAAATAAGTTTTTTTTTCTTTTTTTTCAGTTACACTATATTGTTTGTGACCTTGCCTCTTTCTTCCTCAGGTTACAGCTTGAAGCAATAGATATCTTGAAACCCGTTTATATTTTTCAACAGCTTGTGAATAACAAAGCGGTTAGTTTCAAAGGGCTAAATTCTTCTATATATCTAACTAGATAAATATATCAATAAATAAATAAATAAATCCTGATACCCGTCTCCCAATGATAATACCAATAAATGAATGCTTATGGTCCCAGCTAAGGCTTTAGTTTTTACGGTCAATCCATCTTCGAATGGGAATGAAATTGCACATTAAAAAAGGGGCTAAAATCCGTTACTTCCTGCAACAATCACAAGAACATGATATGATTTGACTACTCTGGGTTGTAGTTGTGCCTTTTATCTTGTGACATGGTCACCAAGTATTTCTTTTCTATTTTGGATGACGATGATATCAGTGAGTTGCAGAGGAATGCATTAAAGTATTGTTTTGAAATATATTTGTGTAAAATTTCTGTGCAGAAATTGCTTATCTTCAATTGGGATCTCAAAAGGACTCCATGGTATCTCCTACGCTATATTTTTCACGGTAATACACGGGGGTTAATATTCTTTTAGTCTTTAGTTGTTCACTAGGATTTAAAACAGTAGAGAGTGAGCATAACAAAAAGCTTTAATTTTTATGTCTATAGAATACTGTGCCTGCATATCTGCTAGTTCTTAAAAATATTACAGCATATGCATATTATTTATAATGCATATGCATATTATATTATTTTATAATGAAATTTCTTTTTATCATTTTTGTTTTCTATTTTCTTCTTCAGTCTAGTCGACCACGAAGATTATATGTTGAAACTGCTGGCCTTCCATGGACCAGTAGCTGTGGCAGTGAATGCTATGAACTGGCAGAATTACTTAGGTGGAGTGATACAGTACCATTGTGCTAGTAGTCGCGATCGCATAAATCATGCAGTACAAATTGTAGGGTACAATTTAGACGCTGAAGTTCCTCATTATATTGTGCGAAACTCGTGGGGAGTTGAGTTTGGTGATAAAGGCTACCTTTATATTGCCTATGGAAGAAATCTTTGTGGTAAGTCAATCTCTAAATTAATGAAAATTTCAATTCTTATTGGATATTAGTCGGTCTATATAGTTGAGTCATTCACGATGACTTGACTTTTAATCATGTCTTCCCTTGCACTAGCTTTACCATGTCTTCTTTCAGGCATTGAGCATGTGAAAACAACCAAACATATCAGTGTTATATTAGTATATCATCTGTATACGTGAGTAAATATGTCTTGGGTTGAAAATTGTCAATCTTGGATAATATTGGATAATCTCTACGATAATTTTGGAGATTTTGAGTAGAAAAGTGGACATTTACATTTTAACACTGCGCTGCAGAAATTGTAATACAGATGAGCGATGTTTTATGAAATTGGAGAACTCCTTCGTGGCTATGAGGATAGCGTACGTACCTTTGGCGTGGAAGGCCCGGGTTTGATTCCTGGCGGAGCTTATGTGGTTCGGATCCCATGTTAAGTGTAGGTCTATGTCTCATATAACCATCTGCTGAACGAGACGCTAAACTCAAATACAAATGCAATGAAATTGGAGGTTAGATGTGCAGTGTTTCTAACGACTGTGATAGTATTAATGGTGAAAGTTAGTTAATTAATAATAATATTCTTATTTCTCCTAATTTTTTTTTGGTCACAGGGTAATTTTGGACTTCTTGTTTTAATAAAGGTTGATTCGAAAACTTCCTTTCCGTGTTAGTTGCTGAGGGGTATAGAATACTGACCTGTGCAAGGTCATGGCTTGTTCTGAAATGCTTAGAAACATCTGATATGGTATTATTTATTTTTCTAAATCCTGATCTTAGTCTTTATTGATCTTAGTTTTAATGTTGCGTTTCGTCATATCGATATAGGCGCTGACTGTATCGCATACTCGAATGAAGGAGAAACATGAGCGTAATACCTTCTGTAACCAGTCAGATTTCTCTACATACTTTGGAAAGAATTGGAATAATGTCATTTTAATATTGTGAAACGTAGAATCGTAATAGCGTAGTCGGTAAGGCGTCTACATACCAACTGAGCAACCTACCCGTAATAGGGGGTCTGGATTTTTGTCATTCAGGTGGAAACTTGGGGATAAAAGTGGCCGGAGTGCAAGGTCATGAAAGTGTGATTTCTTCACACCATTCGTAGGTTCCACATGCTGGTAAACCTTTACTATCATTGAAGTATAGGTTCTAATTTTCTAATTTCCATTGAATAAAATGGAACACCAATTGAAATTTTTAAGTGATCGTGAGTGCCATATATTTCTGTGTCTTTGGTTGTTAGTAGTACTTCAGAAGAAATTATTTTTGTGTTCATTCTTCAGGTCTAAATAATATAAACATTCAGATTCTAATGACAAATTACTCTGATAGGAAAAAAGTTTGTTAACTCTACTGAAAAGGAATTTCCACGTATTGGTCTTCGCTTTCAGGGATCATTCCGAAACAACATGAATTTACTTCTCTTCCATCGTGGTCTTCCTGTGAATTCTTTCAGCAGAAATGTGATAGAAACTTTATTTATTTATTTATTTATATTATTATTATTATTATTATTATTATTATTATTATTATTATTATTATTATTATTATTATTATTATTATTATTATTATTATTATTATTATTCAGTAGTAGTGTTGCTTGTTAAGAACTAACAATAGTCAAACTACACTCATGTCCAAAATTAAAGTTCTTTTTTTCTAACCCGAGACACCATGGCAGAAAATGTGATTGTGGTTGATTTAGAGTTCGGCATCTCGTTCAGCATTTATTTAATAGCTGGGCATAAATCGCCTTTTTATTTCAAGATTGACATAACTCAACTCATAACTCCTAACTTTTCAGGAGAAGCGCTTAAAGTTTCGAAACGCAATGAAAACAAATGAGCGCAAGAACGACACAAAGTGCTCTGTAGCACCCAGTTTTGTAATCACGTCTGTGAAATTTTTACCAGAGATAGACATCAAGATTAGCTTTCATTTTCTGCCCATAAGTCAATAAGGAACATTTTTGGGTTATGTCGTTCTTGAAATAAACAGACGATATGTCCTATATCTTCATGTGGAATCCGAATAACGAGCTCCGAATGGAAATCGAATCCCGGGCTCTCGTACCGAAGGTGCGTACGCTAACCGTATAACCACGAGAGAGTTTTGAAACATATGATCTTGAAATTGACAGAAAAAATCACGTCATATCTTACAAATGACGTAACTTGGTGCCTCTACGAGTATGATTAATCATCGGTGAATGAGATATGTAAGATTATTTTGGTAGTGAAATGTTACGTACAGCTGCATAGTTACACATAAAATACATAGGAAACAGATAATGGCACAAAGAACGCATCTACACATTACGTGCGACCTTATTATCGGAAGATTGAAAATGGGACACATCCAACGAGATGTGGGTGTGGAGTTGACTGTAGCTCGTAGTGTAATTTCGCAACTGTGGGCAAGATTCCAGGAGGGCCTAAACATTCGAAAACAACATGAAACATGTTGCCCATGTACTATAACCTAGTATAACCTAGCATTTAATCTGTCTAGTATTAAATGCCCGACAACATCTAACCAGCATTGCATCTGCATTAGCTCAAGATAGATTATAATAAGATGAGTTTGTTTAAGCTAGGTCTGTGTCCATTCAGTTGCCAGATATACTGATATTAATTTGCTGGTTACATTTTTCCGGTATCAACATGTAATTGTATTGAAACTTGAATTTCTTGATTTGTATGTTGCACAAATTTTTGTTTTGTTAAATTCACTATTGTTCATGATAAAATTAGAAATATTCTGTTCATGTAGTTTATTGATCATTCAGAAAGAAGATACGCTGGATGTTGTATTCCTTAAATGCTAGAGCTAACGGGAGCTTAGAAACCTTCATTAACATATTTGCCTTTGTATTTTCTAGAAAATTTCATGTTGACAACTCACCCTATTACTGCAAATAAATACTAGTTTCATTTGCCCGACCTTATACGTATATCTTCGCTGATTCTCACTAAACTGCCTTTGAAATTTATCTATCAATATGCGGAATTCTAGAGTAAAATCTATCATTGAACACAAAAGTAATGGTTCTATAACATTTACATATCTATTCATCTGCTGGACAAATAAACAGTTCACAACAAGAATCCAAAAGAAGAGCACCTAAGAGAGAAGTACACTCTCACTGCGTTAGTAAACTTTTTTTTTTTTTTTTCGTAGGACTTTCAAACTTCCCTTCTATCAGAATGATTTAGGTAGAATAGTTGGAACCGTTGAACATGTAACTGCCAGTTTCATAGAAGTGCTCATCTGTATTACAAGAATTTTTAAAGTGCAGTTGTACAATCTTTGTTGTCTACCTTTCCCCCAATAACCTTCAAAATAACTTCATCCTGTCCTGTGATTAAAGTTGACTGGTTTCAGCTTCAATATTGAAGACATCACATTTACTCAGGTACAATGAGTGAGTATTTTTATTTTATATTTACTACATCGTTATTTTGCATATTTTATGTTATATTCAGAAATTTAATAATTAACAAATCGAATTATTTTGACAATTAGGAAGTGAAGATTAGGTGAAGTAATTCAGAAAGTCAGGAGCAGGACTCGTACTTTTTGCTAATATTGATAAGTATAATTAGATATACAATGCCTCAGGATTTTGAAATTTGATTTTTTTTTCTTTTTCTGCTAGGAATTGTTACCGAAGTATCTTCAATCGATGTGCTCTAATACTGATGACAAGTCTAAAATTTGTGCATATAACAAGTGCCATATTCTTTAAGAGAAGAAGTATGTATTTAGCAATAGGAGCATGTAAATTACATGCGTGTAAATATATTGTATATTAGAACTTGGATAAAGTTCTATAAGAGTATCCGCATGACTGGATAATACGAACTTTTACGAAGTCAGTGTTGATAGGTCTCATTTTGGTAGATGTTCAGTTACATATAAAGGCATATTTCATTATTTTACGAGACAAATTCTGTTAAAATACATGTTTTTGTAAAGTGTTTATAAAGAAAAGTAAAATTTTCAGCTATTGAATCGTTTAGAACCTACGAGGAATTTAAAACATTTTGTATGGTAACAATGTATGAACTTAACATGCAGACAGTAATTTGATTCCTGGAAAGCAAAGCAGGTATGAATAACATTAGTAGCGGATCGTAAGATGTAGTTCATAGTGAACAGTGAACGAAGGGTCCAAGTGCCTTTATCACTATCTAAAGTATATTTACTTGTGCATTTCTTGAATATTCTGATAGATTCTTACGCGTAATAACTAATGTTATAGAGTATAGAAGATTACCCAATAAAATATCTTGTAAACGCCTTATTTTCGTTACAAATAAATTAAAATGCATCTGTACGAAATATATGCTCATAGCTGGTTTACGAATGCTGTTTTCATCCTGCTTAGTCATTCAGTTCTAGCGTCTTAACTTTTATATATACAGTTGTTTGTCATTTATTTGTGTTGTTTTATTACTATATATATATATATATATATATATATATTTTTTTTCATTATACACTTGTTCAACATGATGCCCCAGTTTTACGATTAGCAGAGTTGGGATAATTTACAAGAAATGTGTTATTAGATATTCTTTTAATATATAGGACGATTCACTAGACTTTTGATGACTTTATACGAGTAAAAGACGACCATCGGTAGAAGACGGCCCTTTGTGACTAAAAGTACCTTCAAGATTATTAAAAAAAAAAAAAAAAAAAAAAATCATGTGGCTTCCAGAATTATTTCTTCTACTAATGTAACAATTACTTTCAAGGAAGACTGTTACTAGAAAAAAGTTTCAAAAAGTAAGAATAGATCCTGTGAAGAATTTAAGCAGTTGTTCCAATCCATATATAAAAACAATCTTGACATCCTTTTACAGAAACCTTCATCACTCCAGGTTTTATCATAAGGATTTCCAGCAGTTCCAGTTTTGTTAACACGCTGATATGCATGAAGCTTCACCATGCACATTAGAGTATTAGTAAGATTTGAACTACTTAAAATCTCAAGAAACATACAGTATCATCAACAGAACATCATTCTAAATTATTGTGTCATTCTAAATTTTCATTTCTAACCTATCATTATTGAGAACAGATCAGAACTGATTTTAACTAACAAACTCGTTAGTTATTGCAAAACATTTTTTTTTTTTTTTTTTTTTTTTTTTATCCGATAGACGTTGAATCTCTTGAACAGTTCTCAAACATACAGGGATTTTATTAACTTGTAATCAGCATGAATTGGTCCTTCAAATGGGATTTTAGTTTCTCTGCAAGCGAGTGCTTTCTCCTGAACTTCCCTTGTTAGTAATGTACAGGAACACGTGTCATAGCAATTTCTAGTTTACATTCATGTTGTCTGAAAATCTTTAACGTTTTCTGAAAATGATTATAAAATATAATGTGCAATGTGTCAATTTTTCTGAAAAATTAATAAAAACCCTGCTTGAACGCATTTTAATTTCCAGAAAACGTATGTGCCATTCGGTTAATGGTGGCCGTCCATATCCCATTCATTCATAAATGTACACTCATGTCCAAAATGGTTGTCTTATATCTATATCTGTCGTCTTGCAAGAATATAATTTGATCAAGATTTGGAAGGTACTTTTAATACTGATACTATGTGTATAATCGGGAAATGTATATTTGTGATAAATTTCATAGGAAAAGAATTATAAATACGAAAATTAGAATGAGTAAAACAAAATGTTGCTAAATGGACAAGAAAGTTTTATTTTCGTTTTATTGTTCTTATTTACTGCTCTTTTGACATGACATTTGCCACATACATGTCTTTGCCGATTATACACATACTAACATTGTGAGAAATACCGGGCGAATTCTTTATCAAATTATATTCCTACAACAAGATATTTATAGACATGCGAGAATAATTTGGGACATGAGTATACGTATCATGTGATCTTCTCTAATGTCTTTAGCAAAGACTATCATTTAATTTTCACTTAAAAAAGATGTATAATCCTCTGCTCTCTATCTTATATATATAAGAAGTTATTCTAGCAGGCCTTGTTTCCATATTGTACTAAAACACAATAACACACTGAGGAAGGCTATGTGATAATATGTTAAAAAAAAAAAAAATAACAATTTCAACACAATAACTGTGTCTTCATCAGACTTCCACTCCTTCCCGGAGGTCTGATGAAGACACAGTTATTGTGTTGAAATTGTTACGTGATATATATTACATACATCACATAGCTTTGTTCAGTGTGTTATTGTGTTTTAATATAAGAATTTGTAAACAATGTGCATTATAAATCAAAAGCTACAAAATTAATGTTTTTTTTTTTTTTTTTTTTTAATGTGTACAAGTACTTTAATAAAGCAAAAGAATAACATAATATAAAATGCTTATAAAAACTGGTATTAGCTTATGTATGATTTACATTGATAGAAATGTGTGTCATCTTGAGAACTGAAGGACAGAAATTGGCATTCGTAACAAGAAAATTGATTTCTATTCATCTCCAGATTTCAAGTTATTTATTTAAGCTTATTGTTCGAACAATTCGTGAAATAACTTCGTCGGGAGAATGTAATATTGGATTAATCTATGTGAAATGTTCAGGATGTTTAACGTTAACTAAAAGAATCTCCCTATTTTCTAGATACTCTCAACGCTGCTGCCCCTAATATTTGCAAAGTTCGAATCCTATAATGAAAGAACTTTCCTGCCTCTAACGTTAAGAAAACATATCTCTGCAATTCTGAAAATGCCTACCTGATAAAAGAGGGTTTAAACGGGAAAGTTAGTAATAAATCAATAATAAACAAGTGTGAGAAAGAGTGATGAAGGATTTCATGTCTTTTACTTACGTAGTGTCAGCTAGATTTTTATTGGCATATCCAACAAATAGAACAAGTCTTATCAAACAAAACAAGAAGAATAGTTTGCTTGCCACAATAAAATCGCTAATTCATAATTTCAGTATGTCCGCATAATGAGTTGTCTTAACTTCAGACATACACAAGCAGAAACACTGAAAATTAACAAATTGCTTTTGTACAGCACCATGAATGCTCAGCAGCATCAAAGCACTATGATGATCGCCGACTATTGCATTAAATCCACCTTTCATCGTTCGTGACGATTTTCTCGATCATTCTTAAACACTTCAATCAAACGTGACACTCACGCCGTAGACCATCTACGTATCGAATGTATGCACTTTACGTCTTGCTCTCATGTAGCTTCTCAGTTAACGTATGGATACATGTATTTTGCTGGGATTGTCCGCTACGATCTGCTTCATCCTTTTGTTTGGAAACTATTGTGTTGGATTATCATGTTTTTAATTTTTCCACTGGTGTAATGCCAGTGTAAAAATTTGTCAGCTGCTAATAAATGATGCTTTCTGAAGTCATATTATGTTTTCCGCCACAATGTTAGTAATCAAACTCAGTTTGAAATCTTGCAGAAAAATTACATTTTGTTGCAATGTTTCATTATCTGGTCCATTGTATTTCATAATCGAATTATAGAATATCCATTATAGAATATCAGTTGCATATATGACACTTTAATAGTGATTGAGTTAATTTGTGATTTTCACTTTTTCTTTTCTTTTTTTTTATGATTCGTTTAATTGTCACAGCAGATTAAACCCTCTTAGATCCTTTCTATTTCAAATTTGCCCTCGGAAAATATGTGAAACACACTTCGACCTCACACCTGCTACCCTCTTACGAATGAAACCATCCCTTCGCTTTGGAAAAAAGAAGTGAATGACCTTGGCTGTATTGCTAGTTTGTCATTCAGTCGTTTGGTCTTGGTGAGGGAAAATCGTAGGCTACTTAGAATGACTGACGAGTCAATTCACAGCGAAGTTCGTCAATGTGACAACCTTGTCCATATTCAACTATTGAATAAACTCGCCCGAAGCAACTTGTACCTCCTCTTTCGAGGGGGATACGGGAAAACATACATTGACAGCAGTGCCAGCCAGGGACACACTTGAAGTAGAAAACCTCTAGTGTCAATAAAAACAATTGTTTCCAATCATATGCAACGTTAGTTGGAGAATGCTTTTGCTGTCTGAAATATACACATTTACCTCTTGGCTTCTCAGATATTTTTTAAGAATTAGATTTGTATTTTCATCGTGCATTTCATTTATAGTTGGTCATTATTATACATTATCTAGGAATTTAATAGGATTACAATATTGAAAATTTATTTTGAAAAAGACATAATTACTTCAAGAAGACAAAGTTCACAAAAGGGACTTCGAGGAGATAAATGCGTTGTCAGTGGTATGCCTGATATGAATTTCAAGCGTTTAATGTCTTGAATCATCACAATATTAACTGTTAAGTGTGTTCACTGATTCCACCGCTTTATTTTCACATATGTATTTTCAGAACATTTGAGAAAATAAAGAAGCAGAATCAATGTTTCGGATATACTTTCCATTGTAGAAAATTTCTTCATTTCGGAATATCGTACAATTATCTGGAAATATTTGTTGAATAATATTTAAAATCCCAGAATGTTAACGCTGTATATTTATACTCAGCAATTAAAACTATGAGTTTAACGGCAAATAGACATACGGTTTACGAAATAAAATACTTGAGTAATTTACTGTCAGCAATTGTAATTTTTGTAGTAGTATTACAACGTACAATTATTATAAGAAATATGCTTTTTGCTCTCTTTAAATGTACTTTATTCCTTTTGATTTTTTTCTCCTGGATATACTGATTTGTCTTTCTGTTACAATTCATTACTGTTCTGATGTATGTTTTCTTGATAAAGAGTTCGTATTTCAGTATTTTTTTTCTATAAAATTATTAAGCAAACAGATATGATACAGTAATATGAATGAATTTTGAATATTGATTATAGAAGGGTGTACTGAATAATTAAACTGTTAGATTCTTAAAATCTACTGAAGGAACTTGCTTCTTACGCCTGATTTAAAATGGCGATAGATCTGAAATATTAATAAATTCCACTGCAACAATTATAATTAATCTTGAATGTGTAAAATGTTGCTTGTACGCACACATATATAACTATATAACAATAAAAAAATATATTAAGTGCATATCTTCTTTTCGGATCGTTTTAGCATCACATGTTTGCTGAAGTTAGAGCTAATGGTTTTAAAAGGAAGTTCAATCAAATTTAAACTGCCGTTTTAATAAATTGAAGACTTACTGATTTTATTTCTGTGTGTTGAAGTTAAAATCGAAATCACAGAACACCAAAATATGGGATATTGAAATAGCAGTTCAAATTTTCTTCTGAAACCATAACCCTGACGAAGACTTCAGTGAACATCAGCTTTCGAAACAATCGGAAATTGAAAAATCAACACGCACTTAAGGCAACTTTTTTTTACTATTATATACTTAAATATGTAGTTGTTAGCTGCCCTTATCTGGTAGTACAATGCATTGAAATGGTGATCTTGTCTACCGGTTATGATTGAGGAAGAAAGAACTTTGTTTTTTCTGAAAGCTTTTTCAATAAATAAGTTGTATGGTGCAAGAAGAACTTCAAAGTAAGAAAGAAAAAAAATTGTTGCAGATCTTTTTAGGTGTAAGGTTATAGATGTAAGAAGTATTCTAAAAGAGAGATAGGATTGAAGCTCTCTCCAACTATTTGTATTTATGATCAAGAAATTTTACAGACACATTTTATATTGATATGAAAGAATTTCTGTTTGTGTGTGATATAAACAATGATTGATTTTATATTATTCAAATTTGTAAATACTTCGTATGACTATTTCATTAAATCATGCAAAATAGTTAAACTAATTTGTTCATATTCAAAAAATTAAAATACCAAAGTGCATTTTAAAATACCAAAGGACTATAGGTTTATTTCTATATCTGTGTTTTAAATTGTTCTGCGTAATTTATGCAGTGTAAATAAATACTAAGAATATGAATTTCTCTTTATATGATAAAAAAATAAATTAGCTATTCTTTTTATGTCACAAATGTTAAGTCAGAATTAAATGTTCAACGTATTGTCTGTGAGTTCTGACTTTTCTTTTAATTTTCAACCAGATAACGTAATATTCTCTTGATTTGCATTTAAAATATTATTTAGCAGATAACTGGTTTGAAACGAATAATTATAGATGGATATGAATCGAGAAGTGAATTTGTTTTGAAATATCCATGTGCCTTACTGTGAACATATTGTTCTTTAAAAATTTGTTACAAAATTGTATTTCAGTAATGTAATGATAATCTTACAAAAATACAAGTTAATTTGTTAAATCAATATTGTCATAAACAAGTATATAAAGTGTTGTTAATATATCTATATTGTTTAAATTTTTTATTTATTTCTGAGTGAGATATTTGTACTTTTACAATCTGCTCGAGCAAGTTAACTTCTTCAAAACGTCCTTGACAATATTCTGTCAGAATACACTTTTCACGTAACTGGATTAAAACAAAATCTTTAACCATCGAGTCCCTGCATTATTTTGTTCTTTTCCCCCTTAAGGACATATCCCGAGTTATCTTGTTGCGTTTGTAACTTTCTTATTCCTTTGTGCTTATCACGAAAGAAGCCGTCTATTAGTGTTCGAAGTACTAATTTTACCCAACAGATATTTCTAGTGGTATTGTAGAGTGTCTAGCGGCTTTTTACTGCAGTGCCAGTAGCGCATCTGTGTTGAATATTATGTAATTGTTTTCTGTATCACTCTGTATCGAGAATACTAGGGATAAAAATCACGATACGAGGTAGGAAATTCGAAACGTTATTTTATTATGTATTGCACACCACATTATGTATATCATTTAGCAATAAATATCGTCCCTGCAGGAATATTTTACTTATACCTACACGTCCCTATATCTTCTTATAGCCCCGAGATGAAGGGTAAAAGTAGATCTGAAAAGGTAGGAGGACGCATGACGTAACGGCGTCCCCCCGCGTTCCTCCTCACTTTTACCCCTGCCCGAGATAACTCGGGATAAAAATCTGCAAGTTTCTTAGCTTCTTTTTACAACGCACTGGAAAAGATTTATGGAGAGGTATTTTTATTATGTACTCTTCTACAAGTATTATGTATTATTATGTATATTCAAACAAGCAATAAAAAATATAGGTAATTTTTGCTAGAAAATCTAATAAGTCCTTAAGGGGTTAATCTGATTATTCGCGTATTATCTTTTCGGGATGTTGCGTCTTTCTTTTTTTTCTTTTTTTTTTTTTTTTAAGCATTAATTAATTTTTCGTAGTAATACACCTAATATTTACATCTAATATTTACTGTAGGTGAAATTACATCTTGTTTGAAAGGGAAAAATATATGACTCAAAGCTGAGTCTCTAGCTTCTTGTGTCGGTGGCCTAGTTATGTCATTCATCACTATTGCACCAATTATTGCATTTGGAAATTTCGTAATAATTATGAGTTGACGTGGTTTAGAATTTTTCCTTTCATATCTATACTATTATATAAAAGAGTAAAAGTGACTCACACATCAACATAAAGGCCATACTACTATAGCTAGAGCAACAAACTCCTTTTGCGTAAAAACAGGGAGGTTAAAGAGTTTATTTTTATTCATTTATTTATTTATTTTTCAAGAATGAAGAATCTCATATTAAGAAGATAAAACTTTGCATATGAGCTTCCCGCTAAAAATAACTAAATATGGGTTTCAGTATTTTTCAAAAATTCCGTTCTTAAATGGGGAAAAGGGAGCAATTTCTACCTTACAAATATCGACTCTATTGTGAAGCTGCGAAATGTAAGGATTCATTCAAGTTTGAAGTGTAGAATTCAATATTTAAACTCTTAATTAAAAAGAAGATAATACATGTTTCGACAATTCCGCTTCTAATGCTGGATGAGAACAATTTCTATAACACCCAAATTTTCGATTTTTTATACAGAAAAACTTTATGAGACTATTCGTTTAAGTTGGAGGTAAGAAATCTGGTACACAAACTTTTTAATTGAAATTAATCAGAAACGTGTTTCAGCCTTTTCCAAACTTCGACTTCTAAACGGGACACTTTCCAGTATTAAAATTTTGGATTCTTTATTCGGAAAATGCTTAATATGAACATTCGTTTAAGTTGGAGGCGTGAAATTCGATATATAATCAGAAATGAGTGAACATGTGTTGCGTGTAAGTTTATTTATATTCTTTCTTTCGTCAGCTTTGAATGTGAGTAATCGGGTAACAGTTGCAAAAGATTATATCGTGAAAGTATTGCGTTTTGTGTGCTTTCGGAAGTTCACAAGTTAAAAAAATAATAATAATAGTAATAAAATAAATAATAAAAGCAAATGCTTGAAGAGATCAACACTTACTAGGGATGATTCCATATCGGGACCAAGTACCTGGGGAAAACCTATATATCGTCTGAAAGGTGTTGCTATGAGAAGTACGAAACCATTTTCAAATCACGGGCAAACCCGCAACTTGACCCTATAAGGGGCCAGTTTGTTGATATTTTTGGCCTTATATATGGCATATTCGACAGAATAAAAATGAATGTTACGCGTAAGAGCCTGAAGTCGTCATGTTGCTTTTTGGCTCATTGCTAGAACATGACTCGAGTAAGAGTTTGATAATATCACTTTGCACCCTGACATACCCATTGGTCAGTGTTGCCAACGAACTATAAATACAATGTGGTAGATGGTTTCTGTACCACTGAATGTATATAACACTGACAACCTAGAATAGTTGGGAGGCGGTAACACTCAGCGCCTTTTTGCTATAGTGTCGCGTGATGTTTCTGCCAAGTTTGGTGTATAAAAGTCTCATCGTACGGAACCTGCTTTACAACTTCTCATTTTGCAATTGGTTGGCAACACTGACAAACGGGTACTTGGGAGAGGAATATGTCCACAGTATATTTTCTCTAATGACGAATGATGTTTATCCCACGTTTCATGAGAAACCATCTATCACATTGTCTGGGTGCAAAGTGATATTAGCAAACACTTGCTCGAGTCACATTCTAGCAATGAGCCAAAAAGGAACATGATGGCTTCAGGCGCTTATGCGTAACATTCATTTTTATTCTGTCGAATATGCCATACATAGGGTCACTAACACTAACAAACCGGCCCCTTATAGGGTCAAGTTGCGGGTTTGCCCATAATTTGAAAACGGTTTCGTACTTCTAATAGCAAGAGCTTTCAGACGATATATATATTTTTTCCCAGGTACTTGGTCCCGATATGGAATCATCCCTAGTTAGTTAATTTTCGTTAGTCTAGGTAGGTTTCCCATATATTATTTCATTTACTAGAACAGAATTTTGTGTACATTACTCGTCATGACATATCACAAACCTTCAAATTAGTGGTGGAGTGCACACCTCTGGTGCGAGTAGTCCCTGATTCAATCCCAGGCTATTGAGTTTGTGGTGGACAACATCCTGTGTGTTTTCTAGCGGTTATGTCGTGTATAAATTTCCACAGTAATATTGCTTATAAAGGAAAAATATCTTATTGCTTATAATTTGTAATTTGCACCCTGCTTAACGTTAAAAGTTATGATAGTAGAAGGAGCTTTCTAAGTTAATGTTACATAACAGTGAGTTCGTTTAATACAGAAAATAACTCTTCTCAGTAACTTGGAGTAAGTTGGATACTATGAATATAAATACATATTATAATCTTGTAAAACAATATATTTGTTGAAATCGTATTGAAAAAAGAGAGATGTTTTTCAATTGGAGAAATGTAATAAGTTTTTCTACAGTGATACTTCAACAGAGCTCTCTAAAGATCCACCTTCATTGGCTTCTTGCTCTTTGGTTAAAAGGCTGGTATCTTCAGTGATAGACAACTTACTCTTCATTTCTTGTGTGAGCGATGGAATGGAATTCCGTGGGATCAGAAATGTAGACAAATTGAATAGGTCGAGGAATACCTTGTAGCGGTCACTGAAAATGAACAAGAAACAGAATCATATGACTATTTGAGAAGTAGCATATATATATATAATTTAACCATTCTCAGCAGAAATACAGTACTATGATGATTTCCAGGGATATAATATTCTTGGTCACTATAAATGTAGCGATTTGGGGCAAACACTAAACAAATAAGTTAACGTACAAGCAAGTACCGGAATGAATCAGTACAATGAAGCAATTCAGTACAAAAAGTTTCAGCAGCAATGAATCAAACAATATAACACTTCAACATAAAAAATGATCTATTAAAATGGAAGGAACGAAAGATGCTTATTACTTCCCCTGGTGGCATATCTTAATCTTAATAGTCACTACAAAATAATTCAGTGTGATGTAAGGTGATTTATATCGTACTCGCTGAAAATAATATGAGGTGTCCAAAAAAAGAGACCGAATTTTTTAAATGGGCTAACGGTTTTAGGTGGCGTGCTCCAGCTATTGTGCGCGCATAGCGGCATATTTTGATAGAAGATCGCTTTGTATTGGGTTCCGATCTGTGCGTTAGTTGTCAAGTAACTATCGATTGAGTGACGACGTGCCTAAGCTGTTCATTTTTTTTTAATTAGTGGAAAAGCAAAAATAAAGGAGGTAGAGGAACAGAACGTCTATGAGAAATTTTGGATAAACTGGGGGAAACTTTAACAAAAACATTCTAAATACTTAACTAACATAGAAGAGTGATTGGATGAACCGAACGCAGTGCTATGATTGATTGGTTTCAGTTCAGATTGTGCGCACTGTGATAAGTGAAAATTGTTAGTTAACTGTTTGTAAATAGACGTCGTACTCAGTCCAAAGAGGAAGTCAGAAAAATGCTACGACAGTAATGCACACAATCGAAAAAAAAAGGTATTTCCAGCATACCTTCCAAAATTTGAAGAAACAATGTCAACAGTGCATTAGCAATAGTGAGCAGTTCTTTGAAAAAGATAGTGATTGAAAGTTTGTATAATGAGCAATCAAGCAAGAACAGCGGAAGTTCGGTCTTTTTTTGAATACATCTCATACACAGGTTGTTTCTGATCTATAGTGATGACTTTAAGATGCGCCTACCTCATGAAATTCCATTATGGCACTGTTAATGATGCTTTATTTGTTTGCCCTGCCTCTGGGCATTGCCCGACATCGAAGGTTCATGAGTGGTAGGGGTTCAGGTTTCGATCCCGGTCAAGCGAGTTTGTAGAGGACAGCATCATGTCCGTATGTTTTCTGGGGTTCTCTTGTTTTCTCCCACATCCTCATTCCAACAACTCGTTTATAGTCATTCATTTTCACTAAATACACATCTCCTTTACCCTAAAAGTGCATAAGCAAGGAACGGAAAACTAGAAATGTAATGTTTGTAATTTACTGGCAGCTCATTAGGTATTTATTTTTATATTGGTTTGTAATATGTGTTTGCCTTTAAAAAAAAATCTACCTGCGAAAGAAATATGTGTACGTAGACATGCTCCTACCTACCACGTCTTGTGAAATCCGGAGGACTTTTATATATTAAATGTTATTGACAAACAGGTAAGACTGGTAAAACAAACAAAAAATTGGGAAAACTTTTTGATTATTATTAGAGCTAAAATTAATCAGTTTTGATATTCCAAAAGTCATCGATAATATCAAAAATGTTTTTATGAATACGGAAATTATAATCACAAGTTAGTCAAATTGTTAGCACGACACTAATCATGCATAAAACTGTTTCTGAACATGGCTTTTTGTTTTGCATATATTTTAAATACTCTACTTTTGTATATGAATCCTGATCTCAGCCATCAGATGATGGATATTCTTCTATTGTGATAGAAGATTACTTCTAACATCTAAAACAGGCTATTTAAACCATGAATGTAATTTCAACTAAACATACATCTAGAACGTAGACAAATCTTACAAAAAATAACACAGCGTAAAGCAATGTATTGTGGATTTTATATTAATTTACCTAAAGAAATTTTTTATTTGGAATAATCATTAAAACTAACAAGTATCCATTGATTGGAATGGTTTGATAAGCAAGTTCGATAAAACTTGTAGAAGTGGCAGTATAAAAAGAATTGCTAATATACCTTCCTAATATTACTAGTACCAGCAGATGTTAATTCAGAAAAAAAATCACAAGCCATCCTCTTTGATGGCTAGTTCTGCTTTAATTTTAAACAAATTTATTTACTTTATAATATGCACTACTTTGGTAAGGTTTTCTGAATATTTGAAGTAAACATTTATCTTTTAGTTTCATGAACTGAAATTAACTCGAAGAAGCTGCAAAGTTTTTCTCCTTTGACGGATTGAAAAAACTACTCAGATCATCATTTTGATTCACGGACTGAGCACTTACGTATTTGTACGTAATCCAATACAGAACTTAGAGATGAGAGATTTCTCTAGACTACACACTAAGGAAGGATATATATATATTTAGATAGATGGACACTGTATTTTATATACATAGATAGATAGATACAATTTACCTCAATGTTGATCGAAGATATTGATAACCAGATGAACCTCCAGTTCCAAGATGCTGAGAACCAATCATCCGCTGCACCATAATTACATGATTATCTGCAAGGATTGAACACACAAAATGTTAAAAGTCTTAAGTGAATAGTCTTATCCAATTTACTAACTCTGAGTAGTCTGGAATGGGAGACATGAGAATAATGTTCGACGTGGATGTTACACCGGAAAGTACGAGTAAAAATAAAGATAGTATAAGATCGTTGTTAAATTCATTGTGCTGAAGACCTTTCAACGGTAGTAATTGACACAGGCACTATTAATATTATTTTCATGCGCTTTTAGGTCCATTATAATCTAGAGTTGAACTCAGAATATATTTTAATGTTGACACATTGCCACACACTTCTTGCAAGGAATTTGAAGGATTTGGCATCTACTTGTGTATGATCTATCTAATGAAAAATGAACCTATGTCGTAATAAATTACAAAAATTTGCTTTATTTATTTATTTTTTTTTTTAAAAAAAAAAAAGCTGAATACGATCAGAAGTTCCAAACAAGAAATACAGGAAAATTAAATGTGCTGCTTTTCTGACAGCTGTTACTGTGTTGATATATTTAAGAAGTATTTCCAAATATTTTTCTTCTTCTTGTAGACGGTTTTATAAATATATACCACATTGACTTGACACCTAGTCTTCCGTTTCAGGCGCTGCTATCGGCTGAAGGAATTCCATTCTCTTTCGCTAAGGCTCTCTCGCTTAGCAGCTGCTGAACCCTTACTGGCTCAGCTGGTGGGTGTGTTGGGGTGTGAGCTTTAGTTCGCATTTTTGCTACGGCTTAAGACATTTTGGCAGCCCAATAGTTAACCATACCAATCACAGATTTAATAATTTCGTGTGGGTAAACCAAAAGTCTGAGGGGGTAATACCCTTTGGTCACCTCCCTGTAAGAAATATTGTATCACTTGAAGTACTTAACGAAACCTGAATAAAAATGATAAACATCTATCAAGTTACTCAATGGTGGAAGCTCGCTAACTGAATTGCCTGTTGTGTTAATTCGTGATTCACTATAGTTTTTTTTCACATTGGTTATCTCTGTATATATATTGCTACTCGTAATATGCCTTCTTTACTGTAGAAATGACTACGAGTTGAATAATTTCTATAATGAATGACAATACCATAACCTATGATGTTCCATACAAAGCAAAAATAATCAGGCTTCTCATAAGATATGAACTACTAGCTAGATTGCACCAATGAAACTTCCGTTCCCCTGGCTTGTCTTGCTTAACCACTGTATGTAGTAAACAACACTGGTGACCCCGACCTAAAAGATTTAATTACAGCATATGACACTTTTTAAAATGAAGTTCTAGATGTAGGTGTTCCTATTTTACACCGGAAACAATTAATTACTTGCGTAACTGGGAAAGTACATTTCACTGTTTTACAAAGGTTATATGTCTGAGGTGAGAACAAATTCGTTTCATTTTACAGTGTGAATTTACGGTAAATTTCCAAACTATGCAAATTCAATACTGGAACTGGAACTATAAAGGTAACCAAGAAAGTTCTGTCGATTTTTCATCCACTACCTTCGAACATCGATATGTCACCTAAAACGTACGTGGAAGATCAAAAATAGTCACCATCAGCATCGACGACCTTCTGCCAACGTTCTGGGAAGTCATGGATTCCATCGCGGTGCAAGTTGGTGGGCTGTGAAGCGAAGCAGGTATCAAGTGCATTTTGCACCTCTACTAGGGATTTGAACTGCCATTTTCTAAGGTGATTGTTCAAGGAATGGAACAGGTGATAATCGGACGGTGCAATGTCCGGGGAGTATGGTGGATGCAATAGTGTTTCCCATCCAAGGCGTAGAATGGTGTCTCGGGTCATTCTAGTCACGTGGGGCTTAGCGTTGTCCTGTAACAGGATGACCCCTTTGCGGTTCAGAAGTGCTAGCTCCAGAGTTTAGAGTTTTTCTTGAACACGGTTCAACTGCTGACAGTACACAGTTGCATTGATGCTCCGACCAGCTGGTAGCAGTTCCCGATGCATGATGCCGCGAGCAGTCCACGCCATGGGCGTCTCTGGCGGGGGGGACGCGTCCCCCCAGCATTTCGAAATATGAAATATTCAATATTTTATTTTAATTTAATTTATTTACTAACAACAGAATAACATATAAATAATAATCATTTCCTTTGATGTCCTCCCCCAAATTTTACATGCCAGGGACGCCAATGCACCAAACATACAGGAGGTGTAGTGCTGGTTTCGACTGTTCTGGAACTGGTTCATGGAATACTAACCAATGATGATGGCACCGTGGAGCTTTGTACAGGACCAAATTTTCATCACATGTCAACACCCTGTCCAGAAATGACTCCTCAGGCGAGACAGTAAAGAAACACAGGCGTTTGCTCGCGTTGTTTTCTGGTCCAGAATCAAATCATATGGGACCCATCGACCCAACTTGTGCTTCCCAAGTTGATGAAGGTGCTGCCGAATGGTTTCAGAACAGATGATTATGTAATTGAGATGCAATTGATGTATACCAAGATGACTGATAACACTTTTTGCTAATTTCTAGGAGGTTTGTATCTGCTAAGCTTGCCCACTTATTAGAGCCTTCCTGAACTGAACCATCTGGGTCCAAACAATAACCCTGTGGAAGGAGAGCTTCGATTAAACGCAAAGATCCATGGTATGACGCTAAGAATAAAGGAATCGCCATATCCACAGCTCGTCGAATACCAAGACCGCCCAAGCCAATAGGTAAACATGCTTGCATCCAAGAGTCGTCATTTAAGAAGCAATTCAGAGTTGATTCAAGGCCGGATTTCAGGACAATATCATATTTTTCCAGCAAAGAACTCTCATGCCAAGATGGAAAGCGTCGAAAAAAAAAAAGTTAAACGAGGGATTGGTAAAGATGCCCGTAAAATAAAAAAAAAAAAAGTCTGAATGGGCTGAAATTGAGGAAAGTCGAGACAAGAATAATTCTAAATTAGATAATTCAATAGCATGTTCGTGAGTGCTTTCGATGTGAGAGCAGCACCTACTAGAAGACAAGCATTCTGAATTGTTAGAGGACGTATGCCTGGTGCAGCCTCATTAAATCTTCTAAAGATTTCGTCGAATGTGGTTTCATCTCTTCCAAGACAACCCACTTCGCATTTAAAAAAGTTAAGATGCAAGCCAAGAAGTGATGGCTTCTCATTTATTTCTATTAAGGATAAAAGAACCATCTAGGGTTCACCAACAATTGTTCCATCGTCTAAGTACCAAATGTTTAATTCAGTATTGAGTGATTTAACTAAAGAGTGAATAGTTATAGCGAAAAGTGCTGGGCCCAGAGGATCACCTTGTGGTACATCTCTCTGAGAAGAAATAGTGTTTCCGTCGAAAAATAGGTCACTTGGTTGAGCATAACATTGATAAACGTACGGATAAATTGAAGGAAAATCATTCATCACTGCGGCAAGCATAGTATCCCGGCGAAGCTCATTAAATGCGTTACGAAAATCCAACTTTACAACCGCCTTACTAGCACTGTGAGTAGAAGAGAAATAAACTCGGGTTGCGTGAACAGTTGCTTTGGTCCCATTAGGAACACAAACACCAAGCTGATGTGGGGATAAAAAGTTCTTAACTGGCTCACGTGTTCTAAAGTAAATTATTTTTTGACGATATTCTGCGCCAAATATTCCCAACTGCTATGGGCCGAATACCACCATCTTTTTTTTTTCAGTGCTGTAAGTTTGGCGCCAAAAATTAGCTGGCAAACTTCCATTGGTACTTTTCCATAAATAATTAAATTAAGTAGATCACAAAAGGATTTTAGTTTTTCTTTAGATTCCAGTATTTGACAAGAAAGAAAGTCTTTAAGAATTGAAGGATAAAGCCTATCGAGGCCTCCCGCACTGCCTGACAGAAAGGAGTTAATTGCTTTTTGAACCTCCATAGTCGAAACTCCTTGAAAAGTGTGTTGATCATCAGGAAAATCCGGCGCAATGAAATTGCCAGGGTGGGCAGGATGTTTCTCCAACAGGGTCTTTAATACAGAGGTATCCGGAGCAACAGCACAAGATATGCTAGACATGTGCCATTTAGGTGTCCCAGCTACTTTTTAGGTACGCGACACTTGGCACATATGATATTCATATGCTAAGTATGTACTTCAGCTACCTACAGTTTTAGGTACTTGTTACTCCTAATTGATATTTGCAACTATGTACCACGAATATAGCATTTATATACCAGGCTAAGTTTCGCACTCTAACAGTCATTTGCTTTTACGTCGTCACTTGGGACATATACGTGTCATGTTCTAGGTACATACCGTTTCAGATACCCTAACACCACAAGATGTACGTCCTTTAGATACATACCGTTTCAGATACCCTAACACCACAAATGTGCTAGGCATGCGCCATTTATGTGTTCTAAATTCATCTCCCACGTTTGATTCATGTGTTGCTTTTTTTTCCTAAGCGATTGTGTACTAGAAGCAACAAACGCATCAACTTTATTAGATGGCAACTGTCGCCGATCATTTGAAAGTGAATGTGGAAGAAAATAAACAGACACTCGTCATTTTGTTATAAAATTACATGGCGAGCAGAATTTATGATCCCAAACGGTTATCGTCGAATATACGCAGTTAAAGGAGCACTCTGATTAGCCAAATTTAAAAGACCTCAGTAATTTATCCCTCTACATGCGACGCTCTCTTCATCGCCTTCGTGGTCAAGTCGGAAGAGCACACGGCTAATAATCCAAAGATTGGTGATTCGCGCCCCCCTGGGGTATATTTTTTTTACTTGTGTAAAGTGTTTTTAGACTCGCCTTAATTTAAACACATTACGCATATAGGCGATTTAACATATTATGGGGAGCAATTTTGTGGTTCATTGACGCTTATGGCATGGGGAACATACCTAGAACATACTAGGCACGTTCTTAGGGCTAAATAACCGCACAAGCGTATTTCTGGTAAAATTCTAGCCTTAAAACATGTCAAATGACTCCCTTTGCATTTGAAACTTTGAATTGCAATCAAAGATGGCCGCAATGATACTTGCCATCGCATCATCTGATGTATCAAACCACTTTCAAGTTTCATCATCCTCCCTCAACCCATTCTCAATCACAATTGTGCTGAGGACTTTTTATTTCACTATGTATATCGATAGACTGTGTGAAATCTCCATAGTAAATAGATTTTAAAATCTACCTAAAAAGCTTATTACAACCAAGTAAGTACTTAAGAGAGTTACTGGCAAGAGGGTGTAATGAAAAGGGGTCGTGATATGAAATAAGTTGAGAATCACTAATCTATACTGAAATATTCTGTACCCAACACAGTGTAGTCTTAACCGGAATAAAATAAATGAAAAAGTCGGTTGCAAGCAGTGGTGCTATTCATCAGCTGGTTCCGACCGGTTCACTAGAACCGGTTGTTAAATATTTCGAGTTCGTAGAACCGTTTGTTATAACCAGACAAAATAGTAAATTTTACCCAGTTATACTCAGAAACAGTAAATTTTAGTTTAACTATCTTTGTTTTTAAAAATTCTCACAGCTAAAGGGTTAAATAAATGATTCCGTAGAATGAAGTATAAGCGGTTTATTTCTTAATCTCAAATGCTCAGATATCAAGAATGAAAACTGGGATCATGAATTTAGTGATGAGAGTGATTTACGTATATTATCAACACTTGCTGATCCATTGCTATATTAAGGTCTTTCCAATACTTTTTGACAGCCATCTATGTTGGGTAATTTGCTTCCTAGATATTTGCAGTAGTACCTAATTTCGTCACACCACCTTGTATTAGAATACTGTGTAGGGCACTTCTTGTCACTTGTGGTATCCAATAAAAAGAATGCTTTTGTCTACCTTGGTACGGTTTATTTCCTAAGAGAGTAATATCTATTTATGTACCTATCCACCTACTCTCTCTCTCTCTCTCTCTCTCTCTCTCTCTCTATATATATATATATATATATATATATATATGATATGTATGTGTATATACAGAACCGATTGTTGAAAAATTAGAATAACATCACTGGCTGCTAGTAAAGGGCAAGAAATCTTAACAAATAAGTTGCTACACGATTTTGAAATATATGTTTAAAATCATGTTTTAAACTGTTGAAAAAGTTTAAAACATGTTTTTTGTGTGCGTTTTAAAACATGTTTAAAACATGTTAAACATCTTTTTGATGTTTTAAACACATGCTTTGTTCTTTTTGAAAAAAAAACCTTTTTTTTAACGCTGGTACCAAAATTAGCTCTATACACAGTCATTTTAACGGAAGAGTGTAGAATTTGCTCTTGTCGATTACATTTTGAATAACAATTACAGGGCACTTTCTTCATATTTCCCGAAAAACGGGACATTTAGGCCTTCAGTTTGAGAATTACAAATAAACGAGACAACGGGTAAAAACAAAGAGACTGTCCCGGTTAAAACGGGCCATCTGGCCATCTTAACTTCTCAGAGTATTAGGCGATGGTATAAACAATTCGAATCCAAGTCACGGATGGTTTGTGTAAAGGGAAATCCAGTGGTCGTCCCCACGTAGCTTACCAGAAGAAAATGTGGAGTGCATTCGGTAAAATATTACATGTATGAATGTATGTCGTTCATCCTAGGAGTGAGGGAGTATATTGAACACCTACGATTTGGTATGAAAACACTTCATAAGTATCTTTGTACTAATATAAAATTGAACGACTCGGACAAAGATAATGGTATGTCATATTTTCTAATTTTTAAACAAACTGGAAAATAAGATTCAACACTCCCATGCAATTCAATGTAATGGCACATAACAAACAAATTTCCCCTGCCATCTCCAGGTAAATTTCAAGAATTAAATTACCTGCATACTGTTCTGTGGTTCGATGCCAATCCATTCCATCTAGTAACTCAACTTCACCGGAAGTGGTGTTTACCATTATCTTCGCCCGAGCCGCTCAATTAATCTGAAGTGTTTATGTTCTATTTACATTTTAACTAGAATGATTGTTTCTGAAACATCCTGTACTTTCAGTAGCGTAGCCAGGATGTGTGTTTGGGGGGGGGGGCAAGTGCTGTTATAGGCACATATAGAAAAATTACAAACACAAAAATATATAAACATAAAAATATATAAAAAAAATTACAAACATCAAAGTACCAAAATACATTGCCGGACCTCTTTGGGGGAGCGGCCCCTCTGAGCCCCCTTCCCTACGCCACTGTGTACTTTTAAACTACATATTAGTCCTGAAGAATAATGCAAGTTACATTTAGGTAAATAGGGTATTTTTGAAGTTTTTTTAAATTTTATTTTGAAAGGTTGTGGGTTCAATTTCTTGTCAACACTAAAAATGTCGGGGGTACATTCAAAAATTCTAATCGCCTTAATTTAAGTTGACTTATAAATTTACTAAAATATTATAACTTTAGGGAAGTCAGTGATGCAACTTACATCTCCATTTAGTGATGAGGGAATCAATGTCCATAAGCAGCATAAGCAATTGATGTGGCTGGCTAAAGCGAGGCTCATCTCTGTAGAAGGTTATCATAATGGCACCCTGAAGAGCTTGATGGGAGAATCGTCTCTCTCCTCGGATCATAAGAGCCTCGTGTATTGAAGGATCAAAAATAGAATCAAATAATTCCTTCCTTTTCTCGTAGTCTGTCAGCATATACTGACGGACCAGTTTGTTGGGATGCTCCTGAAACAAATATAATATAATACGTTGTATATATTGAGGATAGCCAAAGTTCCACGATTTTAATGCACAAGTAGACTGTATATAGTATGGTAGAAAAAAAAAGCAATTTCCACAGTAACAATGATATATAGCTACAATAGGATTTCACTAAATAACACGATAAATGTAGTGCTATTGAATATATTTGTACTTTCGATATCCAATACAAGTTCTTAACCTTTTTAGCCAACAATCTACTGCACATACTTTGAGTATTATCTTGATAAGATGTAAAAGGAGAAAACATTTAAAATTAATTTATCATTGTTTATATAAAGAAATTATATAGCCTATGGATTAATGATGAAATGAAAGGCAATTTTAGTAAATGTTTAAGCGACACACACACACATAACTATGGACATGTTTTAGGCTCCTCTTTGATTAGTATCATTTGTAGATATACAACTTATGTCTTAATAAAAAGATAAATAAATATGATTAATTATTCATCTAGATCTATCATATACAAGATGATTACGAAAATAATGGAAAATTCATATACTATAATCAGTGATGCCCCCCCCTATGTCTATGACGCACCCCCCCAATTGTCTATCCGTATGTGTTCTTCCATGAAAAAATCTTCTTTTCGATTAATTTTACCCCCCTCATCAAACATATTTATATAGATTTTAACCCCCCCAAATATTTCAATGACGCAGTTTGCGTCATAGCCCCCCCCTTGTGGGCACCCCTGCTATAATATGCATTCCTTGTGAGTTAGTAACATTGATCATATGTACACTGTGTCGGTCTTATGTTAGTGTAGTGTTGGGAAATATAAAAATCTTTAATTTAACGTCCTAATATTATATCCTTTCAGCTAAAAGAGACGGATGATTATGAAAGTGAACGATTGCTGGAATGGGAATGCGGGAGGAAGCTACAGAGCCCCGAGAAAACCCACAAATACGATGTTGTCCTTCACAAACTCACATGACCTTAGATCGAATCAGGGAACTCCTTGACAGCAGACATCACCACTTTATAACTGAGCCATTGTGTCCTCCTAATGTTATGTTGGGTTGAATAGTGCATGAGATGGTGTCCAATAAGCTAGACGTTGCTGATAAGACTTCTCAGATTTTCAAAAAGAGCAAATCGTTGGTGCGTGGTTAGTTAAGAGTATGTGTTGTTAGGCATATTGAAAGCAACAGCGATCAAGGTAATAACATACATAACTCGGGGTAAGAAATCATCAGAAGAAAAATAGTGGACGGAAACTGCAGGTTTACCTAGGTGAGAGGACTTGTACAACATTGAAGAGTAATGAGGAAGAACTATACAGCTAATCTTTGCACAACTGATTACAAAACTCAAATCAGCACTTGTTTCTAAAGTTACAATCTGATTAGAGCCACATAACCTCAACATCCGCGCTAATTACGATTTCGAGGGACGGGGTGAAGGAGGCTACAATTGACTGACGGTATCAAAACAGAAAAATTGTACGTCAAGACGAAGAGGTTAGCTAAAGACCGTAAAGCATGCAAACTTCTCAGTTGTGGCATGTAATCTTCCCGTAATGGCAAAATACCTATGATGATGATCTACCACTAACTAACAATGTCAGAATTTCAAATATGGAATTCGATCCCAATAAGTAATAAAACAATCATTCATAGCAGATTACAAATGTGTTAAACTTCAAGAACCTCATCATCGTCTTCACGTTCGATTTGTCTGTTTTGATATCGATCATTAATTGTAGTTTCCTTTGCTTCTCCCTCTCTTTCCTTTCACCATGCCCTCTAGCACGTCCTTCATGACACAGTTCCTTCTTAGTCAATGTTCCAACCAGTTTCTCTTCTTTTTCTTCTTCTTAATAATATCTAAAATTGATCTTTTCTCCCCATCATTTCTTATGCTCTCTAATTCGTTGTCCGCTCGACCCAGCTTATTCTCTTCATTTTTCTCTACACCCACATTTCGAAGCTTCCAGTTGTTTTTCATAATTTTTGCGTAAATGTCCATGTATCTGCCTCATACAGTACAATACTCCACACGAAGCATTTTATGAATCTTCTTTCTCAACTCTTTATTCAAGGTCCCATAAATTAGTATTGTCTCCCTCCTAAAGGCTTCTTTCGTCATTCCTGTCCTTGCTTTTATTTCACGTTCACACCTCATATCGTCACTAATAGTACTACCCAGGTACCGAAAACTAGTCATTTGTTCTATTTTTTCCACTCCTACTTCCATGTTTGACACCGACTGCTTTATTCCAATCACCATGGCTTTTGTCTTCCTAACATTTATTTTCATCCCATATTATTCACAGCCCTTCCTCAAGTTTTCTAACATCTTATTGATTTTTATTTCAGATTCTGCAACAAGAACCCTATCAACTGCAAGCCGTATACACCTAATCCTTCTACTTCCTACTGAAATGTTGTCTTCATTATGTAGGCTCTTTCTCACTAGTTATTAAATGTCGTCTTCTAGATAGTTATTATATATTGTTGGCGAAAGACAGCAACCTGTCGAACTCCCTTCCAATTGCACTCTCCGCTATCATTTCCTTCCCAATTCTAACACTTAGTTGTTGGTTCATATTTAAGTTTCTTATGAGTCTTCGATCTTTCCACTCCAACCCAACCTCCTTTAGAACTTACAACAACAATTCACAATTCATGCGGCCAAAAGCCTTTTCTAGATCAATAAATACCATATACACCTCTTTCTTCTTTTGTATAAACCTTTTATCCGTCACCCTTAATAATCCAATTGCATCTCTTGTGCCCTTACCTCTCCTGAACCCTAACTGCTCCCCCTCAACTTTTCAATTTGTTCTGCCATACGATCTTCTGTTCAGAATTCGAAGTAAAATTTTTGCTGCATGAGATATGAGACTAATAGTTCTATAATCCTCACATATCTTAGAGATTGTAGGTGTGAGGATTATAGAACTATATAAATGAATAATCTATATAAATGAAAATTTATGTTTCTGCTATAAAGAAAATCAAGTTGTTAGTAATTATTAATTATTTTAATTCTTTTACCTCAGCATGTTTCTTTTGTTGTTCTAATAACTTCTGTACAGCACTACGATATTTTCCCCAGAAATTAAAGCCATGTTGTTCCAGTCCAGGTGTCCTCTCCAACCAACTCTGTACCAAATCAGCCAACGATGGTTCCTCTTCTGATTTTTTAATTAGCTCCATTGCTCTTTCATCGTGACCAAAAACTTTGGCATAATTCTGACTATGTTTCAATCTGTTCTCCTAAAATAGACGAACAGTTTACCATTTAAAATCTTAAGTTGGAAATTAAAAACAATTGTAACTTATTGTTACAGTGATTCAAAAAATCTTTTTCATACCCTCCCCTTTACCCTTTCCATATAGATTTTTCTCTCGGTACTTGTGTACTTAAGGATTTCAATTTTACATAAAATTGTAATTTTAAAAGCCCATAAACCTAAATAATATATTTAATTAAGATTAAATACGTTATGAACTGAAAATAAAATGTTTTAAGACGTTCTATTAAATTTTATTTCATTTAAGGATCCGCACTTTGCCGAGAAACAGAATTCTCAGTTAATAAATAAACGTAAAAGGCCTGTAGCATCAAATTTTCTTTCTTTGGGATTACAATAGTAGAGTTTATCATTTACAGTGTTCTTTATAATTAACAAGCTGAAATAATTAATAGAAAATGCTAGCAATGAATTTTTTTTCTTCTCGTCACATCTAGTACAGGTGGATGGAAGAGATGTGATTGGGTAAATTACAGCTTCCAGATATCTAGAAACCTGGAGGATGAAATGAAGAAGTGTTTTTCTTCTTGTGTCATTTCTTCGGCAAGAATGTGCAACTATTTTTATCGTCAAAATTTACAGTTTTAAAAGTCTTTATTCATTAAGTGCAATCACTTTTCAGAAAATTAATGGAAATACATAAATATTTTAGACAGTAAGTAGTGTATGATATGCATTGGGAATCATATTTTTCGGCCTATAGGAATTAAATAATATTAATCCTTTCATGCATGAATTATGTTCTCATTGGCATATGATGATTATTATTTTATTTTTTTTTTTTACAAATTGTCCTTGGTGTACTAAGTCATGTAAAACCGAAAATTTTGAAATTTGATATTTTCTTAACAGAATTTAATCATTATCTTGATCTGTCCACTTGATTGGACCTCATGCATTTTGAGTAAAATAATGATTTCTATATTTTGGAGCATATAGATGGCAAAATGACACTAAAAATAAATGGAATAAACGTTGTATTTTAGGAAACTTGAATAGTTGTTTAGGTACAAGTAATAAGGGTTAAAAATCAACATATTCATCAAAATCGTACGTATAACCACTACTCCCTGCCATTACCCAAATTTTCATGCCCCAAGCTTTCGGCTTCTTGCGTATGTATATTGCTTTATATTAAGTTCACCCTTGAATGGCATGATTTTCCCGTCAATGCATTGATACTTTTCATCATTCACAGCAAATTGGAATCTCCCTTCAGTACATATCGTAACTTATAGTCTGTAATTTCTATCTCGAGGCTGTGAATTATCATAGAAATGAAGATCTCCATATAAGGTCAAACAGGTTTATGATATTGTGTCAGCTACAACTTTACAATGTAAACCTTCCTCTGAAGACCAACACTATCGTCTTTTAGGGTAACATATAAGTCATTACAAGATTTATTCCAAGAAACATTTTGAGTTCACCTGGAGTCAATCTAAAATGTTCCTTGCCATTTTGATTCGCATACAGATTGGTCTGAAAAAGAATGTCATTTACATGATCATCTGTAAACAACTGTGAAAACAAGTAAGTTTGCTCATTTCCTGTAATATTTACATTGTTATTTCCAAGAAATGGAGGAACATTTTCAGAAAATTTATTGTCACATTTTGACCATATCACTTTTGCTAGTTGTTGTCTTTGGTTTCTTCTACTTAGTTGAGGATCTTCATTTTCTTTTTCTACATTAGCTGATAATGATTCACTTCTGTCATTCTCAACATGCTGAGTAACGTATGTTTATGGCAGTTTTAGTGTACAGATCTACATGTTTTTGATTTCAATATGATTCTAGGTATGATGGTCTATTTGGGAGGTATTTTGAAGACACCAATTTAGTCTGACATAACGTGTTGAAGTCAAGCGTGGTGACATCAACTGGAAATCAAACCCAGATTAGTCAGAAGGTTTGATGAGGCTTATTGGTTGCCACAGAGGCTCCAATTATATTTTTGTAAGTGGCAAGCAATACTTTTTGCAAAAAACAATCATATCTTTATTAGATGCATAAAGTCTACTACAGTGGACAAATTTCTGCAGACAAATGTGTTTCAAGTGCATGCCGTCCACTACATGGGACATGTCTGTTTTGATGATTTGTGTAGATACAAGAACAAAATCTGATAATATCATGATGTCAGGTTGTTTGAGATTGTAAGAAAGAAAAGAAAGAAATACCATTTGCTTGGCACGCCCTTCTTAGAAGATGTCAGCAGATGTTCCAGAAGAACTCGCCATGCCTCTTTCTTTGCCTGTTTCAATCATGCACTGGTGATATAACACCCCTACCTTCAGAGTTTCAAGCTAGGTGGCTGAAAAATTGAGATCGCCAGGCCACCCAGCTAACTTCTATTGATGAACAATGCACTTGGTTTGAGGATGGAGAGTTACGACAGTACACAATTGTAACCTATCAGCAATGTTCACTCCAGTGGACATTATGCACAAAAGGGTTAAAGCTGATAATGGATATTGCGTTGGTTAAATAGGCAGCCATCTTGGGAAAGCTAGCGAACATAAATAATAAATGCTGGAATATAAAATCTTCTAGTTTATTTTCTCAGTCGCTCACTGCTGATTCTTGTATATTTGAAAGAAAATATAATTACATTTTAGTTTTTGATTTGACTCAAAATTTCAAGATGGTAGGAGGTAGTGTTTTTGTGATGTGTGACAACAGCCATGCGGGGCTAAATAGGTGGTAAGTGCTGCAACGTGTAGTATGTAGTCTGCTAAATCCTTTTTCTCCCTATAAACCTTCAGTTTCTAGGTGAGTTTTTTTTAACATCACAAAATTATGGGATAAATAGTAAGATCATAGTTTACATTCTCTCTCCCCTTTTTGTTCTTTTGCCATAATCTGCAAATAACTCAAACATGGTTTTAAGCAGCTTTAATAATGTGTTGTGATCTCTTTCAGGGAAGGTTCTAGGACCCTGGGCCGGTTTTACACATTTTACGAATGTCAGTTTACTTACCTTGTATTCTTCTTACAGTCTCTCATCCTCCTTCGGTCATGAAATAACGAGAATAAGGTGCAATAAGTTATATTTTAATATGTTATTATAATGTACTATTTACACACGAACTCGGAGATAATTGATTTGTTCCTCGTTTTATATTTATTTTCATATATGGCCATAACACCATTTTGGTTTTGTTGGTCATTTTGAAATAGAGGTGAGTTTGCTTAGATTACATATCGAAGATCATAACTATTTTTCTTTTAGTTGTTATACTTTCTACGTGCGAGAAAGGTTTCATCTTCCATGGTTGTTCGAGGTCATCCTATTTGGATGTTTTTAAAAAGTAATTTTTGAAAAGAGCACTTTCTTCATTTGTACTCTTGGAAAAGGGGGGAGTGTTCTAGAACTAGCTCTTTTAGTTTCGTGTTATAGAGCCATGTATTGCACTGGTATGAAATAATGAATTCAACCCTTTTTGTTTCAGTTTGGTGCTCTTTTTCAGCCCACTCCAGAGTGGGTAGTTTATGATCCGTTCGTAGTTTGAGATTAGAGCTGTTAGCCTCGTATAAGCTTATTGTTGATAAACAGAGCCAATTGACAGACTGCAAATGTACATGATATTTAATATAATTTCTTGAAATGGACATTAGAAATTTCGTTTGTCAGTGTGCGTATATGTTGAATTATTCGTGAATATGATAGTAATGTTTTGTTTATTGTTAGGTAAGCCTGATATTTAAGTAAATAATTCAGTGCTAGTATTGCACGAGATATAAACAGCTAATAGAAAGAATAAAAGGGTTATGGAGCTTCGTAAACCGAAATAGGCCTATTGTTTACATAGGTGTTTGTGGCGGTAAGGGTGTTACTGAAGCGAATAAGTTGGAAATGGTATACTTAGTGAAGGTAGTAGAAATGGTAACTTAAATAGGATTTTTTGAGATTAGTCAACATAGAGAAGGACTAGTTTAGATGGATGTAATTGGAGTTTTCGTGGAGTATTTTTCTTTCATAACGTATCATATGCATACAATACCCCAGGTGGTATTGTGTACATATGACAACCTATAATACAAATAGTTAGTGGCGTATTAATAATATTATTATAGTATGGGATTATTGAGTCTATGGGACTATTTCATGAATTGGTTAGTGTTTCGTAGTACTGACGAGTACTTGAGAATATATATATATAACTTCGTGATTATCATTATTATTAGGAGTATGATAAAAACCCACCATATAAATATAAAGCACAATAATGAATATAAAAGTACTCATGTATTCTTGTACTTGAGGCAACAAGATAGAAATGAGTGAGTGTGTGTGTGAATGTGATCGGAGTCTCCCAGACCTTTTGTCGAGCACTATAATTTCAGGAAAGTTAATTTATATAATTGGTTTGAGTGGAAATTAATTGTAGCTTGGTGTGTATATGAAGGCGAATAGTATAATAACATCGATGTGTAGAGATATTTCTCGAAACTTAGTAAACACGTCTGTGTATTTGTTGAAATTTTAGTATACCATATATTTACAATATTTCTAATAACGTGAAAAGATTTAGTAAGGAATAAGTAATACATGTCAATACATCCTAGGGACTTTTTAAAAAAATTTTAGTTTTTTTTTTAAATTTTACTGTTTTCTATATTTGAGTTAAGTACTTTCTTATCAGTTTGCTTTCATGTGAGGGGAAGTTTTCATCTCTTTGTATACTTCATGACGTTTGTCGTGATTCGTTTGGGACAGAGCGATATCGTGGTGTGGGTGAATGTGTGTGTGAACTAACTGTGAAGAAATTTAGCGTTATTTCTCACCATCGATGGATTAGTAATTTAAATATCTGAGTTGATTTCATGCGTTCTGTCTGGACATGTTATTTATCTCTTAGTGAAGCTCGCTGACATTCTGATTGCTCGATAATAACGATAATCGATTGCCAAACCTCGGGATGAAGAATTGATAATGACAATGATTTAAAATATTAGTTATTTAGTCCACTTTTGCTTGGACTTTTTTCTTATCAGTTTTCTAGATCTGTAGTTTTATTTTTTTTCTATTGTCTTCTTTTCTTTTCAACCGACTCTGGTGGTAACCGAGTTTGTTATGTAGAAATCTCTAAATTTAAAGGTAAACAAGCTCTGGGATGTAAATCCTAGTCCTGAAAAACACCTGGCGGATACTGAATAATTATAGGGCAGGTAGGAAGGGGAACTCTAATAGTGGTCCTTTTTCGTATCTCTGCTTGGTCACAGACTTCCAGCGGGTTTCAGGATAATATAATCGGTCTGTATCGTGAGGACCATACGTTTTTGGTTATGAATAATCGTTTTCGGCTTACATCAAGTAATGTTTGCACGCGTTTTGTTATCTTTGACGACCCTAATTTGTTCGGTCTCTTTTTCCCTTTCCTCTGTTCTTTTCCTTGTATCTCTGAACAACGATGACTCCAAGATATCGATTATTCAAAATTTAATAAGCTAGCGTCATTAGGAATGGGGAAAGGTTAAATTTTAAGTTATATGAGTTCTTTTTATTTATCGGATTGGAGGCGTTCGATGGTCACAGTTTTTTTCTTTCCTCTAACAAATTTTTCGTGCCATTTCTTTTTTCTTTTGTTTTTATGTCAGTTCATATTCTCTTTGATATAGATAATTTTTGTATCCATGATAGAGGCATCTTTTAACAGATGACATTTTGAATATATATATATATATATATATATATATATATATATATATATATATATATATATATAAATCCGATTATTGATATGCAATAGTTTGCATTTTATTTTATTTTATTTTATTTTACAAATTATTCTTATTTACAGAGCTTATAACTGATGTTTTAGGGATTCTGCAATAAGTTTGTCAGTAGCGGCTCGTAGTCTGTACAAGCACCGGTTGCAATGTTGTAATATCAAAGGTATGTAGGTACGCGCAAGTGTTCCCCTCCCCCAGCATTCTTGAGTCTTATCCAAGAAATATTCAGGAAATATGAAGGGGAAAGTCTTTTAAGCTCTATTTGTATATTATTGATTAAATTATTTCTCTAATATTAATTTAATATATAAGCTATTTCCTTTTTTCCAAACAACCACTATCAGTGTATGTTTATACACTATTTATATACAAAACCTCTACACTCATGTTATTGAACACGAGATAAATCGAATATATAGTGTGTGCTGTAAGCCATGAATGATGGCGTTAATCCGAAAAGCAGAAAAAAAGCAAGAAAATTGCATGCACGCAGTTAAACAAAATTATTTAATTATATAAACTATGCATTATTTTAGAATGGAAGGTCTTTCTTCGATCTTTCGGGCTGCAAATTTTTCTATGACCTTATTGAAATCTGAAATGCTGCTCGCCAAGTTTCTCTGAATAGAAAGCATCGCTACCGGAAATATTTTCCGCTTTATTTTCTTTAGGGTCCAGGAACACCTCTCTCCTCCGACAATATGCATTTTGTTAGCATTTCTTTGTATAAATATACGGAACAAAAAGTCCACTTTCAGGAACCACGTATTTTTTTGTCTGTAAAGAAGCATGAAATCTAAGATGTTTTCCTTTGAAAATGAAAAAAAAAAGTTTAACATTCCAGCAAATTAGGCTAAAGAAGACAGATGAGTATTGGAAGTGAATGATTTGATATTAATTTATGCTCTCCGCCGGAAATCGAACACGGAATCATGTGCACGAAAGACACAGAGCTAGGAATTAGACCAGTAGTAAGACATTTTCTTCTTGAAGACTCGATTGACACCCCCCCCCCCCCCGAATAGGATTTTTTTAAAAATAAATCTTATCCCAAGAATTTTCACCTTTGTATTATAAATGTTAAATAAAATCTATTGACTTCGAACGACCGCCCCCCAAACTTTCAGCCTGGATCCGTCCCTGTTACCACCAGACTTATATTTGTTGTTTGCGAGTTTATGTTTTGTGAATAACTTCTTTCTTCCACGCATCTGTATCTTCCTCATCCTATCAATTGAGTCAAGCGCTGCTAAGCGGAGGAATTCGTAACTATTACAGAAGCTGACCAGTTGCGGCAGAAATTGCAACCGCAAGGGACCAATACGGGAAGATAGGAGCGTTGCAAGAATAAATCCACTTCCCCATGTTAAGAGATAGGAGCTCGCTGCCATACGCTCAATATTACTCCTTCCAGTGGCAACGTTCGCTGCCACTGGAAAGGTAAATCTCTCTCTTTCTTTCCGTTTTTTTAATTGACTTTTTTCAGAAATGCATCAATACTGTTTTGCGCTCAAGAGCAAAGGTTTATTTTTTACTGATGCACTACTTTAACACTCAAAAATATTTTTAGTATTAAAAAAAATATCCGGTTGCACAACTATGCAACGTATAGTACCAGCCGCCACTGGAGTTTGTGATCTTGGAGTCGTTCTCCATTTTGCTGAGAAATTATTGTCCACTAGATATAACTACGATCCGATATTCACAATGATTTGATAGACTATATTTCTGCCAGTCATGGCAGAATACTACCATTAACATCAGCTAGGCCTAGCTAATCACAAATAAACAGGAATATTAAGCACATGCGTACGCAATTAACAGTATTTTCATTGTGTAAAATATCTCAATGTGTTAAAAAGGAACTTGTTTATTGATTAAAATTTTGGTTGGTAATTTGCTGTTTTTTTTATGTATTATTTTGATTTTAATGATTGATGTTTTCACGAGAATACTATTGCCCGTATATACAAACTTCCGTTATTACGAATTTAAATATTTACTATAATATCTTTGCAACTATTTTGGTATATTCTTTTGCTAGACTGGGACTATATGGCAATATCTGTAAGTGAATGTAGTTATTCAAAATTCTGTTTCATACCGTAATACCAATGTTTAAGACTCTTGGATATTAAATAAGAAAATCTTTTGTAAATTGCTTGTTTTTGCATCAATTTCAATTTTGTGCGCCGTCTCCCTTAGTCTGCGATAAGTGTACTGACGACATTTTCTGGAACTGCAGCTATGTTCCAAATTTTAAACCATTGTTCGAAATAAATTGATGGAAAAGATTAAATATTAATGTTTATATTCAATGTTGCCATGTAAATTCAATATCTGTGTATGATTTTTCTGTACGGGCGAGAGTATCTCTGTTAACTACACAAGTTTTTCGTAAACAAATTCGAAGCAATCATTCTACCCCAAAATACTTCCAACAACCAAAATGAAAGTTTAACTGGTATTAATTTAGTGCGTTCACCCTTATAAAACAGTGTTTCCATAATCATTTATTTGGAGCTGCCAAAGTGCGAAATCACATCTGATTCATATCTTTCTAGAAGTGCAAATAGTAATAGGTTACCGCAGATAGTCAAATATATCTGAATCAAAATAAATTTTAGAAATCAATTACCATATAATTTGGATAAACAGGAATAATGTGCTGAGAAGATACCTAGGTTATGAATTACCATGATTTCGAATATGTTCAAAATACAGTGAAACAGTTAACTGGAAGCAATTATTAACTTACCAAAACTGATTTACTAAATTTTATTCCTATATACACCCACCGTCTTCTTCACAAACAGATAATTTGCTCAAAGACATATATTGACAACATAGTGGAACAGTTATATATATATATATATATATATATATATATATATATATATATATATATATATATATATATATATATATATATATATATATATATATATATATTGTTTTGAAATAATTCTGGAAGAATCTGGAAAAAATCACAATATACTTATTGCTATGGAACATTTCCCTGAGAACTAAGATCCAAAATATTTGTTTTACTTTCTTTATATTTTTGAATGATTCAATTTGTACAATGTTATTAAAAATTTCATGGACACTTACTTGCTGTGGCAAATAAAGCCATAAGAATTTTTTTTTATCAACTGTTTTGAAAAATTACCTGAAATTACAAAGCTTATGTAAAACACTGATGAAAGCATATTACTGTTTACTTCCATAGTGGATGGAGACGAGACATTTCTATTTTGAGAACTTAATTTGTTTATTTTTGCAGTTTTATTTTTTTATTTTATTTGAATATGTTGAAGTATAGATTGTAAATAAAATCCAGTTGGAAAAATGTTTCATTTTATTTCCTATAAAATGTATTAATAGATTAATGAAACCTAACAAACAATTTTAGTGTAGTTATGATTTTATTTACTTATGCGTAAATTTTCAGGTTGATGTAGTGGTGTGGATTTACTGTTTGTTTTACAGAATATTTCGATAGTGAATGTTTTAAACTAACAACTTAGCAGTCCTTCCTTTTATATATGAAAGTAGAATTAATACCCGGTTTAGGCATACACTGAATCAATGTCATTCGAACTTATGAAGTAATATCTGATTATTATTATAATCTCATTTAAATACGAGGGTAAGTCAACTGAAAACCATAAAAGTAGAAATAAAAATCCGTATATGGAGCCAGTGAGCTGTAAGTTGGCATGCCTGTTTACGATAGTATGCCGGATGTCTCCTAGGTGGCAGCAGCCGGCAGATGCACAAACACCGGCGCAACAACAGTTCCAAAATGGCAGCCCCACTAGCCACATGCACCAGCGAGGAGCAGCGTTCTGTGATTCGGTTTTTGCGAAATGAAGGTGTGAAACCGATTAACATTTTTAGGCGAATGAAGGTTCAGTATGGAGATGCGTGTTTGTCACAGACACAAATCTATGAATGGTGCCGGAAATTTGCAAATGGTGTTACGTCTGTGGCCGATGCTCCACGTCCCAGCCAGGCTCGGCGCGTAGAGACTCCAGAGACCATTGCAGCTGTTGAAGCCATCGTTTTGGAAAACCGCCGTGTGACAATAGACGAAATTGCAGCATGTGTACACATGAGTCATGGATCGGCACATCATATTGTGAATGATGTTCTCCAGTTTCATAAGGTGTATGCAAGATGGGTGCCCCGACAACTGACACCTGAACTGAAACAGCGACGTGTTGATGCGTGCGAAGACCTTTTGTGGCGTGCTGAACGTGACGGTAATGCCTTCCTGTCACGAATCGTCACTGGTGACGAAACATGGGTGCATTACCATCAGCCTGAAACAAAGCGAGCGAGCAAGGAGTGGCGCCACTCCTCATCACCGAAACCCAAAAAGGTCCACTCCGATAAAGAGGTACGCAACGCGGTGTACGAGTGGTTGCGCCGTCGCCCAAAAGACATTTTTCTGCAGGTATTCAGGCTCTTCCGAAGCGCTGGCGGACTTGCATTGAACGAGGAGGGAACTATGTTGAAAAGTGATTTACTTCTGTACCCTGTGTGACCAATAAATAATATTTAAAAAAATAATTATGGTTTTCATTTGACTCCTCCTCGTATGATCTAGATATATTCAGTGCTGCATAGAACAGAAGAAGATAGAGTAATCGTTGAAACAGCGACTAGTCAAAAATAGTGAAATAATTTCGTTACAGAATTAGATTGTGAATGTTTTCTTTCTAGGCTATTCTTTAATATGGATAAGTTTGATATCTTCTCTTCTTTCTCTTTCTATTTACTTCTCTTCTTCTTTCTTTTCTTCCTTCCTTTTCCTTCTTTCTTCTTTTCCTAGTCTCTACTACCATACTCATGTCATCTTATTCTAGAGACAGCCTTATCTAACACACGGTTAATTTATTTATTTTGGTTTCTAAGGAGACCGTTGCTATAGAGATGACATAAGAGATGAGGTTAGACAATGTTTAATAATAATAATAATAATAATAATAATAATAATAATAATAATAATAATAATAATAATAATAATAATAATAATAATAATAATAATAATAATAATAATTCGCGTACAATAGGGATGTTGCTACGAGCCATATACAGAGTGTATATATGCTCTTTCCCATCTATGCACATATTTTCTAGTGAATTTCACTCGAGTTTTGTACTTTTGCTCACACACACACACAAAAAAAGACCTACTTCTCTCTGCACTTTAGAAGTAGACGATTGCAATACATTGCTGAGTACGTAGTTCATGCTTCTTCTACTAGAGGCGTGCTTGATCGAACAACTGCCGACTACAGTGCAAACTTCAAAGTACTTCTCTTTGAATGTTCACGTCCAAGACCAATGTAATATCACGTGAAAAAAAAAGTGCATTACTTATTGATCTCTCCTTCTGGTTAAGAAAAGAAAAATACAGGGTGGCCCAAAAGTATATATACACCCTTGTATTGATCAAATATAACACTCTAGTTTATGGATTCATTTGCTTCGACTGTTCCGGGCTTAACTTATAAGTAAAAAGATGTTAAGAACAAGTAACAAAGAAACTAGGTCTACCTGTTTAATAACAATAAGAAGTGATATAAAATGCAGTGAGCTGATCAGTACGAGACTGTATACCTACTCTGTATATATTTAGTTTGGCATATTACGCCAGGCAAAGAAGCGCAAACAGACCTCTTGTGACAATGTTAAGAAACTAAAAATTAGTGACACTCGGGAGAGCTGAATGTTGCTCTTCAACGTTACTAAAACCATATTTTCTTCATTTATTTAAAATATATGAAACTGATTTATGCAAGGAAATGGAATTGCAGCAAGTTTCCAACCGCTTGGGTACTACATCATACGTTTGACACTTTAACTGGAGTTCTGTAATTTTAATTTCCTTCTTGATTTTAGAGACTGAACGAAAGCGCTGCAGTTTCCCGAACGAGTAAGGGAGAAATGAAGTATGAAAACGAGAAAATTGAAAGAAAATGTAAAGATCTCATTGACGAATGGAACTATTAACATAGTGAACTAAGGATTGTCCACGAAATATAGAGGCGCGGCATCAGCGAACGAGCAAATTCCGCTGATAGTTTGCAAAATGGCCTTAAAAGGACAAAAATCGACATGAAAATGCTTTTAAACAATTTTTGTTTACAATGGGGGTCTACACATACAAGTATGACTATTGAGTTTTCAGTACCCACAAGTTTGTTAGTTTATTTTTCACCAAAAAATCTACTATTTTTGTTTTTCGTGATGTTAAAACACCTATTTATTTATAATGGATTAAAAAAAAACCCTTGCCACAGAGTTTTTAAAACATTTTATTTTAATACTTTCGCGAGAAAGGTTAAAAAAAAGGAAAGACTATAATTAATCCGTGAAGCAAATAATCCGCCGCCCCGGATAATCGAGAATTGACTGTATTATATTTTCAATGTTACAGTCACAATGCAAACATGATCACTTTGTTTTAGAAAATGTAAATAGGCCTATATAGTTAATGAAAAAAAATGAACTTCAAATTAATTGAAATGTTTCAGTTTAACGCCCTACGATTATCCCCTTTAGGTTAAGGGAGACTGATGATTAAGGCGAGTGAATGATGATCAAAAATCGATGGAATGAGAATGTGGGAGGAAACAGGAGTACCCCGAAAAACCAACGGGCATGATGTTGCCTAAACACAAGTTTCCTTAGCCGGGGATCCAACCAGAAACCCCACGCACCAGAGGTAAGCACTAGGGATGGTACCGAGACCGAGACTAGTCTCGGTCTCGTCTCGGTCTCGTCTCGAATTATCGAGACGAGACCGAGACCGAGACGGACTTTTATATACCGAGACGAGACCGAGACCGAGACGGACTTTTAAATACCGAGACGAGACCGAGACCGAGACAGACCTCTATAAATCGAGACGAGACCGAGACGAGACTTAGGTCAGTCTCGAAAGTCTCGGTCTCGTCTCGAATATTGATATTGATAAATACTAAAATTGCCTTCACTCAAAATTTGTTTCGTTGCTGTGTTAGACAATATGAGAACGGTTGACTGATGTACAGTGGCGTATTTAGGGGTGGTTATCGGGCTCAAACCCCTCCCGAAATAAATTTGTGTTAATTTTTTGCATTGCACGTACAACGCAAATGTTTCTCACTCGTTCCTCAACAAAATCCACTGCTGATGCGAATAGAATTCTCTCTCTCTCTCTCTTTCCCTCCCTCCCCCTCTCTCTCTCTGTCTGTCTGTCTGTCTCTCTCTCTCTCTCTCTCTCTCTCTCTCTCTCTCTCTCTCTATATATATATATATATATATATATATATATATATATATATATGGTCGCGGTGCCACCCAGGTTCGCCCTGCATGGGTTCCCGGGGCCCAACTTTAATTTTAAATGGAAGCAAGGGGTGAGTGGCACCTCGTTCGATGGATCTTGAAAAACTAAAAAGCGTTGTGGCAAAATATCTTTCATATCGGGCACTGTATTCAAAATGGCCGCCAAGAGATGTTGCCTCTATCAGATACAGTAAAACGTGCAGTACCACTGATATGAACACGGTTGAACATAAATGAACCGAACAGAAACTCAAATAGAAAATGTCATGTGGCACATCGATTGATATTGTCGCAGAGACTCCCAGGGCCACCCTTCAGGCCCAGGGCCCAGGGCGCAACTTGAAAATTGTAAATGGAAACATGGGGTGAATGATACTTCGTTCGACATATCTTTAAAAACTAAAGAGTGCTGTTGCAAAAGATTGTTCATATGGGTCAACATTTTCAAAATGACCACCAAAACATGGTAGCTGCATCCGGTAAAACGTCCAGTATCACTAATATGAAAACACCAGAACAAATATTCGAATAGGAAACCACAGAGGGTATTTACCATTCTATAGCTCGGGAATGTTGCATCAGTCGAAAAGATGATTAGAGTGAAAGTGCCATAATGGAAAGAAAGAAATCTAACTCCTAGAAAATAATCGCTCCAACCTCACTCCGTAAGTGAGTGAAGCGCGAAGGATCGGTGAAATTGCAAATGAGAGCCTTAGTTTTTGCAAATTGTATCTACGAAACAAAGTTATTTGAAATGTGTTTTTATAAGATATAAATGTCTCTGTAATGGGATAAAGTATGTAAAATTCTTGTTAAATGGTACCTTCCATTTTGATTGCAGGCAATAGTTTGATGCAAAAATGAATCAACTGAAATGCGAAAAAAATTTGTCGAACAATGCAATTTTAGAACAATGTTTAAAAACGTTGGTTTTGTTCAACAGTCGTCTGCATGATATTCGTTCGCTTCTTTTCCTTCTATGTCTTCTTGCGTGTGATAGAATATGAGTTTCACTGAGATGTCCACATTCACATTCCGAATAACTTTCAACGGTAATTTCAGTTGCGATTCTTAGTAACGAAACGGTACATACTGATCCAGATATGTCCCAAAAATCTTGCACGCAATGCGTTAAATTATCAGAGGCAAAGGGGCGGGTAAAATGTTGTTAAACTTGAATTTTACCTTATTTTTATTCACCTTATTTCACTTTATTTTTATTCGTTATAGTACCAGTCATTTGTATACACAAGTGTTTCAGACAAACCATATCAATTGCAAATAAAAAGTGAGGTTCTCATTTGAGATTTTACCATTCATTCCCGCTTTACCTACTTACGGACAGAGATCGGAAAGCTCATTTTCTATCATTTCCTTTTTTGCATCATGTCAATTATACTTTAATAATCTTTTTCTCCGTTGCATTATATTCGAGCCGTGGAATGATAAATACCCTCTGTGCTTTCCTATACGAGTTTTATTCTGTTCATTTATCTCCAACTATTTTCTTATTAGGGGTCTAGTGGTACTGGACGTTTTATATAATACAGGCACCATGTCTTGGCTTCCATTTTGAAAACGGTGACCGATAAGAAAAATCTTTTGCAACAACACTTTTTACTTTTTAAAGATCTATAGAACGAGGTATTACTCGTCCCATGTTTCCATTTAAAATTTTAAAGTTTGGCCCTGGTACCCCATGAAAGGCGGCCCCGGGAGGCGCCGCGACAACACCATTCGGTGTGCCCCATGGTATTTACTATTTGAGTTTTTGTTCGGTTCATTATGTTCAACCGTTTTCGAGATATCCCCGTGGAAAGATTAAAATGGGCCATGGGTATATATAGCCGCGGACACAGTATATGATCAAGGGAGGGGCTAAACCATGGTTTACCGCTTTATCCAGTGTAAAGAAAGTAGGATTGAAGCCCATTTTATCCAGTGCATACCTGAGCGTTAAGGGGGGCTATAGTCCCTATAGCCCTCCCCTAGGATCTGCTATATATATATATATATATATATATATATATATATATATATATATATATATATATATATATTAAAAATGCTGAAATTTTGTACCAAGTTGGGAAATTCTTCTTGATACTCTGGAATAAACAAGCAATGTTGCTAAAGCAAAATAAAGTTGTATTTTCTCAAATTGCGCTACGTAAAGTATTACATATTTAGTTATTTAACAAAACCACAATAGAACATACATTATTTATGTAGCTTGGAAATCTCTAATAACTCAAATGGCATGGACGGTGCAATGCGCATCAACTGTACCTTAGCGTCAAATACTGTGATCTTGGTATAATATATTTCGAATGAATGAAGGAACAAAGTTACAAGAAACGGAAAATTTAAATGTTTCTAAAGACTTTACTTCGAAAACGCGCTGACATATCACGTCTCATCATGCAGACTTCAAATAGAGTCCAAAAGACTTAAATGCTTATAACGCCATTTACAACAATTGTTATTTCAAATCGCTTCAGAGATACCAAACACATTGGTAGTGATTTTTATACTGCTTAAAATGACGCATTTTTATTAATTTTTAATAATGATTATTGCTTTCCTTTGCTTCTATAACATTACAACAGTTTTTGGTGGTTTTAATTACAAGTCGCAGTTACATTATTTTAAGCAGTGTTGCCCACTTAAATAGATAGCTAAATATTATTCTAAATATGTGCAAATAAGGTAGATAAACCGCAAAATATTTTAAAATTACTCGTAACTTGTTTTATGGTGCAAGAATGCTTTCAAGAGACGGTGTTTTTCATAGTCATTTTGGCTACTTATAATGTTAATGTTTAAATCTTCGTTCCAGCAATACATATAAATGCAAATTGTAACTGAGATTAAGTACCGGTAACTGATACATTTTCAGTAACACTGGTTGTTCCCCTTAAGCCTTAGGCCCAGTGTTGAATTCAGTCATTTTCACCCGGGGGGGAATATGAACTCCTCGGGGGCAGGGGAGTTTGGGTGAAGTAATTTCTACATTTTGTGATTGAAATTTTGAGAATTTCTCCGGGGGGGAATAAATTTTCTTCGGGGGAGAAATTCCCCCCCGGGCTACCCCCTGAATTCATCCCTGCTTAGGCCTGGTGTACACTTTAGATTAAGATCGTGCTTAATTAAAAATTCTAATTGCACCTTAATGACATTTCACTCGCTTTAGTTTGACCACCGACCACCTCAAACACGATCCATACCATATAGCTATATGCAATTATTCAAGAACTTACAGTTAGTAATACACAGTGTTCACTTTTGTTTTGTTTTGTTTTAGTTTAACGTCCCACAGTTATGCTAGGGCGGCTAAAGGAGACGTGGAGCTAATAATTATAGTGGAATCCGAACCACTTCGGTCGTTCAAATTTACCCCTACCGGAAATCGAACTCGGGACCACGCGAACCGAAATCAAGAGTTGTAGCCGCTAGACCAAATGGGGTCCTCACATTGTGTTGATTTAAATCATTCAGTCAGTGTTGTCGGGTCCGATGATTATAAAGTAGCGTGTCTGTACTCCGAAAGTAGCGAATTCGAACTATTTGTAGCCCAAGAAATGAATACTGATGGTGCTAATGAAATAATTTAATATGAGCTGGAAAGTGTACTGGACGTATTGCAAGAAGAAATTATGATCGACGGACGACAAAAAGAATTCTAGACTGGATACTACGAGACAAAAACAGCCTAGGAAACCTCCGCATACAAGAAGGTGTGACGAAGTCAAGAGCCACTGGAGGAGTAACCTGGAAAAGAATTGCCCGTTAGTTAGTTGTGGAGAAGACTTGGGAAGACCTTCATCCAGCAATGAATTGATAATGGTTGATTATGATGATGGTGATGATTTCATTATATCTGGACCTCGGAGGTAAACTAAAGCAAGTCATAATTTCGTAATTTTACAGAAGCGAAAAACTGGTTCCTCAACTAAGACTAAATATATTACTTTTACTAGGTAAGGTAGGGTAAAAATGGATCCAAAATTTAATGAAAATCATAGATGGAAAAAAGTATTTTTGACTATTCAATCCATCATGTTGCAGCAAAACTACGAAAATTAATACAAAAGAAAACTAGAAAGTTAAGAATCGCTTGTTTTGGCGAGTGAGAAAAAATAGATACAGATAACTCGAATTACCTATTTTATATACTTATATAATATGTATGTCCATGTTTTGCAACTAATTTTCAATTAATATAAAATTTCAACGTAATAAACGCAAGATTAGTTTTCTCGAATAAAGATTGCATGCACCATTGAGAGCTCAAGAATAAGATTAATCTATGTTACGGCACTGGATATGTGCTTACGTAATGCATTACGACCTTATGAACTAGTATAAGAACAGAATGCACTTAAAATGAGACGCGAACTATGCGAAGCATCGGACTTTGAATCTAACTTGTTTTGTGATCCAACTCGAGACCTCACATAGCAAAGATGAGTGTAGTAGCTCCCACCAGAAGGTTCAGGACGTTCGTGTTATAAAGTGTCAATTAAACACGGAGATGTAATAAAGCATTTCATCAATTTCAAACAAAATACGTATATTGTAGTAATACTTTACCCTATTTGTTAAGATAATGAACGTTATATTCTGTTTTTAAAATTACAGTCAAAGCACTATGTATTGAATAATGAGAAATTGTAAAGTTTCAATTTCGGTACGAATTAATACATTCGTGCTGCTATGTGTTGCGTTATCCGTTAGGAGGTATTGAACAATTCTGATTTAAAGGAAGGAAATAAACTACTGTATAGTACTGGAGTTAATTAATTAGAGTTTAATTGTATAGGTAGTTCTGAGGCTATATGATACAAAGTCTATTGCTGAAAGTGAAATATGGGTTCTATTAGGGTTTTAGGGTGATATACCCACTGATCATTGAACCTGGCATACGCGCATGGAAAGCATTAGCACTAGCAAATTAGTTATGAAGAGGTACACCATACCATAATTCTAAGTCAAAATGAAAGGAAAAAATAAGCGGAAACGACAGACTGTACGAGAATAATACTTTCACTATTTTAATTTCACACTATTTATTTCGAGACTTTCGAGACTTTCGAGACGAGACCGAGATTTGGTACTCGAGACCGAGACCGAGATCGAGACAAGCATCTGTTGACCGAGACGAGACCGAGACCGAGACTGTGATTTTTTACTCGAGACGAGACCGAGACCGAGATCGTTATTTATCAACCGAGACGAGACCGAGACTGTACAAAGTCTCGTCTCGTCTCGTCTCGATACCATCCCTAGTAAGCACTGTACCACTTAGCCACCGTGCCCCCATACACTCAATTTAGATAAGGATTACTTATTTTATACTATATGAATTTTAAGAAGTTTCTCTTAATTACATGTTTGAAGAAGGAATAATTGACAAATGAACGTAAGTCTAAAAAATAAATATTAAAAAATCATTGCAAAAGTAATTCTAGCCCTGCTCGCTGCTCTAGTGGATAGCGTGCGATTTTTTGCCATAGGTCCGTGGTTCGATTCCCGGTGGGAGAGCATTGAACGCATTATGATGATTCGATTTTTACTTTAAACTGCAATTCTACTTCTCATATAGGCTAGCAGCTGAAAAGGGACGCTAAACTTCTAAGAAATAGACGAAAAGAAAAGAAAAAGAACTGTTATTATTGTTATTGTTATTATTGTTAAAGAAAAAAACCGTTCTTTGACCGTAGCAGATATAGTAGAAACCTGACGCTGTGACGAGTATATAATAAAATGTTCATGCGGCACTAATTCAAGTTGGGACGTTAAGAGAAATTATAAAGAGAATATTTAAATAAATTGATTAATTGTGCTAAATGCCACTTTTAAATTAATGTATAAGATGTTAGTATTTGCATGTCTACGTTGAAGTAATTGCTATGTTTTAATAAAGACTATAAAATGAATGATACATTCACGGAGATTGCCTGATGAGTGGGATGACTTAGTTCGCGTTAATGTCTCCTTTCATGTGTATAAATTTGAACGACTAATCTGAACCATACTAGTGTATATTCTCAAATGTATATATAGATTGCAGGAGTACGCATACAAAAATCACGCTTGTTTACTGAAGAGTTTACTGAAGAGTTATTAAATATTTGCAAATATATGTATATACTCACTTGCTTTACTCCTAACTTATTTTCCAATAGGCGAAATTGAAGGCTTTGGAATCCCGAGGCTGGTGAAAGATATTTGCGGAACTCCATAAAATCAAGAGGAGTCATTGTCTCCAGAATCATGACTTGATCCACTAGAAGCTGTTGAATAAAAATGACATTTAAAATAACACAATCTAAACAAATATTAAGTTATGTACTGATATGTAAAACAATAAATTGTTTTATTTAAGTAAGATAAATTATATCCCGAAACAATATCACGAAGAACTGCAATGTCCATGATATATATTTATCTTATTACAATAAACCATTAATATTGTTTATAAACAAGCTGGTGCTGTTTCAATTAGTCTAGTCAACGAAGAAAAACAGAATAAGTAAATCGTGAAGTTTGAGGTTCGGCACAATTGTGAGAATGCCCTAAACGACATACTAAAAGTCCCAGAGCGTGGATGGTTGGCGTGCGATGGACGGGAGGCTTAAAGATAGTTTTTTAAAAAGTTTTTTTTTCTTAAATATCTCAAAAGCTATGGGGTCTAGCAGAAACATGTCAAAATTTCCTACAAAAATAGTCCTATACATTTTTTCATAGTATCAACAGTTTAGAAGATAAGAGGGGAGGGGGAATAAAAAGTAAATATTTCAAGGAATTCTTATTGTAACTAAATGTGTTCAGGCAGCGACTTATTTACGATTTTGTTTCCGGGTGGGGGCTTTGCTAACTTTCTTCCTGGGGATGTGAAAATTCTACAAGTTATTTCATTTACTATAAAATAGTAAATAAAATTTAAGGGGTGCTTAAGCCCGGAATCCTCCCCCTTAAATACGCCACTGTGTTCGGGTAACTTTCAGTTAAAAAAATGCCTGTACAACAATACAGGGTTTTCATAAAGTCTGGGCGGATTTAATTTGCTTATAATTTTCATAAAAATGCTCATAATGAAATCAAATAAAGTGCAAACGGTAGCGGAAGGATTAAATTTTTAGTTGGCAACACTGTTAGATAAGCGGCACTCTGAGCACGTTGAGAGAGGGAGAGGGAGGGCAAGGGTCAGTTTCTTACCAAATTCCATCCATTGTTGTTTCAATGTTGACTGTTAGAAGTAAGTTGTAAGCTGTATTGGTGTGTGTGTGTCTTTTAAAGAAAGAAATAAATAAAAAAAACTCCTCTGAGACTATTTTTTTTTTACCGTATCAAAGATGGCGTCGGTGAAAGAGAAAGCGCAATGTGTTCTGTGGTACGCAAAGCTAAAAATCACCAATTCTGGTGTGTCGAAAGTTCACCAAAGAGTTCAAAAAGCCGGCACCGACTGACAGTGCAATCCGAAAGTGGTATTTATTTATTTGCCATCAACACAACAGGCATAAGCCCAATTATAGTGTTGGTGTATTACATAATACATTTACAATAGTTTTCTTAAACATAGAGTTCATATTGCAGATGTCAATTTCTTTGTGTTTGATACATATTTTGTTATAAGTAGAACACATTCTCCAAATTGGTGATTTCAATAATACGTTGGTCCTTGCTTTTTTGCAATAAAACAGACCAGAGTTATTAGCACGAGTTTTAAGTGTTGGGACATGAAAATTTAATGTTGATATGAGATCTGTACAATTAAATTCGTTTTGTACTATTTTATGGAGAAAAATCAAATCTGTCACAGTTCGCCTTTGTTCAAGTGTAGGGATACAGAAGTTGTCTATTAATGTTAGATAATTTTCATAATATGGATAGATTCCAGTTGTCTTGTACGTCAAGTATTTGATAAATTTAGATTGGACCTTTTCCAGTTGGTGTTTGTATTGCTGTTGTGATGGGTTCCAAATCACAGCAGCATATTCCAGTTTTGATCGCACATAGGCATAATACATTTTTGTTAGTGTAGTACTATTGTTAAATTCCTTTCCAATTCTAATTATGAACCCTAACATCTTGAAAGATTCGTTAACTATGTTCTCTATATGGTTATTAAATGTCAGTTTCGTATCAAATATAACTCCAAGATCTCTGACTGAATTTAATCTATTTAGTAAGATCTGATTCATTGAGTAATCAAATTCTATTTGACTTTTGTTTCTGGTAAACGATAAAATGTTACATTTGTTTATGTTTACATTAAGTTTGTTAAGAGAACACCAATTAGCAATATTTTCCATGTCACGTTGTAAATCGAGACAGTCATGGATGGTCTTTATCCTACCATATATTTTGAGGTCATCAGCACAAAGCAATTTGTTACTTAATAATATATGATCAGGGAGATCGTTAATGAATAAAAGGAACAATAACGGACCTAGATTAGAGCCCTGGGGAATTCCAGAATATGCAATATAATCAGATGATTTATATTCCTTGTAGATAACAGTTTGTTTTCGATGATTTAAATATGATGAAAAGAACTTGATCAAGGGAGAAGAGAAATTATATTCGCCTAGCTTATGTAATAGTACCTTGTGATTGATTCTGTCAAATGCCTTTTCAAAATCTATATATATTACATCAACCCAGGGGCGGATCCAGGACCGACTTCTGGGGGGTGGGCGGTGGGTTGTCATACTGTTACTTTTAAGGGCTCCAAAGTTTTGATGGGTTTTATTTATATATATACAATAAGAAAGTTTCCTCTTCTAGGGGAGGCGATCGCCCCGATCGCCCCCCCCTTGAATCCGCCCCTGCATCAACCTGACATCCTACATCTAACGAATTTGCTATAAAGTCTGTGATAAGTGCAAGGTTTGTTGTTGTTGATTTGTGTGGGATAAAGCCATGTTGATATGGTGAGATTACGGGTTGGATGTGGTCAATTATCCGTCGGTATAGGATTTGTTCAAATATCTTTGCAAAAGTAGGTAAAATTGATATAGGCCGGTAGTTATTTATTTCATGTTTATCATTGGTTTTTGGTATTGGGCAAACTATAGATGATTTCCATTTATCCGGAAAAACGCATGTTTTTAAAGCGAGATTGAATACAATGCTTAGCGGATATGTAAACACATCTATACAACCCTTTACGATATATGGAGGTATTCCATCAGGGCCAACAGCAGTTCTGGGCTTTAATTTTTTGATTGCCATTTCTACTTCAGATTGAGTGATTTCCTCAATGGTAAGTAACTCTAGTTTGTTACTTACTTAAGGTATGCTAAGTTCTTGGAGACAGGAAGCGTCCTGGACCGTCTTCGAAGTGGGAGGCCGCCAACATCGCCTATAACAGTGAGCAGGGTGAGCATTCCAGCGCTGCCTACGCGAATGTGTGGACGTAAATGGCGCCCAGTTGGAGGTGTGGCGGTGAATGAACTGAGCTGGTGCAGATTACAGGTAAAAATTTAATCCTTCCGCTACCGTTTGCGCACTTTATTTGATTTCAATATGAGCATTTTTATGTAAATTATAAGCGAATTAAATCCGTCCAGACTTTATGAAAACCCTGTATACAAATTCGTACAAAATATCGGATATGTCACGCTTCGTACTTATTAACTCCAAGCAGTGGCGTATTTAGGATTTCGTTTCGGGGGGAGCCATGCAGAACATGTGAATAAGCACTTATATTTTTTGCTTTTGGGTGCAAACAAATTTTAATGAATTTATTTCTGGGGGGGCTTGAACCCGATAGCCAGCTCCCTAAATACGCCACTGGCTCCAAGGTACTGTACATTTTATAAGTGAATGTTGTAGATATTTTCTTATCAATAGAAATGTAACCTAGTAGATCATATCAACTAAACATAATGTGTTCTAGCTCATTATTCTTCCTTGAGAAATAAAATGCATAACAATGGGTATTGGTGATTTCTTCAGTTCCATGGACATCAGCTCATGTCATTATGTGTACTGTTCATGTCCATGGAGCTACTAGTATGACACTGAGTGGTCATTTCTTATATTAGCTAGTTGAAGTTACTTTATATTGAATAATGGGTAAGGAGATCTTTCTCCATGCAACAGAATTTATTTAAACGAATATGAGATACTGCATTTTGCGTTTTTAGTTATATGTCGGGTCAAAATTTTTTTGTTCGTAAATTTAAAGTGACTGACATGGATAACGTTTTTCAGCTTTTGTATTAGGAGACGAGTTCGAATACCAACCAGCTAGCATGCGTGTTCATCATTTCTAATCTCCTAGTTCGGAATCTGCGTTAAATTACAGGGTGCCCCACAAAAAAGGAAGAAATTTATTGTAGATTCTGTAATATGAGGTGGAGAGAGATATTTTCATTTATATTTTACTGACACTGTCACTTGAATGTTCATAATAATTGAATAAATGTAAATGCTCAAAATCCCTTTGGCTTCCACACAGCGGCGTAGACGTTGTAACCAATTTCCGGTGACATTTGGGATAGTTTGAAGTGTAACGTTGTTCCAGGGGTCTGTCAGTACAACTTTCAGGCCATCAATGTTTGTGATGTCTCTCCTGTGTTCTTGAACCTTCTGTAGCAGTATACCCCAAATGCAATAATCCATCACGTTGAGATCTGGACTTTTAGACGGCCAGTCGTTAGGTTCGATGAAGTCAGGGGTATTAATTCTTATCCATGTCACAGTATCGATTGCTGTATGAGCTTTCGCACCGTCTTGTTGCCATGTCCATTCGTGATCACCCATAACTGTGTTAATGTCTTGGAACATCTGGGTGCACATCTCGCCTCTATACACCACAAAACTATACAACTGCACATAACACACATTATTGCACATACAATCGTTCCTACTCTAGAAAATCCAAATTTCCTGCTTTTTTTCTGGGGCACGCTGTAGGTTCAGTATTTATTATCTTCGAGTTTATTAAGAACATTAATATCAAATCAAGTTAAATCCAATCACGGCAATAATTACAAAACATTAAGGTGATATTTCATGCAGGAATTACACAAACTTGCTACTAATTTAGATTTTCGTAGCTTTGTGACGGTGATGATAATTTAAAATTAAATGTACTGTTCGCACTTTTTCATTGTAATTAAATTATATAATTCGTGGATGTCTACACATCATATAAAATACGTTACTTCACACATAGCTGTATCTGTCACCACACAAACGCTTAGGTTTCATTTTAGAACGATTAAAATATCCAATACCAAAAAAAAAAAAATAAATAAATAAATAAATAAATAAATAAAAAATAAAAAAATAAAGAAATTAGAGTTCAGACATCGGGGGAGGGGGGGAGAAGGAATATGAGAGGCAAAGAATAGAGTGAATAAGGAAAAGTGGAAGGAACGTGAAACATACCGCCGGAGAAATATAGGGAAGATAAAAACAAGCAATGAATTAGCTTCCGAATGAAAAAAAGATGAGGCGGAGCATGAAATGAAGCGAATTTGGAGGTAAATACTGTAATAGAAAGAGAGGTAATACCATTGATATTGATAGCCCTCTATCAAGCCTGCTCTTAATATAAACGAAGTTCCACCTGGAGCGATATCCGAACGTAGTATTTCTAACTTTGAATGTAATGTAAGCTTATGATTCCAGTTAAAAATTAATTCAAAAAGTGATAATGATATTCCTTTTGGTAGATTGGGAAGGAAAGCAAGGAGAGAGAGAAAAAAATAAAACACAACGATAAAGAACAGTGCCGTAACTTAGATTTTTCTGGGGGGAGGAGGCAAGCGTTAATATTTGGGCCACTTAGAAAAAGTTCTTTTGGACCCTCCCGCAAGATTCGAAAATAGGCCCTTTGTTTCCATCTTTCTCTTACTCGTTGTGGGCCCTTCAAAACCTGTGGGCCCTCCCGCACACCCCTGGGCCCGTTCCATACATGACAAATTAATTAATGGGACAATATAAACAAATCTCAAAGCCATACGAATAAATATTATTTCTACGGCCCCTAATAGTAGACATCTTTTACCGAAAGGGGCCTACAACTCATTTTTGTTTTATTTACCTTTTGTGTGTTGTTTTGTTTATGTAATGTAGTGAACCTGTTCGTTGCTTCATTTATAATTTCATGTTCGTATCGTATATGGACTAAGAAAATTTTGTCTTAAAGTAGGCCCACCTCGAACGGAAGGGAGCTTTCTTGCGGAGGGAGGGCAGTTGTTTCTCCACAAGTTACGCCCCTGATAAAAAAAAAAAAAAAGCATACGGGAAAGTTAAAGAGCTTGAAAAGAAAGTGAAAAGATACAAAAGCAATATAACACTTGGAAATTCAAATATTTTAGAGAGCTGAAAAGGCAATCACTTATATTAAAATGTTCTAAAACAAACAAAAAATGAAAAAAAGTGTAAGAGTTCCTAGAAAGGTACACTGTAAAAAATCGTTGTGTTATTTCAACGACATACCTATGTGTTAACATGATTGTGTTAAAATATAATACAAACAGGTGGTTAGAACAACTCACTCTCCATTTGGAGTTCTGTGTCAAATGACAGTAGTTGAAATGACACACAGTCTGTGTGTTAAATTAACACAAGTGTAGGTTCTTCGGTATTGTTTTCTGCGTTTGCCAAATATGTTGGGCATCTAATTATAAAGGCTTATGAATTGAAGCTACAGACAAACACAGTAGAAAGAAATACTTAAACAAATCCAGATATACTCAAAATTTCAACATGCAAACCGTGCGATGTATTTTCAGTTCTTTTACATAATGTTTCTGAAGAAATATGTCAACAGCGAGAAACAACATCGCATTACTGCGTCACTTCTACACTGCACTGGAGCTCACCAGTCAACACCGGGAACTATGTTTCAAAAATGGCGAAAAACCAGTAAAAACACGATTAAGAGGAAAACATATTATAACGATATAGGTAAGAGTTTCCTATCATTCTTGAACAGGACGTTGATGAAGGCTGTGTTTCGAACCATCAAAAAATGCTTCACGATAAGTGTTGGGGAGGACGACAAAAAGGTTTATGAACATTTTCTTAACAAAGTGTTCTGTAGTTTACTATTCTTATTTTAAAAGTAGAATCTTCGGTAATCGTAAACATGCACACCACGTGGTATTCCAACACAGAAAAATGGTTCCATCAACACCACACACGGAGTTATTTCACAGCTGTCGTAGTAATACAGAAGTGGGGTCGAACTAACATCAAAAATGGTGTTAATCTGGTTGTCTGACCTTAATTTTGTCATTAATAATTACATGGCAAGTCTTCAAAATTCAGAAAGATTGCTGGATGCTTATCCCAACACTATTCATGAACTGACAAATCGCAACTCTTAATAAAAAGTAATAAATTTAGAAAACATGAGCCATGGCAACAATTGCAAAGTGCCAGTTGTAATCTTAAAACATGCGGTGAAAATTAGGAGTGTTGCCAATTTGAAAGGTCGAATAATGGATGTTTGGTGCACATTAGAAGAATCCTAAATTCATACTGGTTAACTATAGAACAAAAATAAGCATACCATTGGCTTTTGGGGAAAATTTACTATTAAAATGAGGTGTCACATGCTATGGTTTTCATTTTTCAAAACTTCACTTTAATTCAAAATGGCGGATTTCAAGATGGCTGCCGCAAATGATACCCTTATCATATCACTTCCCTCTAGGCATAATATGTATTACCGAAACCTTTATTCACTTATTTTCATTAATATGCAGGTTAGAAGCGTATGTAAGGGACTTACGCACATAGTAAGTATAAACAATTAATATGCCTATAACTTTTCCCCAAATGAGCGTATCTTAAAACTAACTTCACCATTGTCTTCCTGATTAAATTCTAGCCCGAAATTATGTATCATATTAGGCTATTCCTATTTAAAAAACTTGACCTTAATTCAAAATAATGGATTTAAAGATGTCTGCCGTCAAGGTCATACGTACCATACGACTTTCCCCTAGGCCTTATATGTATCTACCTGGTTGTATTTTCATTAACACTTCGTTTACAAAGGGTAGTAAGGGACTTCTGCAGTAATCTCTATTAACCACATCACAACCTTTAAAAATTATTAAAAAATAGAAAACATGCACCATGCCAAAAATTTCTGTCATCACAAGTAATGAATACATGTCCTCTATCTGCAATAAAAATTTCATTGAAATCGGAGCCGGACAATTGGGTGATGTCCCTTGTGAGCTGTGCGAGATGAAGCAGATATAGGTACAAAATACTTGCATATGACTAAAACGCATATTTAATAGGCAAATTATGTCTTTATTACAACAGAAACATATTTTCTCAAACGTAAGCAAGAATTATGACGTCTATATTTTCCTTTTGTGTTTCCTTCTAAAATAAAACTTGAGTCAAAAGAGGAGCAACAAACTTTGAATTATTGAATTACCTTAATTTTAACAGGAAATAATTCTGTAAGTGGGAAGAATATAAAAAGGATTTTTAATGAATCACCGATATGAATAAATGTATGATTGTATGTACGAGGAAAACACAGCAACTGCGTTATTTTTATATTCCTTTTATTCTGCTATGACAGGATAACGAGAAGGAAATTCTAGATCACAAAAGTAGTATCTCCGGTTTCTGTTTCAGCTTTTTATTTTTTATGTGATATTACATCATCAGTTTTTAGAAAACATATTACATTTTTCACCCACACAATATTTATTGTTATAACTGTTCAGGAAAATCTAATATATTTTTTCCTTGTTGTGACAAAGATATATATTGACAAATTAAGCTGTCGAACGGATAGCCGATTCCGAATCTAATCTTGATTTCCTAATTACCATAGCGTACATACCTTTGGCGTGGAAGAAGACTCGGGTCAGATTCCCGGCCGGAGCTCATTGGTTTGGATCCCACGTTAACATTAAACCTCCTCATACTAAAGGGACACTAAAGTGAAAATCAAATCGGAATTACCTGCTAGATATCTTAGTTTTACATTACAATTGCCGAAGTTAGTATTGTTAAAATTCTAATAGTAACATATTCAAATGGTAAAACAACATACTTCTTTTAAAACTAGTTGTTACGCCCGAACCTTCCGCCGCTGTATAACATACGAGGTTAATAGGGGCCGCGGTGGCTCAGTGGTAGGGCGTTCACCTCTGGTGCTTGGGGTTCTTTGTTCGATCCCAGCCAAAGCCAAGTTAACTTTGTGGTGGACAAACACCGTGTGCGTTGGTTTTTTCGGGGTTTTCCCGTTTCCTCCCACTTTCTTCATTGCACCATTTCATTTATTTCTCATCATCACCGTCTCCTTTAGCCTAACCGGCATAACAGTCGGACGTAAAACTTAAATACAGTAGAAAGTCGAAAATCTGAACTAATTGTGACCACAAATAGTTCGGATTTTCGAAAATGTCCAAGAAAATGCCATTTAGACTTAAATATACTGTACGATATGCTCTTTTATCGATACAGTGGTTATACAGTACATACAGTAATTACAATATCGTACGTAAGGCTACTTACATTTAGTGTTTCTGAAGAACCTGCTCGTATATTAAATTACACTGTTCTTCTAACTCACACTACATATGAATGAGCTTTTGTAAAAACACTGACTTCACTACCCCAACGGTCAATCCCATTGTTTGTTTATCGCTAGTGCTAAGACAAACTGTAAAAAGCTTCCAGGGACCGCGTTCGGATTTTTGACGTTCGGATTATCGATGTCCTACTGTATTTCATTTCAAGATACGAGGTTAAAATCATGCTAGAGTAAAGTCTATAATTATTTTTTTTTCAGTTTGCCCATCAATCAACAATGTTAAAAGGATAATGTAACAATTAAAATTTGGATAGGTTTTAATAAATAGAAATATTTGGAAAAGCTAGAGAGGCTTCTTCCTCACTGTCATGAATAAGAACATAAGAATGACTATACGCACAGAAGTGCAGGGACATACGCAGCAGATGAGTCCTGAAATCCCGACTTTCCTGTAAATTTAGCCTAATTTTGGGGGTTAATTTAGAAATTTTAATATGCATTTTCCTTATATATAATTTGAGCTTCCCGAAAACGTTTGGTAATCTCCGAAATAAGTTTCTGCGTATGTCCCTGCATAGGTAGATTGTCAAAATATGTCACTTTTCCAACTGTCCTGTTTTCGTCACTTTCTAAATCTGGCCATTTTAGGTTACAAAAGTGAACGGCATGGAGAGGACAATGGTAACCCTCATTAAAAAAAAAGTGTGAGCTGAGTACACACTGTAAAAAATCGTTGTGTTATTTCAACGACATGTCTGTGTGTTAACACGATTGTGTTAAAATATAACACAAACAGATGGTTAGAACAATTCACTCTCCATTTGGAGTTGTGTGTCAAATGCAGTTAGTTCAAATGACACACAGCCTGTGTGTTAAATCAACACAAGTGTAAAATCTTCGGTGTTGTTTTCTGCGTGTTTGCCAAGTATGTTGGGCATCTAATTATAAAGGCTTAGAAATTGAAGCTACATACAAACACAGTAGAAAGAAATATATTTTCGGTGTTGATTCGACACCATGTTAGGGTAAGTAGTGTGGGGAAAAGTGTTGAGTGTTACTTGTGGCAGTGTTGCATCAACACGAAGAAATTAACACAGTGTGTAGTGTGTTAATTATTTTGTGTTAATATTACACCATGGGATCTCTTAATATAACACAGTCCCTGTGTTATTTCAACATTATTTTCTTATTATTTCAACACACAATCTGTGTCATAATTCAAGGTCAAAGCCGTACAAGTAACACCATCTAGGTGTTAATTCAACACTCCCTGTGTTGAAATTCAAGGTCAGACCACCAGATTAACACCGTTTTTGGTGTTAGTTCGACTCCAGTTCTGTGTTACTACGACACCTATTTCGGTGTTGAAATAACTCCGTGTGTAGTGTTGATGGAACCATTTTTCTGTGTTGGAAAAGCTTCTGGTGTGCATGTTTACGATTACCGAAGATTCTACTTTTAAAATAAGAATAGTAAACTACAGAACACTTTGTTAAGAAAATGTTCATAAACCTTTTTGTCGATTCCCCAACACTTATTGTGAAGTATTTCTTGATGGTTCGAAACACAGCCTTCATCAATATCTTGTTCAAGAATGATAGGAAACTCTAACCTATATCCTTATAATATGTTTTCCTCTTAATCGTGTTTTTACTGGTTTTTCGCCATTTTTGAAACAGTCCCCGGTGTTGACTAGTGAGCTCTAGTGCAGTGTAGAAGTGACAGATATTAATACGGTGTTGTTTCTCGCTGTTGACACATTTCTTCAGAAACATTATGTAAGACAATTGAGAAAACATCGTGTGCGGTTTGCACGTTGAAATTTTACGAATACCTGAATTCGTTTAAGCATTTCTTTCTACTGTATTTGTAGCTTCAGTAGCCCTACATAAGATTTTATAATTAGATGACCAACATATTTGGCAATCACGCAGAAAACAACACCGAAGATTCTACACTTGTGTTTATTTAACACACAGGTTGTGTGTCATTTCAAGTACCGGCATTTGACAGACTACAAACGGAGAGCTAGTTGTTCTAACCACCTGTTTGTGTTATATTTTAACAGAATCGTGTTAACATATAGGCATGTCGTTGAAATAACACGATTTTTTACAGTGTACCATTGTTTTTCCCATGCCTTTCAAATGTTAATGCTCATTTCTAAACATGCTTATGGCCATTGTCTTGGCACCTGTTTCCTAAATTAAAAATTAAAAGTCGGAACGCAATTCAGCGACCTTGACAGAATGAAAGATAATCTTCAACATGTTTTGAAACAAATGGCGGCGCGGTAGTACGACACGGACATTAAAAAAATGGCACAGAGTCTATTAAAAAGTCGCGATATGTAGAAAATAGTTTAATGTTAAAAATGTTGCTAACATCGTTGAAACTAAACGTTCCTTTGTATGCCTTAATATATATATATATATATATATATATATATATATATATATATATATATATATATATATATATATATATATATATATATATAGATATATATATATATATATATATATATTACTTCTAATATTAGCCTCTTACTTTTTTTTAACCCATTCAATGAACTTCCTTTTGCGATTCGGTATATTTAATTTTTTTAAAAAAAATCTGAGTAGCCACTATGGCGTTGAGTTTGCTTTGTTTCATTGCTTTAAGTTTACGATTTTTCTCTTGCAGACTGATGGCGAGTGTGTCCTTACAAAGTTTCAACCCCAAGAAACCTCAAACAGCAGTATTTGGAAATGGGAATAGGACCCACTGTCATTTAGAGTCAAAAATCTTTACTGTGTATTGGTAACTGTGAGCTATTATAATCGAACCGATTCTGTTAAAGTAACAACTGAGAAAAATGAGCATGTCACGATCACGATATTAACTGAACGAGGCGTTCGAAGAAGTTACAGGAAATCATATACGTATGAGTTATTATACTAACGATTAATTACGGAAAGAAGATCGTGTGAAATTTGATGTAGAGAGACTACCAACATCTTCCGAGGAGAAAATTATTGAAAATCCCACTGTAGAGATAAAACTCTTAAAAGCATTTAATGAAACTTGGAGTAAAGTGTTGTAATAAACACGTTAAAAGAAGTAGATAGATAGATTACAATAACCAAAGTCATAAATAAGTGAAACAGCATAGCAATTCATCTGCTAATAAGAACAGTTTGTTTTCTTTTCCTTAGCTCTTAATCTATTCTTTATGTTCAATGTTGTTAGAAGTGACGAATCAAGGTCATTGTGGACAAAGATGATACATGATACATTCGTAGTTTCCCTCATCCCATACGGCAGACAAAAACAAAGCTGAAGTGGTTTCGGTGGAAACTTTTCTCCTTGTCTTGAATTTTTTTAAAGCATGATCTGGCAACGACGTAATAAAAGGATAATGCCTTACGATGGAAAGAAGTACGATATGCATATAAGAGAGCTTCTTCCAGGTATAAATTAAAGTAAAATATAGCTAACAAAATCTTGTTTTTCTGCTTTCGTATTTTCGCTCTGTCTCTTTTGAAACAACTTATTATTAACGAGTTGAATTCTCAGAACAACTAAATCCCAGCAGATAAATAAAGAGACTCTTTTTTAACAAGTTAGTGCGAATTCATCACTATCATTAAGCGCGGGGCAGCCATTTGCATTGCCCATCTCCAAGACTTCCTTTTTATCGTCAAAAGTAAAACAAACATATTTCGTCTGAAATGCCTGCGGAAGAAGAAGAAATGAGTTCTCTTAGAAAAGCGAAACAACTTCGGAAGTTCCATCAATTGTTTCTTGTTCCTTATTCAGTAACTACGCACGTTTTCTTCATTTCTCGAGAGAGGTTAGGGCCAACGACCACTCAGAACGCCCGCGTGTCTAAATGTCCTATGACCAAACGAAAATTCTCGCAAAGAACTATTCAGTCATTTTTTTAAAAGCACGACAAGAGTGGTAATATAACGAGAATAAGGTTAGAAATTGATCTTTGGTAGTTATGCCAGCAATTTTTTTTAAATAAACTTGCATTTTTTTTGGATGATATGATATCAGCGTTTATTCAGTCTCCTCTTTTTCAGGAAAGGGGTTAAGAAGCTCTAGGGAGTGACTAAATTCATCACCATCTCTTAAGTTTGCTACAGTATATATAGAGAGCTCGCGAAGTCCTGGCGACTGGAAATACGAATCTGGCGGCTCGCTTTTTTTCTTATTTTCACATCAGTATTTCCATTTCTGCCTGCTGATACTTCTGCTGATATTTCTGACTTTTATGTTCTTGAGTGGATTAAGAACAAACTATAATAACCTCTTTAAAAAATTCCACAAAATTCAAATTATCTTGCACATCAAATATGTTTATTTTCGTTAGGAATAGTGCCTGCTCTATCGTCTTATTCTATGCTATGTGTCTCTGTGGCTTTAGTTAGAGTGAGCAAAATATTGTTGATAAACAATTGATCATATGAAACGTGCGGCCCCAAATACTCAAATGCACTATTTCAAGCAATTCGATTGACGAAATATTTTAGCGTGCCGCTGGAAAAGAATTCGATAGTTTTCACTACATTATGCAACAACATACACAATCTTTTACAGTTTATGGATCTTGAAAAAAAAGAAGAAGAAGAAGAAAAAGAAATCCATTGAAAACCACTCTTTAAGGGGAAGGGGTAGTAATCACTTAATAGTGAGGATACGAAGTACTACTGTACAGGCCCGTATCCACGGGAGCCTAGGGTATGCCGGGCTCCCCCTAAATTTTCACTGCCCCCTAAAATTTTCACGGTAGGCTTGCAAATGAACTATAATATGATTGGGTCGGCTCCCCTAACTTCTACCGATCCCCCCTACATGTTTGGCCTGGCTACCGGCCTGCTACTGTACAAAGTGCATTAGAAGATAATATGAATGTGGGTATGTATTTCTTTCAGAAGAAAAGGTTTGAATTGAAACTTTTATACATTTTATTTTCTTATACGAGGGCAAGTCAAAAATTATCTATACTTTCATTCTACAGTTTATTTACATGAAACTAGAGTTATACTATGAACATTTTTCTACGTAATCTCCCTCCTTATCAATGCACTTGGTGGCCCAACGGTCAACGAGCTTACGTATTTCTTCCAAATAAAAGGTTTTCGTAAAGCCACTTTTGCATCGCATTTTGCACGTCTAAATCTGAGGCAAATCGGCGACCACGCAAAGCATCCTTGAGTGGCCCAAACAAGTGAAAGTCAGGCGGAGCTAGGCCTGGGCTGGGTGTTCCAATAACTCAAATTTCAGTTTGTGGATGGTTTTAATAGTGTGATGAGTAGTGCTCTCAAAAGGGTCGGGTTACGGGTCGGGTCAGCTCGGGTCGGGTTGTCGGGTCGGGTCAATCGGGTCAGCTCGGGTCGGGTTATTTGGGTCGGGTTGTCGGGTCGGGTCAATCGGGTCAGCTCGGGTCAGGTTATCGGGTCGGGTTATCGGGTCGGGTCAGTCGGGTCAGTTCACTTTGGTTAACTGAGTTTAGGTTGAGCTTAAACTCGGCTGGAGTCGAAAGCTGCTGTTTTTCACTAGCTGCCTAATTAAAAATAGCAATCTTCAATTGATTTTATAGAAGCCATAAATCTATTTTGAACACTTGCAGCTAGTGTTTTTATGGTAAATGCTTATTTTTGTACTTGTGTGTACTTTAATTTGTAAATGTGGAAGATTGATTTTACCAATCGACTGTAATATTAATATCTACGCCAATATGGGGTCTGGATTTAGAACAAAACTAGAAGTTGTTTAAGCAAGGCCAAAAGAAAGATTGGATATGAACTACCAAGCCCAAGGAGGGCTGCGGTGGCTCAGTGGTAGAGAATTCATCTCTGGTACATGGTGTCCATGGTTCGATCCCAGCTTGTGCTAAGTGGGCTTTGTGGTGGAGAAACGCCGTGTAGTGGGTTTTCTCGGGGTTCTCCTGTTTCCTCCTACTTTCTTCATTCTACCATTTCATTCATTTCTCATGGTCACCGTATCCCTTAGCCTCGGTGCAGAATCGAGGGACCTTAAACTGAATATTTCATTTTATTTCACCAAGCCCAAGGACATCGATACAAGAATAAGATAAAGATTGGATATGCAAGACGAATTGCATAGTAATCTTGCTCTTGGCCTTGTTTTGGTGATCACTAAGTAGCGATGAGCATATTTTCTTGCTTTCCGTATAGTATGAAAGACCATAATCAAAATCACACTTGGTCTCCATTTGTACCGATGAGGCGAGCATTCTTGGCTCTTGTATAGCGTGAAAGACCACCACGACTACGAAATGCAAGACCAAGACTTGACTGCAAGACAAAGAATAAGACGCAGTATTGATGACCAAGACCCAGGGAGCGAATTGTTTAAATTTCATTTGTTGGGCTGAAAGTGATGAAATAAAATTAAAATTAGTACTTTATAATTAAATATCATACTGTATTTTTAAATTTTAAATTACGAAATTTATATTATGTATCTTCTTACGTGCAACTATATATATTGTAAAATACGTTTTAATTACCGAGAAAGAAAAAACAAAGTGGCACGGGTCCCGGAATCATAAGAACCTATTTTGGAATGAAAGTTGAAGAGTTGGAAAAAATCACAGGTGTTATCCTGTTTCCTCAACGCTTATCATTGTAGTTAAACGATTTCCTTTTGTCTCCGCCAAGAGACTCTTGCTACTGCCTTCCGAGAAGACCCCCTGCCGTCCAAGCAGGTGAGAACACTGACCTTGAATAAAAATTTCGTCACATACAACTAAAGCAAGAAAAAAATTTCTCCCACGTCGGACATTAATATCAGTTATAAAAAGAAATAACCAAACCTCAAAAGTGCCAAATATTCGTTAAGATGCATATACAAATCCCCTGCTTGATCTAGCTAGTGGTTAACGTGTAAGACTTCGGTACACGTGGTCCGAGTTTAATTCCCAATGGGAGTTCATTTTGGCGTTCACCCAGTATCGTGACTATAGTGCTCTCAAACGGATCGGGTTGACCCGACCCGACCCGACTCGGATCGGGTCAGCTCGGGTCGGATCATCGGGTCGGGTCAGTCAATTCGGGTTACGGGTCGGGTTGGTCTTCAACCCGACCTGACCCGACCCGTTGAGAGCACTAGTGATGAGTCGTGTGTGGCCGTACACTGTCATGCAACAACAAAACTTTCTTCGACAACAAATCTCGGGGTTTGTTGCGAATTGCCGACTTCAGGTTCTTTCCCAACATTTCACTATAACTCGCATGATTTATGCCCGTTTGGCCTTTTCCCGTTTCGACTTATGTCCTCAAAACATATTTTGGCAGGCAACTGGTAAGGATGTTATCTTAAGACGGAACGGGAATTCCCGTTTGGCCTTTTCCCGTTTCGCCTTATTACACACAAGGGAATTATCACTTCGTATCTGTAACAAAGAGGGGTTTATTTTATTCTCAACTTCAACCTCCCTTTTATTTCAGCAAATTAAACTCAAATATCTTGCAAGAATGTAAATGTTATTATCACACCTAAAATAGCATATCAAGTTTCTATGTGGATATAATGTGAAACAGCATCAATATATGAAATTACATCAATTTCACTGTTCTTAAGTCTAGAATAAGCAAAAGTATTAACCACATATGTAGAATTAAATATATAAATAATAAAACATAACGTATAATTTCAAATGTTATTCTACTTGATCAAGGTACATTTCTATTCTCATTATCATTTCTTATTTCTTATTTGAGGTATTGTACAAGCATAAAGGTAACCAAGAGTGTTCTGTCGTTTTTTCACCCAACATCTTCGAACACTGATATGTCACCTAAGACGTACCTGTAAGATCAAAAATAATCCCCATCAGCATCGACGACCTTCTGCCAAAGTTCTGGAAGGCCACACTGAGAAAAGAAAGTGTAGATGCCGTACTTAAAAAGGTAGGTTACATGCGTAATTCCTGTAGTTTTTTTGGACTTAACGTACAGCAGACGTGTAACTGAAAACGCATGTTTTATAATAGTGTCCGTATAGGTGTTTCATCTATATGTATTTTCTGTATGAAACAATATAGGCGGTCAGTACCTGACATGCAAATGGACGTATATAACATAAAGCTGATGGATAAGTATATGCATGTAATATACGGAAAACTGTTAGATGTCAGACATCCTGCAACGGCATGACGTAATATCTAAGGGTAGTCCGTATGTTGCATATGGGTAACGTATGCTTCATACTGATTTCTTTAGTAAGCCAGAGGATTCGGTATATTTGTACAATATACCGCTGTCCGGAGAACGGAGTTTTCTCAGTGCATATATTCCATCGCGGTAAAACTTGATGGGCCGTGAAGCGAAAAAGGTATCAAGTCCATTTTGCACCTCTAGTAGGGATTTGAACTGGCGTCCTCTAAGGTGATTGCCCAAGGAATGGAACAGGTGATAATCGGAAGGTGCAATGTTTGGAGAGTATGGTAGATGCAATAGTGTTTCCCATCCGGGGCGTAGAATGGTGTCCCGAGTCATCCTAGCCACGTGGGATTAAGCATTGTCCTGTAACAGGAGGAACACTTTGTGATTCAGAAGCGCTGGCTCCAGAGTTTTGAGTTTTTCTTGAACGCGGTTCAACTGCTGACAGTACACAGTTGCATTGATGCCGTGACCAGCTGGTAGCGGTTCCCGATGCACGATGACGCGAGTAGTCCACCAAACACACAGGAGGATCTTCTTCTTGTGCAAGCTGGTTTCGGCAGTTTTGGAACGGTTCATGGGATGCTAACCAATGATCACGACGCCGTGGAACTTCGTACAGGACCTACTTCTTATCACATGTCAACATCCTGTCCAGAAATGGCTCCTTCTTCAGACGAGACAGCAAAGAATCACAGACGTCTGCTCTCGTTGCCTCTGGCCCGGAGTCAAATCATGTGGAACCCATCAACCCAACTTGTAGTGCTTCCGAAGTTGATGGAGGTGCTGCCGAATGGTTTCTCCACTCACACGGAATTGTAATCCCAGTTCTTCACATGTCTAGCCTCTGTTCGTCTCAATTGCTGCCTAAAGATCTTCATTTTGTACATGTGTTGGTCTTCCGACACATGGTGCGTCTTCGAGTGTTTCGTCCCAGTCTTTAAACTTGTTAAACCACCGCTGCACTGTTCGCTTAGCCACAACACCCTCACCAAAGGTCTGGCATGTCTTCCTGCTCGCAGCAGTGGAATTTAACCCCAGTTTGAACTCGTACAACATACACGCCCTTACGTCGCTACGCAAGTTCACGGTGTAGCTGAACTGCCACAACTAGGTAGTATGCTGGATATTCCCACATCAACAACTGACCTTCTCCTTATCTCCATTCGCATTCAACTAATGGCGTGAGGGCCAATTGAATACAGACCTTCACAAAAAGCGACAGAACTTTCTTAGTTACCTTTATCCCTGGCTGCAAGAGCAATTGCTTCAATGTATAATAAACGAGTATTTTTGTAGAAGACGCAGGTAGTCCGTCGAAACAGTAATAGAAGTATTATACAGTATGAAGTAATTATTCTTATGTTTATTTCTGTATAATTGTTCAGCTAACATCTTATTAAAAGTCTTTGCTAAACTATTGGCCAACATAGTCATAACATAAGCATATCTCTCACTCACTTTCAATTAAGGTTTTATTATACTTAAAAAAAACAGTGACGCAAATAATACATTACTCTGAATACTTACTTTGATTACACGATGTTTTTTCGTTCAAACGTGAATATTAGTAGCCTTACAAATGTTCTGCAAAATGACACTAAATTTCCCTATCATAACCTGGAAATTCCCTTCTCTGGTATAAGGCAAAACAGAAAAAGGCCAAATGAGAATTCCCGTTTTGCCTTACAATCAAATTAACATACACTATTTTATCTTCATAGCCGGAAGTCATGAAAACAGACACAAGGCGAAACGGGAAAAGGCCAAACGGGAAGACACCAACTCGCACTGTTAAATCTTCTTTCCCTTTTCCATGAACTCTGCCATTACGAGCCCCGTGAGTCCCAAAACACAGTTAACATAACCTTTTCTGCGGATGGTTCAGTCTTGAATTTTTTCTTCGTCAGAGATCCAGGGTGTTTTCACTGCATACTCTGGCGCTTTGATTCTGGCTCATAGTGATGAACCCATGTTTCATCGCCAGTGACTCTTTTGCTTAAAAATGCATCACCTTCGTTGTTGAAGCGAGTGAGTAAGCGTTGACAGATCCTAACACGAGTGAGCTTGTGTTCTACAGTAAGCTTTCTTGGTATCCACTGTTCACAGACTTTATGAAAACCGAGCTTGTCGTGGATAATTTGATGGGCAGAGTTATGACTGATGTTCAAAGCAGCTGCTACCTCATCGATAGTGATTCGCCCATTTGCCAGAACCATCTCTCGAGCTTGCTGAATGTGGTCATCTGTAGTGGAGGTTGATGGCCGTCCTTTTCCCTCTTCATGTGTTACACCTGTTCGACCAATTTTAAACTTCTCGAGCCACAAAAACACAATTTTACGTGATAGTACACTTCTCCTATATTGCTATGAATGTCTGATCCTTTGACACCCTCCGACCAGAGGAATCGGATCACTGTTCGTTGTTCCTCTTTGGTACAAACTTCTAATGGAGCAGCCATGATATATCTGCAACAGAAGGAAGAAAAATGACGGAATTAAGATTACACTTTCACAGCATTACCACAACTGTATAACAATAAAATATGCTAGGACAGGAGACAAAGTGCGCAATGTAAGAAAAGTTGACAAAAGTGTAGATAATTTTTGACTTGCCCTTGTTATTTACACTAATCTCTGTTTTTACTATTCTTTACAAAGACGGTATCAACTGTAAACTGTCTCTTTTTAGTACATTTTTTTAAACATCATAGTCGAGCAGGGCCCTAGGCAATTTGTCGCCCCGTGCAATGGCATTATTTGCCGCCCTCTTTCTCCAGAAAGAACAAATGTTAATAGCCACGATTTTAAGTATGCTACCCCCTCATGAACAAGGAAGGGGCGGGAAAGAGTACTCGCACTCAAAAAGGCCTAAATACTACAAATACAACTTCGTAGTGTCTGTTTTTTTTTTAAATGAATAATAATCTATTATGTTAGTGAAATATAAAGCAAACACACCTGCAGAGGAAAGATGGTAATCCTTTTTATAGAATGCAATATCAATACGGTATATCAGTTTGCAATTCCGGTGCAACTAGCTCTTCTATCTTTATTTCTTGATTTTCCTTCTACATCTGTTAAAAAAAAAAAAAAAAACTTGTTTCCACCTTCAATAATAAGGAAATTATTTGTGACAAAAAGATAGCCTGGTTTTCATATCAAAACTGTGATAACTAACTAAATGGAACAGGTGTTGCTACTGTTCGAGAACTCAGTTATTGTATTTGACAACAATCAAACATGCGCGCCGACTACATGGGTGCTCCGGGGCTTCGGCACCTACACAAATAATCTTGTGGGTGCGGCGCACCCACAAGACTTTTAGTTTGGAGCCGGATTTGAACCCATTTCTCTTGAGTTTAAGTCAGTCGTGTTACCGATTGTGCTAGGGCAGCCCAAATTTATCCGTATAGTACCGGTATATTTTACTTTATCACAGCACAGCCCTTATGACAGTGTTCATAAAATATTTTAACTAAAAATAAATCAATCAAATATCAAGACTTTCCTGGAAACATATAGGCTAACACGTCCTGCCATTGATATGCACCCACATAAATTTTGGAAGGTCGGCGCCGTTGCAATCAAGCAATTTATGCTGGGACATATTTGATCATTTGCAGTTTAGTAAATTTAACTACCATTATCATGAAGTCTATTTCCAACAAGAAATATTTATTTTAAATAATATAGTTATGACAAATTTTGCCATCCTTCGAAACTTGCCGGCCCATGCAAATGCATGTGTTGCACATATGGTAGAGCTGTAGAGCTGGCCCTGAGTCAGAATCTCAGCTGAGTCTATAAACATGTGAAATGCCTCATGAATACTCAGTTTCGCATCACAGTCAGGGGTAAAAGTGAGGGGAACGCGGGGGTCGTCGTCCCCCACTTTCAGAAAATATCAGTGGCGTTCCCTGCTTTCTAAAAAAAAAATACAATGGGCAAAGATAGCCACGGGGGACGGCTTGACGTCATGCATACCCCTACCTTTTCAGATCCACTTTTATCCCTGATCACAGTTTGTAAATATTAAGCAATTCTTTTACACCTTTCAATCTTACAGAGTATGAACCGATCTCTTCATAACTCTCATGATCTTCAACCGTTTTTTAAAAGAAAGGAAGAACTTTATTTTTTTTTAAAATGTAGCTCATTTTCATCCTAGAGAGAGTCACAGCATGAAGAAAACGTAATAACTGAAAGATCAAAATATGAAATTTTAATGATATAACTTTTAAAGATGTTTTTAAAAGTTACCTTACATTTATATGTAACAGCACAAGATGTGTTAAGTATGTGCCATTTAGGTGTACCAGCTACTTTTTAGGTACCCAACCTTGGCACATATGATATTCATGTGCTAAGTATGTAGTTCAGCTACCTACAGTTTTAGGTACTTGTTACACCTAATTGATATTTGCAACTATGTGCCACAAATACAGCATTTATATACCTGGCTCACTTTCGCACTCTAACAGTCATTTGTTTTTATGTCGTCACTTGGGAGAGATACTTCTCATGTACTAGATACGTCCTTTAGGTACATACTGTTTCAGATACCCTAACAGCACAAGATGGGCTAGGTATGTGCCATTTAGGTGTACCAGCTACTTTTTAGGTACCCGACCTTGGCACATATGATATTCATGTGCTAAGCATGTAGTTCAGCTACCTACAGTTTTAGGTACTTGTTACACCTAATTGATATTTGCAACTATGTACCACAAATAAAGCATTTATATACCTGGCTCAGTTTCGCACTCTAACAGTCATTTGCTTTTATGCCGTCACTTGGGACATATACCTGTCATGTTCTAGGTACGTCATTTAGGTAAATATTGTTTCAGATACCCTAACACCACAAGATGGGCTAAGCATGCGCCATTTAGTTCTTCTAAATTTATCTCCCACATTTGATGCATTTGTTGCTTCTTTTTCTAAGCGATTGTGTACTAGAAGCAATAAACGCATCAACTTTATCAGATGGCAACTGTCGCAGATCATTTGAAAGTGAATATGGAAGAACCATGAAATAAAATAAATAGACACTCATCAATTTGTTATAAGTTTACATGGCGAGCAGATTTTATCTGATCCCAAACGGTTATCGTCGAATATCGGCGGTTATAGGAGCACTGATTACCCAAATTGAAAATACCTCAGTAATTTATCCCTCTACTAGCGACGTTCTCTTCATTTCCTCCGTGACCAAGTCGGAAGAGCACGCGGCTAGAGATACAAAGGCTGGTGGTTCGCGCCCACCTAGGGGTTCATTCGTTTTTACTTGTTTAAAGTGTTTTTAGATTCACTTTAATGCAAACACATTACGCATATAGGCGATTTAACATATTTTGGGGGAGTAATTTTGTGGTTCATTGACGCTTACGGCATAGGGAACATACCTAGAACATACTAGGCAAGTTCCCCAGGTACATGCCAGACATGTGCCTTGGGGCGGACATAAACTGTGACTATCACTTGCCATCCATGCGATTTGTCTCTCACAAAAAAAGTACATAAAGCACATACTGGACACATTCCATGTACCTGAGAGAACATGATAGGCATGTGCCTGCTATGTAATTGTGCTGTTAGTGAAATGGGTGATGACAAGTCTAATCACAGCGTGTTGACTGTAAAATGCTTGTTGTTGTCTATATTAGTCTCATTTGTAACAGCAAGAAGCGGTCGCTTATGATACCGTGCTTTTCATCCTACGGCCAATGGTAGGGATAAGTTTCTGGAAAACAGTTATTAATAGGGAGGTCGTTGTGGGATGTATTACCAATGGAAGTTTTCACTCAGCTTGTCAAGAAATAAAAACTGATTTCCTGAATTTAATACTTTACTCTTATGTTCTACAGGCTGAAGAAAACGGATGATTTATTACAGAGAAGACGAGAGAACACCGAAAAAACTCACGGATACGATGTTGTACACCACAAACACACATAACCCGGAATCGAATCAGAACTGCAGAGGTCAGCATTCTGTCACTGAGGCCACAATGTCCCCTATTTTCCCTGGAGTTTGATTTTTAAAAATCGTCATGTTTATAACCTGTGTCCCAAGCACTTTACCGAGAAATGATCCCGATCCACAGTTTTACGTGATGATGCACCTTACAAATGGACATTCTTTTTATATATATAATGGATTATTCCAAGTACGCTGTACAGCTGGAAACAATGTTTCCTTCCCATTCTCCTTTAGAATATATCCGAAAGGAAAATAAGTTTCGCGCAAAAAAAAAAAAAAAAAAAAAAAAAAAAAAACTCAAAATAACTTCCTGCTTCAGAGTTAAAAAAGAATTTCCTTCAGGGCTTTATTTAAATGAAACGAAGGGGTATTAAAAACTGGTCCTGATAATTTCTTGAAGAGTGCTATTTTGCTGACAAATATAAACTCCTATTTGCCGGAGAGAAAAGGAAAGTGAAACAGTAACTTGTCCTACTGTTCTGAATTCTTAAAAACAGAAAAGCAAAATTCATTAACATTATTTAACCAGCTTCTCTGTTTTTGTGCGTAAGTTGCAAAGTATTTAACTAAGTGACAGCCTCTTCTGTGTCTTCATGGTGAACAATAATGCCGCAAACATTCTATTACTACTGTTACTACTACTACTGCTACTTTACTATATATTATTACTACTACTACTAACAATATTACTAATAATAATAATAATAATATAAGCAACAAAGTATCAGTCTGTGCGTCACGCTAATTCCAATTCCTGATAATAAATAGTAACGCTAATAGATGTCTCTATCTGTGGTATAGATGTTAAACTATACAGGTAATTTGCCGGTTTGCAAACTATTGTGGGTAGTTAATTGAAATTTAAAAATTGTGTTTCAATTTAATTACAGTAGAGTTCCGATTATCCGAGCTAATGTGGACTAGATCTAACTCGGATAAGCAAAAACTTGGTTAATACGGATGAACACACAGATATTTTTATCTAGTATTTATTATTGTTGTTAATTGATTATTTCTCTTTATTAGATTATTTGTTATTGCTGTCTCATTTTCATACAGTACAGTATGGTACATACATACGTACGAAAGGAATTAGCCATAAATAAATTTAAGTAAAACGCAATAAAAATAAGGTACTGTTTAGCATACACATATGAATCTTTTAAAAAATGTGAATAAGAATCTTCTGCTTTATTACAAGCTACCTCGCTTTTTGGCCACTATATTGCGCAGACGTCTTAACATCATGTCAGCTGGTGTTGTGGGGAAAGGGAAGAGATCGTTATCTTTACGCCAACTTCTGTTTTTGCTTTGTTGCTGAAAGAAAGGCTTGCAGACTGCTTATCATTGTAAGCAGACTAGTTTTTAATTTTGTGTTTGGATTAAGCTCGGATAATACGGAACCTCGGTTAATCGAAACTCGGATAATCGGGACTCCACTGTATTAAAAAAAATTGTAAAGTATAACCCATTCAAACTTTTGTTTAAGCACGATTTTAACCATATAGTGTACAACAGACCGAAGATATGGGGAAAATAACTAGAAATACAAATTGCAAACAGTTTGTGGATCGTGCTAATCCTAATAATAAACAATCACACTAATAGATGTCGCTACCTACGCTATCATTTGCCTGCATAACTGTTATTGAAAAATTGTATAAATATGGTATGGAGTTGGGGAGGAGAGTTGGAGTTAAATATATACAAAAAAAGTTAAATATAAGCAATTAGTATTTTTAGTAAAACATAATTGAATCGATTTTTGATAAAAGGGCGTAGCCTATGTAACATTTTTCAAAATTTTAACTTTTTTAAAGAAATAAATATTTTAGAAGTAGGCGTTACAATTTTGTTAAAAGGACGTGTGTTTCTTGAAACGTGTTATATATTTTTTTCTTTTTTTCATAAACCAAACCGTCTCGTAGGAAAACAGTTTTTGTCATTTTCCGACATTTTTTTTTAATTGCACATACGCTCTTTTAACAGAAAGTGATTCAATTTTAACCCACAGTGTTCAGCGGATCGAAAGCTTGGACAAAACTAATAATAATACGGGTGACCCAATATGACCCCCCACATTTTAAAGGCTAAGAAACAAAAACAAAACAAAAAAAAAAGCAAGTAGAAATGTGTTTATTCGAAAATATAAAAGGGTATTGAAAACAGATTGTAATCGCTTTGTTCTGATTTTAAATGAAACAATTGGCAATACAATTTGAAGACGATTTCTGAAGACTACAGTTAGTAATTGCTCAATATTCCCAGGCATACGAACGCTTTTAGGTCAGCTAGATTGTTTTGACGTTGAGCCCGTTGTTCGGAAATTCTTGATCCACTGCAGACCAAACCATAATGACAACTGAAGGCAGCAGGAGAGTGGTGAGCCGAAGGAATGACTACTACTCTCGCCCTTCTACTGACAACGCTACAGGAGATAAAGAGTGGAAGGTCTTATTGGGTTTTATTGGGTATTATCGACAATAACTGTCGAAATTACTTGCACGGAAGAACTGAACAAAGGCTCTTCTTCCTCTTCATTAGTACTTTGTGACTCCTGCTAGAGGAGTAAGCATAGTCTGGGTCACCAGGTCATGTCATTTTTGAGTAATTCAATGATCGGAATTACCCCACCGATCGCATTCTCCCACTTTACTCTACTAAATTAAATATATTTTTATATTAAGTACACTAGACTCATTAATCCGGCCCTCAGTAGTCCGGCCTCTGTAACCCGGGCCCACATCTGGCCTCTGTCGTGTGACGCCGCGAGAAAGTGCCGCAGAAACCTGTTGTATTTGTTTATAAATGTAACTGCGAAAAAATAGATACAGTACTATTGTGACTTCCGTTACAGTTCAGTACCATGTCTTCAGAAAGAAAACACGTTACGCCGTCCACTTCAAGCAGAATGTGGAAATTTGATAAATTGGGAGGAAGTTCTTCGTAGAATGCCATAGTGCTGTATGTATAAAACCAAATTTCAGACACTTAATAATCCCACCCCTAATCGCACCCCCTCTTTGCAAAGAATGGTCGGATTAGGCGAGAGTCAAGTGTATTGTAATAATATTTAAAAGTGTTAATAATAATAATAATAATGACAAACATTTGTAAAATAAAATGAATCTTACTTCTAAAATCTTTTTTCTGGTTTACTCACCTTTAAAATAAGCACGATTCTTTGAAGTCTCTTTAGTATTTCCAGAGATTGGGACTCATCCAAATTCTTAAAAGAAAATGTAATAAATCATAAGATGAAAGTAATACATAAGTAAATAACACTGCTGATATAAAAAACATTCATTTTCAAAACAATTCTTTAGGAATGTCAGTGATAGCTTCTAATACTCCAGTACAATCGATTGAGAGTAGGCCTATGCACAATTCAATCGTCTCATAGTATGGGTAGAATTTGATGCAAATCTGCGACATGCGATCTTATTGTTTCCATTCGCATGAACCAGTTGCATAGTATAAAGAACTTGCAAATACTACAAAATATTGAAGAGAAATTATTAGCTAAGAGTTGAAGCACGTGTTCAAGTGGTTATTTTGAGAGAAGGGAGTCATTCTCTGCGAAAAATCACTCAACTATCGGGCAGAGCAGTGCGCCGGACTCTTGGAAGATAGTCACAAAATGATGTAAATACTGTATGATACGGAGATCAACTGATCGTCTAAGAATGACAATTTCTCTTAAGAACAAGTTCACTGGGTAAAAATCAAATGGAATGGACGTTAACTGCTACGGAATAGCGATTTCCAAGCGGTATCAAATATGATGGTGGCCAAGCGCCTTTAGATCTTTGGTTTTGGGATAGGATTGAGGTAAAGAAACAATTCCTTTATGCAGGAAATATTACAAAAAGACTCCTAGACAAATAAAATAAAATAACGACTTGAACGATGAACAATGGAAGAGGACACCCTTGACCGACAAATCTAAATTTCAACTATTCGCCTTCCAATGCTAGAAGTTCGTGCGTTGACGCCCTGAAATGTGCTTCCATCTGGAACGTCAAGGCACGGAGTAGGTAGCATCACTGTTTGGGGATGCTTTACAGACTACCAAGTTGATAATTTAGTTCCAATTAATGGAATAATGGACATCCTTCTAAGCTATGCAGTAATTATCTTCTGCAATGCAAAGAAGACACTTCATCAAAAACAAATGGTACAGTCGCCATAGTCCTCGGATTTATTACCCATAGTTACACTTGAATATTAGAAAATAGGTTATTTAAAACATAACTTCTAGGAATTTATTTAATGTTATATGTTAGTAAATTAAACTACTGCATTACCAATTTAATGCAATACAAAACATATGAAGGGTGCTTAATTTACCTTACAATTTACAAATATTTCTCAGAAGAATGCATTTTTGCAAAAGTTCCTTGTTTCACATGCAATAATGATAAAAGTTTGAGTAGAACTGACGAAATTTAGTTTTCACTATGAGCACTACTTTTAATATTTTTACATTCAGGATACTTTTTTTATCTAATAAAGAAACAAAAACAAAAAAGCCTATATTTTTTTTTAAATAGAAGAAAGTGATAAGAGAAGAAATTTATGAGGATTTTTATACAAGTACATAAATTTGCTAATTTTAGATGTAGTCGTCATGAACCTCCAGATATTTCTGGTGGCATGGAACAGGGTTCCATATATCCTCTGCGTAAAAATTTTTCGCCTGATAGTGCAGCCATTGCAGAACTCATTTTCTTGAGCACTTCACATGTCGTTGAAACGCTTCGATGCGAACCACTTTTTCAGGCGAAGAGAAATTGCTGAGGCAAGGTCGGAACTGTATGGGGGATGATTGAATAGTTCTTATCGGTCTTTGAATTATTTCAACAGTAAAAACAGCTGCGTTTGAGCGGGTGTTGTCATAGATCAAAAGAATTCCAGAACGTAGAATTTCTCTCCGTCTATTTTACATGACACGTCGCAGATTATTCAGTATTTGGCAATGAATATGTTCGTCTTGGTTCCAAGAATTCCAACAAGAACACACCCTTTTGGTCCCAGTACATGCTTGCCATGATCTTGTGAACTGATGGTGCTTTTTTGAATTTCTTCGCTTCAGGAGAACCAAGGTGCCGCAATTGCATTTACTGTTATTTTGACTCCCCAGTGGCGTACGATATCCAGGTTTCATCCCCCCGTTACTATGCGAGAAAAGAGATCTTCCCCATTGTACTCCCAACGAGTCAAAAAATCACGTGCAGCTGTCGTTCCTGCTCTTTGGCATTCATCTCGCAAGGAGTTTGTGATATCTCAAATTGTCAGTCACAATTCGATTGACTTTGCAGGTACTTCTAGAAATTCTTTGGCGAGTACAGTTATTGTGAACTGGCGATTGGATCGCACTTTCTCGTTAACATGTTCCACCAGATTTTCATCTAAAGATTAGGCCTTCCGTTACGCTCATCGTCCTGAACATTTGAATGTATTTCCCGAAACAGTCTGCACCATTGCTTGGCTTTCCCTTCACTCATTACTGTTGCTCCGTAAATGGCATACAATTCACGATTGATGTCAGTTCCATTCTGTCCTTTGGCAGAAATCGTATCACATATCTCACTGCACATTTTGCAGGATTTTGTATTACAGCAGTCATTTTACCTTATTGTTACTCGCACGTACGCAACTCTTCTCGGACGATTTTATGTTTATTACAAGCACAGAATACTAAGGCTACTTCATCAGAGTTAGCAACCCCGCATAAAAATCTTCCTTTTTTCTTACATGCATCTTTGTTAGATTGAAAATGCACTCGATATAAGCATTTGTTCCGGGAACGCACATTATTTTGCAGATGTTGTCAACAACAATGTGTAGGTCCTAGCAGTGTTGAAACATTGAAGATTCTTGAAGGAAATAACAATTAAAAAGAAACAGAGTATTTAGATGTACGGAAACATGATTTATTTGACACCGGGATAGCTAGAGGAAAATCGGGAATGTTCCGGTAAACCCAAGACGTGTGGTTAGCCTCTACGTATAGGGACGAGAATTGACTGTCGCAGATCATACTGCTCAGAACACCTCAGATTGCATGTAGTACACTGAGAAAAATCCGTTCTCCGGACAGCGGTATATTGTACAGTGGGGGACACTTCTAAATGGTACAGCCATATGGAGATTTACGGCTAAGGTGTACCATTTAGAAGTGTCCCCCGCTGTACAAATATATGGAATCCTCTTGCTTACTAAAGAAATCAGTATGGAGCATACGTTACCCATATGCAACATACGCACTACCCTTAGATATTACATCATGCCGTTGCAGGATCTCTGACATCTAACAGTTTTCCGTATATTACATACATAAAGCCCTAATTATGTTATATCCCTCAGCTATATGTTATATACGTGAATACGTCCATTTGTATGTGAGGTCCTGACCGCCTATATTGTTTCATACAGAAAATACGTATAGATGGAACACTTATACGAAAACTATTATAAAACATGCGTTTTCAGTTATACGTCTGCTATACGTTAAGTTCAAAAACTACAGGAATTAAGCATGTAACCTACCTTTTTAGGTAAGCCACTTACATTTTTTTCTCAGTGTAGTCTTTTGTTAAATTCACCGTTATAAAGACCTATCTTTCATATTTAGAAATTCACCCATTTCCCTTCCACTGATAATAATATTCCAACGATACTTAGGAAGGACATGTTGACACTAGGGGCATCTCTTGGCAATCCTTTTATGTACTCGACGTGACCAGCAGTGCACAGATGATTAAAACATTTCCAAAAAGGAAATTATTGTTAATAAACAAAAAAAATCTTCGTAATTTTCCTTAGCCTCATAGTACCATGATAGTTATGGTTTCAACATGGATTCCACTAAAAGAAAATGTGATTTAATATATTGCTTGTGTGCTAAACAACATGAACATAAGAAAATTGTGACAGCGCTTCTAAATGCGAGAAAGTTGCTGTTTTGTAGGTGTGATACATGTCCTTGTTCTCGGATGAATATTTCGGAGATGCTTTTGGATGAAGTTACATTACAAACTAAGAGGTTTTTCACCAATACTTTTACACGACCTAGTTGGGTCAGGTTGCGCATATAATATAAATTTTACCCGAAGGAAAATTTTTAATCATCCATCCTCAATTTCCTCAGCTACATACCCGCATGGTACATGATTTGAAAATATTTTTCCCTCATAGTTGTTAACACAAGAACAGAAGAAAATATATATTATGATCATGAAGAAAACCGAATTAGAAATTTCAGCGAATTTTCACGTATCATGGCCCGTGCATGCCATGAAAGTGATTTCTCGATGTCTGTCCATCTGTTCGTTCTTCTCGATGTATATATGAGTGTGCACTTGCCTAGAGCCCATATTGTTCAACGTATCCTGACCAACTCATAAATTTAAGGTTTTTCAGAAGGTTGCTCAGAATAAACATAATCGATTTTCATAGACCCTTCCGAATGATGCATTTAGCCGCGGTGCTATATCCCGGTACATGCTGGGTACATTGCTGTGTGTACTTGATAATAGTATCAATTGTGCACAATGCGTGGAAAGATGAGGGAAAAAGTGACAGCTTCTTAGGAGGGGTTTATTTGTTAACTTATAACCCCGACGCTCTTATAACCACCTAGAATAGGGTAACTATGCAAAGAGGAGGGTGTAATCGTCAGCAAAGATGGTGTGAGTCTTAACATCTGACAATGTGGTGCAACTCGTCGTCGTGCCTTCGAATACCAAAGTCAACGCAGCTTACTTCCAGCAGAACATCATGAACCCTTTATATGACACACGCACATCCTCCACCTGTACGGTGACGAGACCACAAATGTGCATATGAATGCACATGGGCCGCGATTATCCCAGGCGTGCTACTCAAGGAAATCAGAACAGACGATAATTCAAGTGATCCTATTTTTGTCCATTTCTGTGAAATCGCCTGACCAATTGTCAGCTGTAGGTTAGGATTCCGCAAACAGGAACTTGCTTGACGTTATTCCCTATGTTGCAGGTCTTCAGAAAGTTTTCAAAGCAATATGGTGAGACATTCCTCTTCTCATTCTAGGCAGGAGTTTGCTACAGTGGAAAGTACACTGCCGGGCAATCATTCGGCCTTGACTGTCACATCGAACACGACAGTAGACAAAGGGGACTTACTAGCCAAATAAGTGGTTTAAAGTATACTATTTTTTAACGAGACAACTTTCTGTATAAATTTCTGTAATTTTTTTTCTCCAACTCCTTAAGGTGAACATCCAAGGAATATTTGTACATACGTATAAGAAAGATATTCCTCATTGAATCAAATATGGAATTCAATGTAATTCGTTTGCAAATGTAGTATGGACGTTTCTTATTTGATCAAACATAAACGTTCAATAGTAGTATTGAAAATCTATTCAATGTCCATGAGCGTTAGGGACTTCCTACATCGTACATTCAATAGATGTTGGGTACGGCGAGCATATTTTAATAGTTTCAACCTCTGTAGAACCTCTGTAACATTAGCAGTATTATCACTTCAAATATGCAGTAACACTTTAATGGTTGAACTCTTCCTTTCTTTGGAAGATGAATGTGCTAGACTGAACATTGTTCATGTTACACAATTATTCCATTTACACAGGGGCGCCCGAAGAAAATTTTCTAGGAGGGGGCTCATCTCCATGATTGGTATATTACGCCTGGTATTTCTTGTACTTAATAAACATGGTTTGCTGTATTACATATACATTTTCGTATATTACTTTGCCACGTCTGTGAAGTTGTCCCGCCCACCTAACGAATTTTTCTTTTTCTTATCTACATCGTTAGTTTATCGTTAGTTTACGTTAGTTTTGCTAAAATTATCGTTAGTTTCGAAAAAATAAAATTTTTATTCAACAAATAAATGGGCAGGCCAACTTCACGGTTCCCCACCCACAAACGAATTTCAAAAGTTTTTCATATCACATCGTTAGTTTACGTTAGTTTTGCCAAAACTATCTTAGTTTCGCAAAAATAACGATTTTATTCTAGAAATAAAGTTTCCCACCAACTGTGAATTAGCCCGCCCATATTGAATTCTCATAAAATTCCAACTCATACCGTTAGTTTACGTTAGTTTTACTAAAACTATCGTTAGTTTCGCAAAAATAACTATTTATTCGAGAAATAAGATTTCCCGCCAAATGTAAAGTTTCCCGCCCATAAACAATTATCATAAATTTCCATTTCACATCCTTAGTTTATCTTTAGTTTACGTTAGTTTTACTTTCCTTAGGGACATACTGGACACATTCCAGTGTACCTGACGGAACATGATAGCCATATGCCTGCTATGTAATTGTGCTGTTAGGGAAATCTTTACTTCAGGCATTGGCGGAAATCTTTACTTCAGGTATAAAATCGTTATTCTTGTAAAACAAACCTTAATTTTAGCAAACCTAACCTAAACTAATGATATGAGTTGGAAGTTTAAGAGAATTCAATATGGGCGGGCTAATTCAGTTGGCGGGAACATTATTTCTTGAATAAAATCGTTATTTTTGCGAAACTAGAGATACTTTTAGTAAAACTAACGTAAACTAACGATAAGCTACCGATGTGAGATGGAAATTTATGATAATTCTTTATGGGCGGGCTAACTTTACATTTGGCGGAAATCTTATTTCACGAATAAAATCGTAATTTTTGCAAAAGAAACGTTACTTTTAGCAAAACTAACGTAAACTAACGATAAACAAACGATATAAGTTGGAATTTTATGAGAATTCAATATTTGCGGGCTAATTCACAGTTGGCGGGAACTTTATTTCTAGAATAAAATCGTTATTTTTGCGAAACTAACGATAGTTTTAGTAAAACTAACGTAACTAACGATAAACTAACGATATGAGTTGGAATTTTATGAGAATTCAATAGGGGCGGGCTAATTCACAGTTGGCGGGGAACTTTATTTCTAGCATAAAATCGTTATTTTTGCGAAACTAACGATAGTTTTAGCAAAACTAACGTAAACTAACGATAAACTAACGATATAGGTTGGAATTTTATGAGAATTCAATATGGGCGGGCTAATTCACAGTTGGCGGGAAACTTTATTTCTAGAATAAAATCGTTATTTTTGCGAAACTAACGATAGTTTTAGTAAAACTAACGTAAACTAACGATAAACTAACGATATGAGTTGGAATTTTATGAGAATTCAATATGGGCGGGCTAATTCACAATTTTTAGTACAAGATAAAACAACAAACTAACTAGTAGTTGATTGGCAAATAATCTAAGAGTAGCACTCTTGACGCATTCTTATAATGTTATCATAGTCACTGCAAATCACACTGTTTCTGGAATTATATCCGGATGTGCATATGTGTAGAATGAATCAGCAGTCTTTTGATTTAGAACATAATATTTAATTATGACAAACAGTCAAGCTGTTGTGTTAAGTATTATACTCGGACATTTTGCAAATTTCTTAAATCGATGTAAGTTAAATGAAAACACAAAAAGCTGGAACTAAATTTTAACTTTACGGGCTCTTTTGAATGCAGAAGGTTTTACTTTGTCCTCAAAAGATAGCTTTGAAGCTAATGTACGCTCTATAGATATGATCCTAAGTTTGGAGAGTCGTTGTTGTCCTGTTAAATTTCTGAGGTATTTTTTTAATGATCTTTAGTTTGCTAAATTTCCTTCTCTTTCCTTATAGTGAAAATAAATATTTGCCCAGTGTTGGGTCCCTCAATCCGGCGGCCGTGGCACAAGCCCTGTATTCCCCTCCCCCTTAGTTACATTACTGCCGACAACTATTTTCTACAAAACTAGAATCTACAATTAGACAAGGAACTTCAAGTTAAGCGCCTCAAGAAGAACGTAAAAGATTTTAAGGCCGGAAAGTTTAAGTTGGGAAAGCTGAAAATCGCCCAAGACAAATACGGAGACATAATATCTCTGATCAACGGACCTACCCCTGTCCTACAAATGTCTGAGCACCAGCCATTTTACTTGCACCTTGACCATTAGGACGGTTTCAAACAAAAACGAGTTTCTTTCTTTTTGTAATTTTGTTAAGTTCAGGACTTTTTCGCCAGTTACTTTATGGATATGGTTCAGTAATTTTTAGTATTGTACGGAAGTGCTATTAACTGTACTCATTTAAGTTATACTCTAGTTTAGTTACGATAGCTTATTTTTAATTTCATTATTTAGATGCTGTCTTGAATTTTATTTTTATTGCATACAGCTTCATATTCACTTCATAGTGTTAATTTGTAGTATTAATTTCATACCACATTGTTTCTTTTTTTTTTTTTTTGTGAAACTTCATAAGCCTTATTAGTTTGTTCTTTTACTATTAATTTCATAAACATGCTTAATTAATTACTAAAAAAAACAACACTTTTGGTTCTATCGTTTGTTTATATCTTTTATAACTTATCCATATCAAAGATGACTGTAGAGCAACTTAGATGTACACATATGGACAAATTTTCCCACTTCAATTTGCATTATTGCTATATCTTAAGAACTATGCACAGTGGCGTAACTCATTCATAAAACAAACATTTTTTTTTTTTTTTGCAAAGTGCCATATCTCAAATAACATATTTTTAATGGCTAAATATAACAATATTATATAATTTGAACATGTGGTACCCTACTTTTACCTACATTGTGTCAAAAATTGGTAAATATTTGTTGGTAAACACGAGCGTAAGAGGAAAGTGAAATAGGTGCAAAATTTCAAATTGCTCTCCTGAAAAATGAGAAAAACTGAGATATGACACTTTGGAAACAAAGAGACGATGTGTGTGGTGCCCAAGAGTTATCCTGATCTGCTCCAACCCTACAGCCAAAGTACAGTTCATAAGCCTTTAGTTTTAAGTGTACGTTCACCACACACCATAACAAAATAAGTTAGGTTTATTTTTACACGCACAAAACATTGCACTCCACTGCAAGTAACTAAACGCACGAGCGCTAACTAAACGTACATATTTTCAGCACTTTCTTGATACCCAGATGCACAGCACACACTACCACAGAATGACACAAACGCGGCAAATCCGACCACTCCAAACGAAGCACCACTCAGTAAATAACAATATAATCAAACCAAAAATTACTCAAATGCTAGAATGCTAGTGTTTCCTATTATAATACAGAAAAAGACTCTTACGCAATAGAAGAAAATTGGGGGATGAGAACCCCTCTTTAAATAGCGTATTCCTTCTGTAAAGAAGAAAAATTGTCGCTTGGATGATCTCTAAATAAGCGTATATTGTAAGGTATACCACATAAGCAACAATTTTTTCTTAAGAGCATTTCTGTCTTCCCACTGATCTAGTGGGTAGCATGTGCGCCTTCGGCGCACAGGGTCTCGAGTTTAATTCCCGGTAGGAAAACATTGAACGACACGGAGGCTCGGATTGAACCTTAAATTCTAGGGCCACGTCTCATATAACCTCGCTTCTTAAAAGGTACTCTAAATTCCAATATCCATAACAAATTTTAATCATATTTCATCACATCCCGTAAAAATACGGGATTTCACAATACAAAATTGGTAGATGATACATAAAAAGTAATCACAGATTTGATTTTCTCATGCAAAATTACATAAGAAAAACATAGTTCTATGTAAAGAACAGATTTCGATACAGATAACTACATAACTGTAATACTTGAAATAAGTTACAAACCTTATTGTACTTTCCCAAGTTAGACCTACCTGCAGCGTCCACAGAAAAATTACTCGCGGACTTTTCCACCGACACACTACGTATTCCGGATACCAAGTGGTGGTACAATGGTCCATGGGTGGTACCAAGTAATGGGCTGTTGAAACCTTTTTTTTTTTTTTTTGTCTTCGTGTACAGCGTAGGACCATTTTCCCTTACAGAACCCACATTTCGACTCTGCTATTTCTTATGCAAGGTCAACAACAGTTGTGGTAGGGCTATCATCGCAATTGAAATCTGAATCGGTATCGAAATGCATTCTTTTATGTTTAGGTATAGTACACTTGACTTCTTGTATGCTACGGCTTTAGGAGCTCATTAAAAAGTTCAAAATGGTGCTTGTTTGTGTCTCTGCCTAGTGAAGCAGCTTTTGCTGTTGAGAGACTCTATGGTTTTGTAAAAGAAATATCTTCTTTTGGAGAACGAAGAATAAGAGTTATTTCCTACTATGTCATGGCATAGTCCCTCATAGCGTTCACAGAACACCACTCCAGTTACAACGATAATGTATAATTCCTATGTATCCTCGTCGCCAAAAGTGCCTTTACATCGCCGTGACGGGTATGTGACAGCGCAGTACATTAAAGAAGGGATGGTTGCATAAGAATTTGTGATTAATTTTGAAGAGTTTTTATTTTGACTAGGAAAATAAAGTAGGTATAGGGAGTAAAGACACAGATTTGAAGCATCAGTGCACTGTCATCTCTGAAAAGATTCGTATTATTGCCTTATATGTTAAGTTAAACACCACAACATCTGTCACTGATAGCGTAGATCATCTTACTTTTTAAAATTGCCTCTGTAGCCTATTTGTCCATACATTAATCTCCAGACATGATGTATAGAGAGGAGAAAGAAAGAGATACAACATCTGTAAGATTTATGTAATTCACTAAGGGACTATAGGAAACGACTAAGCTAATTACTGCTACTAGCGCTTTTTAATCTTCAGGGATTTACTACATGTTCGCAAAACATTATTCTAAGTCCTAAATCTGTGCGTGAATTATTTCGTTCGCCTCACTGTAATTATTTTAGAATGGAAACTGATTACGCTGAACGTGAAAATGTTTCTCGTAAAGCAACGGCCGTAATAAATGTAAATAAGGTTCTCATTATTATATAAAACACATAAGTATTTATTCCGTGTATAGAACAATATAATACAGTAACTAAGCAACATCATAATCACTAACGCCCGCAGGATTTTTTTCAACGGGTGGAGTGGAAGTCCGATATAGAATGTTTCGTTTTGTTCCCTATATATATTAACAGTCATAACATTTATCATTGATAGCGTATATCGTCTTTCGCCACTGTAGCTTATTAGTCAGAACATTCATCTCCAGACATGATGTCGAGAGAATAGAAAGAAATAGATATGAACAGTGGTGTAACTAATTTTACTGCGCCCTGGATCGATCGATCATCGATTTACTCATACTCCCCCAGGCCCTCTGCCACAGGTATTTCAGCTGCTGCGTTATATATATGGTTCCATGTTAGAAGGGCCAAACAAAAGAGCAAAGACAGAAAGACCCGAGTCAAAAGGGCCCTGCGTCAAATGGGCCCGGGTCGAGATGGCCCCCTCGCTACAAAAGGGCCCGAGTCAAAAGATCTCCGCAACAACAGGGCACGAGTCAAAAGACCCTGCGTCAAACGGGCTCGGATCAAAAGGGCCCGAATCAAAACGCCCCTCATAAAAAGGACCCGGGTCGAAAGGTCTCCGCAACAAAAGGGCCCGAGTCAAAAGGCCCCGAATCAAAACGACCCTCATAAAAAAGCCCGAGTCAAAAGGGACTCCGCTACAAAAGAGCCAGAGTCAAACGACCCTGCGTCAAAAGGGACCGAGTCAAAAGTGGCCGAATCAAAACGCCCCTCATAAAAAGAGTCATAGTCAAAAGGAGCCCACAAGAAAAGGATCCGAGTCAAAGGCCCTGCGTCAAATGAGCCCGGGTCAAAAGGGGCTCTGCCACAAAAGGGTCCGTGTGAAAACGACCCCACATCAAAAGGTCCCGGGTCAACAGGTCTCCACAACATAAGTCCCGAGTCAAAAGGGCCCGAATCAAAACGCCCGTCATAAAAAGGAGCAGAGTCGAAAGGGCCCGAGTCAAACGGCCGTAAGTCAAAAGGTCGCGGATTAAAAAGTCCCTAGTCAAAAGGGGCCAAATCAAAATGCACCTCAAAAAGAGCCCGGGTCAAAAGGGTTACACGACAAAGTTACCTGAGTCAAAAGACCCTGCGTCAAACGAACCCGGGTCAAATAAAGCCGGAGTCAAACGGCCCCGCGTCTAAAGGGCCCGGGTCGAAAGGTCTCCTCAACAAAAGGGCCCGAGCCAGAAGGCCCGAATCAAAACGCCCCTCATCAAAAGGGCCATAGTCAAAAGAGTCTCCCGACAAAAGACCCGAGTCAAAAGGACCTGCATTAAACGCGCCTGCGTCGAAATGGGCCCCGCTACAAAAGGGCCCGAGTGAAATCGGCCCCACATCAAAAGGGACCTGTTCAAAAGGTCTCCACAACATAAGGGCCCGAATCATAATGCCCCTCATAAAAAGGAGCCGAGTCCAAAGGGGTCTCTCTACTAAAGTGGCCGAGTCAAACGGCCGTGCGTCAAAAGGGTGCTGGTTTAAAGGGCTGGAGTCAAAAGGGGCCGACTCAAAACGCCCCTCATAAAAAGAACCCAAGTCAAAAGTGTTCCACGACAAAGGGACCCGAGTCAAAAGGCCCTGCGTCAAATGGACCCGGGTCAAATAAAGCCGGAGTCAAACGGGCCCGCGTCGAAAGGGCCCGGTCGAAATATTTCCTCAACAAACGGGCCCGAGACAGATGGCCCGAATCAAAACGCCCCTCATCAAAAGGGCCCGGGTCGGAATGTCTCCGCAACAAAAGGGCCTGAGAATCGTTTGTTAACACAACGCAAAAATTTGAGATTTAGATAGCGATAATAAACATAACAATTATAATGATGTCTGCAGAATTTTTGTGTATACTGGTACGGAATGACAACCAACGTCAGTAACAGAGGCGACTCTTGAGGGAAGTGACATTGGTAAAAATTAACATTTTACGAACGCAATCCACAAGAAGTTAACTGCACAAATGTATGATGGAATTTCATTTACGGTGGAAAACATTAACGGTCTCAAAACAAAAGATCAAACAAAACTAGTGATGAGCGCAAGAGTCTTGGTCTTGCAGTTTTTGCAAGAGTCTTGCATGCAAGACCAAGACCAGGAATCCCGATGCAAGACCAAGACCAAGACCAAGGGGTGCAAGACCAAGACCAAGACCACACCTGCAAGACCAAGACCAAGACCAAGACCAAGACTCTTGCGCAAGAGTCTTGCACAAGTACCGTTTCGGTGGTAGAGCAGTCACATGTGGTTATACGGGTCCCTGGTTGGATTCTAGCATGCGCCATGGAAACTTTTTAGTGGCAAACACCGTGTGCGTGGGTTTTCTCGGTAGAGACCTGCATGGGCCGGGCCTTGCCCGAGACCCGAAGCCCGGCCCTACCCGCGGGCCGGGCTTGGGCGGGCCGATTCTATTATTTCTTTGAGTCGGGCCGGGCCTGGGCCGATTAATTGCAATTCTTTAACCCTCGAGAAGTCGCGCTGAAAAAGTAACGCGAGTAGTCGCGCGCGGTCAAATGGACCGAACGAACATAATGTGTTGCAAAAATCGTTTTAAACAGTTTTCTTGTATTAGAAACGTAATTTTGTATATTTTCTGATTAAGAGGGAATAACATTTTTATTATTATAATAAGTTTTACAGTAATAACTATTAGAGAAACCTACAACTAGACATGTTATTTTTTTATTTCTCATTTGGAATAAAATGTTTTTGTCGTTACATATTTCTTTAGATAGATAGCTACGCACTGGTTTTATTGAAAATTCTAAACCTGATGATGATCTTTTGTTTTTGTCAACTTTGGTTCGTCTAAAATTAGAAATGCAATAGTAAATTAGTTAAAAATATACTATATAAACATAACAATAAAACAAAGCTTCACAGCGCATTTTACATTGAATTAGAGCTCAGTCGTAGCTTAGCGGTTAGCATACACGCCTTTGGCGTGGGACTGCCGGCTCGATTCCCGGTGGGACCTCATGTGGTTCGGATCCTTCGTTAAGCAGTAGGTCCACGTCTTACATAGCCTTGATGCTGAAAAGGGCGCTAAATTGAAATCAAATCAAATTTACATTGAATTATTTTAAGGTCCTGTTATTTTCCTTATTATTATAAGGTCCTGTTATTAAACTTCACCTATACAGCACTACATTGAATTATTTTAAGTTATCTTCAAATTTACACTGTTCTACACTTCGTCGTCGCTTATTTCGTCCCCTCTTGCTCTGACTACATTCGGGGAATCGCTGGTCATTTCTGGGTTTAAGGTCTTCAGATTCGCTCGCAGACTCCTCACTTGACCTTTCGTGTTCACTCATATATAAATATTCGTTATGATCTTCCTCAGACAAAGCTTCCACGAGATCATGTCGGCTGATTTATCCAAATAGTCAATCCCTAACATTTCCCTCCGTTGTTTTAAGCTGTTCAGTTCTAATTTTCTCTTTTCTCATACTTGGTATCAGTTTGTTAACTCTGTCGACCTCTCTTCCGTCCATTAAAATAATATTTATGTTTATAAAGCTTAAACACCTCCAAAGCAAAGGTCACGTGCAGAGCGAAACACTGAGAAAAAACATTACACGGTTAGTCGCGCGCGGTGGAAAGCACCGCAGAATCACTAAACAATCACTAGTACTTAAACTAAACAACGGATAACGGAGTGATTGAGCAGAAATGTTTGGGAAGGTGAGGGGCAAGATTAGCTAGACGAAGAAGTCTGTCGGACAAACAGAATGGACACACGATCGAAAATAATTTCCCTGTGGTGCTTTTGACCGCGGCGCGACTACTCGAGGGTTAATAATTATTGACATTCGTTAAACGATAATTAGAATAAAGGCAAACGTTGAAGAAGTGTGCCCGTGAAAAATGTTATAAAATGAAACTTCGAAAATTTATCGGGCCCGGGCCGGGCTTGGGCCAAGAATTTTAAAAAACTTATAGGGCCGGGCCGGGCTCGGGCCGAAAATCTCCAAAACGTTTCGGGTCCGGGCTGGGCCGCGCCTACATACATTCGGGCTGGATTGGGCTCGGGCCAAAAACTTCGGCCCGTGCAGGTCTCTATTTCTCGGTGTTTTGATGTTCCCTCCTACTTTCTTCAATCCACTATTTCATTCATTTCTCATGAATACCGTCTCCCTTAGCCCCAATGCATAATCGTGGGACGTTAAACTAGATATTTCGTTTCGTTTTAAAACATATTAATGGTGTTTTTCTTCCAAAACTAAAGTGAAATGTAGTATTGAACATTGGTGATACCGTATACCATAGGTGTCGACTACATGGGTATGGCCTTGGCTCCCAGACTCAAGCATCCGTTGGGAATTTTTAATGTGTGCTCATAAAATTAATACCGAAATAACATTTTCATGACATTGAAAAAACTTAATACATGTAACCGCAAGTTTGATTTCATGGGCGGATGCTTATACGTTGAATAATTGTTTATCAATATAACTTTTAGCATCCTTAGGTATACGACACATCGAGGGTTGAGCGATATAGCATTATCCTACAACAATATATATAACTTAATAACTCTTGAACCACCTGACCGAACTCGATCTTATTTTAAGATAGATGAGGATCGGGCCTGAGATGGTTTTTATCAAATCACTTTGATCTTGAAGTTTCGGGGAGAGGGAGAGGAAAGATATTTAAAAATGATGGAAAATGACCGACATTGAAATGGAATCTATAGTTTTGGGGACCGCTAAGGTAAACAATGATACTTCCGGTGCTGTTTAAATCAAAATTCAGCCCCGTAACTTGGCGGAGGGGAGGGGAGATATATAAAAATGATCGAAAATGGCGAATATTAGTGTCAAATCCATAGTTTTCGAGGTCGCTGAGTTGAATACTGAGACTTCCTATACCATTTACGACCAAATTCAGCCTCGTAATTTGGGGAAGAGGGAGATGCATAATAATGATTAAAAATGACCAAATATTAGTGCCGAATCCATAGTTTCGTGGTCTCTGACACGAACAGTGACACTTGTGATGCCGTTTAAATCCAAATTCAGCCCGGCAACTTGGGGAGGAGGAAGAGAGGGAAACATAAAAATAATCGAAGATGACCGATATTAGAGAGCGCTTTACTAATAGTAAAAAAAGTGATTGACTAACGATATATATATATATATATATATATATATATATATATATATATATATATATATATATATATATAATCATTATTATTATTATTATTTTAGTTTAACCCAACAAAGTAGATACTTGATGCTAGTAATCCATATTCACAAGTGAGACTTCAAATAACTTGGAGTTTGATGCCCTTATTTTGTATTTCTAATACAGGTCAACAGTATTTATATAAATTGAGTCTACACAAAAGACATAGACAGTTGAGTTGTTTTCAGTTTTCCCTCAAATTATTCTAAAATATTAAGAGGTTTGATTAAAATAATTATTATTTTAATTTTCTTTCCCTCTTTTTTTTTTTTTTGTCAATATTGCTAAACATATAATCATCATAATAGCTATTCTGCTATTATTGGCAGGTTATTTGCTTCAACAGACAAGGTTTGACGTTCGGTGGTCCTCAGCTGGTCTCTTCGTCTTGACGTGGCAATTTTCTGTTTCAATACCTTCCTTCAACTAGTTTGCTTCGCTCCCTCCCTCTTTTTCCTTCCACAATACTCTCTAGCACGTCCCTTGTAATACAGTTCCCTTTCCCCCTCTTAACAATATCTAAAATTCTTCTTTTTTTCTCCTACTGCTAATATTTCTAACACATTCGTTTTCGTTCAACACGGCTAATTCTCTCCTTTTTTCTCCATGCCCATGTTTCGAAAGTCTGCAATTTTTTCATCGCTTTTGCGTAATGTGAATGTCTCTGCCCCATTGAAATGAAATGAAATCTTTGAGTTTTACGTCCCACGGTTATGCCGGTTAGGCTAAAGGAGACGGTGATAATGAGTGATGAATGAAATGGTGGAATGAAGAAAGTGGGAGGAAACGGGAGAACCCCGAGAAAACCCACGCACACGGTGTTTGTCCACCACAAAGTTCACTTGGCGGGGGCTGGGATCGAACCCGGCACCTCAAGCACCAGAGGTGAACGCTCTACCACTGAGCCACCGCGGCCCCCTCTGCCCCATGGAGTACACATTGGAATCAGTAAAACAAAAATTCAATATTTAATTGGAAGTTTGTTTAATACAAGAATTAGCTAATCGTGGTTGGAAAGAAAAATCTGACGCCTTTGGAGTGTAAAAATAATTTTGCAATTCATGGTATTTCAATAATCTGTGCCGTCTGATTTTCTTTCATGCGAAACAGGGGTAGCCTCCTCAGTTTGGGAACCAGTGGAATGTTGGATCTGTTAAAAAATATATATATAAACAGATTACGAAACCCTGTGATTTAGGCATATCTTATAAGTAGTGAAGCATGGGCACCCATTAAAAAAAAATAAAGGTCATAACCTATGTTGTACGCTATCATACTTACACGACGTTAAATTATATTATATTTAGAAACATACATTGTATTTCCGTTACTACTGGTGCTTTGTAGAGTTTATTATCCCTTATATCCATAGTAAAATTTACCTATGAAAAGCTTGAGATTTCTTAAATGCAAAGAGCCCCTCCGTGGCTAAGCGGTTAGCGTACGCGCCTTTGGCGTGGGAGGCCCGGGTTCGATTCCCGGCGGGAGCTCATGTGGTTCGGATTCCACGTTAATCAGTAGGTCCACGTCTCATATAGCCTCGCTGCTAAAAGGGACGCTAAACTAAAATCAACTCAACTCAACTCTTAAATGCAAGACTTGCAAGACTCTTGCATGCAAGACCAAGACCAAGACCAAGGGTTCCAGTGCAAGACCAAGACCAAGACCAAGGGTTCCAGTGCAAGACCAAGACCAAGACTCGATGTGCAAGACCAAGACCAAGGCTCGATGTGCAAGACCAAGACCAAGACCTTGCGTTGAGTTGATTTTAGTTTAGCGTCCCTTTCAGCAGCGAGGCTATATGAGACGTGGACCTACTGATTAACGTGGAATCCGAACCACATGAGCTCCCGCCGGGAATCGAACCCGGGTCTCCCACGCCAAAGGCGCGTACGCTAACCGCTTAGCCACGGAGGAGCTCAGACCAAGACCTTGCATTTGCTCATCACTAAACAAAACACATCAATCACTTTTTGTTCATTGTTATGCATATTGTGATTATTATTATTATTATTATTATTATTATTATTATTATTATTATTATTATTATTATTATTATATTACTTTTATTATTATTACCATTTTTATTAATAATAATATGCAAGGTCAGTGGTAGCCCATGCCTTCAAACCAGTATACGCCACTGTTTGAAACTATGAAGTCTACATTAACATAGGTCGTCTTTCGATCATTTTATGTTCGAAGGTGTGCATGGGTGTCTTACCCCTTCCCCCAAAGCATGAAAAGCAAACACAGCCAGGGGCAGAGAGAGAGACACACACAGAACACACAGCTCGCTGTGTACCTGCAAGAGACCTATGGGTAACTATAGTTGCCCTCTTGTTACAAGGTGTTGAGTCAGGTAGTATCAAGGTCAGTTCCTGCAGTTGAACACGAAGTTGACTGTTAGAAAACAGAAGCATATAACTAGTCTCATCTGTTTACTTTTCACGAATATTTTTCACCTTCATGTGTACAGATCACGTCTGGCGTACATTTAAAAGAAATGCTGTGTCAAGTATATATTCCCAAAAAGATATGAGTACTCAAAAGGCAAAAGCCTGTAGCTACTTTTGTTTTCCTTTTTCTATTAGCGTGGAAGCGTTGTTTCAACATCCTTCTTGCGGGAGCTCATGTGGTTCGGATTCCACGTTAATCAGTAGGTCCACGTCTCATATAGCCTCGTTGCTGAACGGGACGTTAAACTCAAAATCAACTCAACTCAACATCCTTCTTGTAGCTTGCTTAGCACTTTCACTTCATCTTTTTAGTTGAGCTTTCGGCTATGAATACTAGGGATGGCCACATTTTTTCGAAAAATACTTTTTCGAAAAATGAATTTTTCAAAAACGAAAATTTTTTCGAAAATACGAAATTTTTTTCGAGAAACGAAAAACGATTTTTTTTCGAAAAAACGAAAACGAAATTTTTCCGAAAACCGGAAAACGAAAACTACCGAAAAACGGAAAACGGATAATTTTTGTAAAACAAACTGAGTTTATTTCATTTGTTAGTACTTCCAAACTATAGTATACTATGCATACGTATAGGAAGTCTTATAGAAGGGCTATGTTCATCTGTCTGCCTATCCATCCGTTCGTCTGTCAGCTGGTATCAGAGCAAGAGCGGCAAGAAATAGCGAGAAGCATACATGTAAGTTTGCAACACGAATAGATTCATCTAATGCATTTGACTTTTATTTAATAATCCAGAAGTGGTAGAGATCTATCGCTTTCTGCTACATTGTTGATCAACACAGAACACAAACGGTAACATATAGAAAGACGCGATTTTCTAGAACCAATTAAGTGTCCCAAGAATATATTCAATGTTCGCCCTTGCAGCTTAAGCTATGCATAAGTGTCGAAAATCTTGAGAATGGCTTTGTCCGTCTGTCTGTCGAGAGGTGTCAGAGCAAAACAGTAACAAATATTGAGAAGTCGTTTCTTTATAGTCGATTTAGAGCCCCTAAAATAGGTTCGATCTCCTAAATTAACCCTCCATTTAAAACCGTAAGTGGTTCTAATACCATTTTTGGTTTCAATTTGTATCGCTATAGAACGAAAATCGTAATAGATAGCGAGAAGCGATTTGTTGCAAACAATTTAGCGTCTTAGACAACATACAACTATCCACAACATTTAATCAAAACCAGAAATTGTTTATATTTACTATTATTTCCGGTTTTAATACTGAATTACGAGATATCGAGATGTAGATTTTGGCAATCGATTCAACTACCTAGAAATAGCTGTACCTTTTCCATTAATCCTCTATTCAGATCGGAAGTTGTTTAAAATAATCATTTTCGGTTTAACATTGATCGATATAGAACAAAAATGGTAATAGATAGCCACAAGTGTATTTAAAAAAAAAAAAAAAAAAACGAATCTATACAGCGTCTCAAGAGTATATAAGCTATATATCATCTCAACGCACAATATTATCGAAATTGAAAGTGGCTGAATTTACTAGTATATTCAATAGGGATTCAATACGGATTTTTATAAAGCAAAAGATTGAAGAAATAGTGATGCGGTTTTTCGCGATCGACTAAGCGTTCTAAGAATAGACTCTACCTTCTCCCTTGATCTCTATTCACACCAGAAGTGGTTCAAATTAACGATTACAAGTTTCAACATTAATCGCCACAGAAGAAAATTGGTAATAAATAGCGACAAGTGGTTCATCTACAATCGATTCAGGTTCTCAAGAGGAAATACAATTACAATCCACAACACTCCACAAAGGCAGAAATGGTTGAAGGTTATTACTATTTTTGATTTTATAGGTAATACTAATTTCCATAGAGCAAAATCGGTCAGAGATATCGAGATGCATTTTTTAAAATTAATCCAGCATCCCAAGAATAGATTCCACCTTCTTCGTTAACACTTTATTTGAACCGAAAGTGTTCAAATTAACCATTTCCGGTGTTAACACTTGTCGCGATAAAACAAAATTGTAATAGATAGCGACAAGCAATTTTCTGGAATCAATTCAGGGTTTTAAGAGAACATATCTTCATAACCTGCACCACTCTTCTGAAACGGAAATGCTTGATATTTACTACTACTTTCGGTTCCAATACTTATATGCATAGAACAATAACTATAAAAGATATCGAGAAGTTCTCTGAAATCGATTCAGCGTCCTAAAAATAGATTCCGTCTCCTCCCTTAACCCTCTATTCAAGCCGGAAGTGGTTCAAATTAGCCATTCCTGCTTTCAATCTTTATCGCCATAGAACAAAAACGATAAGTGATAGCTAATAATGGCTTTTTGATATGGATTCAGCATCCGAGGAACAGATTCTATCTTTGATTTTATTAACCTATTCCAACCAAGAGTTTTAGTTGTGCTACTTGTTGTACTGAAGTTTTGAATATTCAAGTCGCATGGATTGCAAGTCTGCCTCAGTTTTACACTGTGAAACGAATCTCATTTGTTTCTCTACAAAAACAGGAAAAAATGTATCACAATCAGGGGGGATCCAGGGGTCGATCGCCCCCCAGAAGAGAACACTCCTATTTTATATATAAATAAAACCCATCCCAGAGTTGGAGCTCGTAAAAATAGCTCTAAGTAGCAGTATTACAACCCCCCCCCAGAAGTCCGTCCTGGATCCGCCCCTGATCACAACTCCCGGTTTCAGTATTGATCATCATAGAGCAAGCGAGAAGCATGAATTCAGTACCTTCGCAATAGACTATGTCCAAGTTTTATCCTGTGGTAGAAATTTACTACTACTTCTAATTTCAATAGTGATCACCATAGAGCAAAACTAATAAGAGATAATGAGATATGTTTATATATATGAATCCAGGATTCGAAGATTGTCATATCGATCGCTATCCCTCTATGTAAACCGGAAATAGTGAGAAACTACCATTTCCGATTTCATAGTAAAGAAAAGGCGATAACCGGAAGCAGTTTTTGATATGGATTCTATGCCACAATGGTAGTTTCCATCTCTAAGTTTAATGCAACCGAAAGTGATAAATACTTACTATATCTCTGGTTACAATCTTTCTTTCTCATAGAACGAGAGAAGTACTAGGAAGCGACAAACGTTTCTTTTCAATATATAATTTTATAATTCCAAGAAAAGATTTCAAGCCCTGCAACTGGTCTAGTGGCTAGCGCGTATTCCTTTGATGCACAGGGTCCCGAGTGGGAAAACATTGAACGTGTTATGGTGGTTCGGATTCCACTTTATAATGTAGGTCCAAGTCTTGTATAGTCTTGCTCGATTCTGAAAAGGGACGCTGAACTTCAACAAACAACCAAATAAAAAATATTTCATCTTAGTAGTATTCTTCTACTGAAGTTAGTAGCAGTAAAAACTAATACGAAAACGAAGACCCACCTATTTAAAATTTGAATTCTCGTTTGATGAGATTATTATAGTCAGATACTTAGTTCTTTGTCTTACCGTATATAAAACATCTTTAGAACAAATAAACCATTCAATAGTATTTTGTTAGTATTAAATTGCCTATTTTTGAAAGCAATCAAATTGTTTTTGATACTGACTTAATTAGTTATAGAAAATAAGATAAATGAATGGGGGATCTTAGTGAGAAGTCTTTAGTATCAGTACATATAATCACTTCATGTTTCATATTTTGTTAAAATCAATTGTTAAAAGTCAATTTATTACAGAGTTGCCTGATACTATCACGATCAGTTTATACAGCATCCTTCTATTTGGTAATTTATTAGTCTTTTTTTACATTATAAAATATAATGTCGGGCTAATTGCTGTATCGCCGGACTAATTTTAGGAAATTTACCGGGTCAATTGGAGAATTTATTTAAGTTTATGAGGAAGAGTGATTGAAAGTCAGGTAAGGGGAATAGCAAAAGCTCAGATAGTGATTGCATTTGCTGGTTGTTTTTGATGTTGTAAGCGGCACTGTATGTGGAGACGGATGGACTATTTCGCGGAGAGGTACACTTGTTTTACTATACGAATCCATAGATTGTAAAATGTATAGATAAATTTGAGCAAATCTTTAATTTTCCCATTTCATGTCGAGAACAGAAACCAACAAACCCCTGTGGGGCTTCTAATCCGTTCCTACTACTATCACTACCCCTACTCCTACTCCTCCTCCTACTACTACTGCTACTCCTACTTATACTATGGATCCGTATAGTAAACCTACGCACCTAATAACATAATCTAACGTAACTTAATGTAATCCAACCAAATATAACCGAATGCAGTATATTTTGTTCCAGTTTTTCGATTTTCAAATTGATCCGGCGATTCAGCAGTAATGCCATATTGTCGATGACACTAATAATCACTAGTAAATAATTATTTTTTAATATTCTGTAAAATATAAATTTTACACTGTTTACCTTTGTGAATTATTATTTCTAATTTATATCCCTCAAGAACCGAGAACCAAGGGTCTGTGGATCACAATATTTCATGCTGAGCTCGCACACGTACTAGACTTGTTAAAGTCTATGACCATATCAACTTTGGCCAATATCGGATGAGATTAACGCGTTTTAATGAAATTTATTCATTTAACTAAGTTAAAGTCCAAATTTTCTGAACAGTATTTTGAGAAAAAATACTGCTACAGGCTAGTCAGAGCATCAATGCAACTCTGTACTGTCAACAGTTGAGCCGTGTTCAAAAAAAAAAAAAAAAAAAGACTCTGGAGCCAGCACTTCTGAATCGCAAAGGGGTCCTCCTCTTACAGGACAAAGCTAAGCCCCACGTGGCTAGGATAACCCGGGACACCATTCTACACTTTGGATGGGAAACACTATTGCATCCGCCATACTCCCCGGACATTGCACCGTCCGATTACCACCTGTCCCATTCCTTGGACAATCAGCTTAGAGGACACTAGTTGAAATCCCTAGTAGAGGTGCAAAATGCACTTGATACCTTTTTTGATTCACGGCCCACCAAGTTCTACCGCGATGGAATACATGGCCTTCCAAAACGTTGGCAGAAGGAGACTATTTTTGATCTTCCAGGTATGTCTTAGGTTAAATATCGATGTTTGAAGGTGTTGGGTGAAAAAGCGACAGATCTTTCTTGGTTACCTTTATAGTTACTAAGCTCGTCAAGATCTACCACCTTACCAAGTTTGGTAAAAATTGGATGGGTTCCATCTTTCGCGCTTTAATGAAATTTCTTGATTTCACTGATTCCAAACCTAACATTGATAGCTAATAACTCAGGAACAAAAAGTCTGCACATCATAATATTTTATATGAGCTTCCATGCATACCAAGCTTGTCAATATTTACGATCCTACCAACTTTAGTCAAGATCATTTGAGTTTAATCAAATGCGACTTGGTGAAATTTCTTGATATCACTAACTTAAAACACAAATTTGATTAGCAATAACTCGGGAACCAAAGTCCCAAACACCATAATATTTAACATGTGTACTAAATACATTGCAGTCCATAACCATACTAATTTTGGTCGTGATTGGATGAGTTTCGTCAATAGTAGCACTACACACTATCCTTTCATTAGATCGAGCTCCTCCGTGGCTTAGCGGTTAGCGTACGCGCCTTTGCCGTGTTAGACCCGCGTTCGATTCCCGGCGGGAGCTCATGTGGTTCGGATTCCACGTTAATCAATGAAATGAAATGAAATCTTTGAGTTTTACGTCCCACGGTTATGCCGGTTAGGCTAAAGGAGACGGTGATGATGAGAGATGAATGAAAATGGTGGAATGAAGAAAGTGGGAGAAAACGAGAGAACCCCGAGAAAACCCACGAGCACGGTGTTTGTCCACCACAAAGTTCACTTGGCGGAGGCTGGGATCGAACCCGGGACCCCAAGCACCAGAGGTGAACGTCCACGTTAATCAGTAGGTCCACGTCTCATATAGCCTCGCTGCTGAACGGGACGTTAAACTCAAAATCAATTCAACCTTTCATTAGATCCAAATCCAAGGAGCACGGTAGCTCAGTGTTAGAACGCTTACCTCTTGTGCATTTGATCCCAGACCAAGTAAGTTCGTGGCAGACAACATCGTGTCCGTGTATTTTCCCGGGGTACTCCCATTTCCTCCCACATTATCATTCCACGAATTCCGAAAACTTTTCGAGAAACGAAAAATCATCAAAAAAGGGAAAACGAATTTTTCGAAAAAAATCTTTTCGAAACAACGAAAAACGATTTTTTTTTCGAAAAACGAAAAATCTTTCGAAAAAACGGAAAACAATTTTTTTCGAAAAATGAAAGACGAAAAAATTTCCGAAAAACGAAAGACATTTTTTTTCGAAAAACGAACGAAAAAACGAGAAATGAAATGTCCGAAAATCAGGTTTTTTAAAAAGGCCATCCCTAATGAATACCACCGCGACAAGTCGTGGTTCTTATGATAGTGGCGTATTTTCGCCCGGAGAAATTATGGAAATAATAAATAATGTAGACTCCGATGCTTTTGAAACGGACGATGAATGTAGTTTGTACGAAGATTCTAGCATCAATTTATGTGACACACATACCTCTTTTCATATAACATCGCTGTTGAACGGGACGTTAAACTCTAAATCAAAACTCAACACATACCTCTTTCTATTTAAAAATATTGTGTGGTATACAATATTCGGAATTGAAGATGGCTGCCATGATGTGCACTAAATCAATTATGTCGTTATTATTGTTCTGTCCCAATACTTTTCAGTAACCCTGTATACAGATCCACATGTCTTCTCACAGCAAAATTAATCTAATGTTTTCCACAGAATATTTTTCATACTAATATGTATTTTTATACTTTGATCCAGGAGTAGAAATGGAATTCTAGAAGTAAGGGAAAAGTCAGCAATAGATAAAGTTTGATTGAGCTATGTCACGAGAATACAAACTCAGAAAGACGGTAGTTAGGGGCGGACTGGCCAGGGCCCTTAGGTCGCAATCGCGGCCTAGGCCCTCTAAGAAAACAATGAAAGAATAAAGAAAGAAAGAGAAAGAAAAGCTAAAACAAAAGAGAGCTAAATAATTCGGTAGCTCAGTGTTATTATGCTACCAACACACACTCCTCTTCCACCCTTCCATCAATCAGTAAGTTATCTTTTTTAATAGGGTCCTTTCGTTACTAGATTTGTGGCTAGGTCTATCTTTCACTATGGTCTTTTATTATCAGAAACTGTGATTTAGTTTGTACCTGGGACCTTGGGCCCTTCTTTCAATATATTGGACAGTTGGGTCCTTCTTTCATTACATTGAGAAGTTGGAGCCCTGGGCCCTTTATTCATTATATTGGGCAGTTGGGGCCCTTCTTTCATTTCATTGAGCAGTTGCGGTCCTAGGCATGTTTTTCATCATGTTGAGCTGTTGGGACCTGGAACCTTTTTTCATAATGTAGGGTAGTTGCATCCCTTTCAAGGTTGAAGACTGGTGCCTGGTTTGTAGCTGGGTTCATATTTAACCACAGGCTGGTTGGTTCTTTATGGATGTTAATACACCTTGTAGGTCTATATTTGATAATTCAAAAATGGGAAAACAACGCATTTTTAAAAATTTATTTTCTATCAAAAAGTTTACAAAATAACAGGAGAAAACAGTGGAAGACGCCAAGAAAGCGGGCATTTCAACATAATGGTTGATTCTATCCAAGATGTTTCAGGGCTTAATCAGCTGGCTATAGTAATTCTCTGCGTTATAAACGGTCAAGTATTTGAGCGGCTGTTAGTAGTTGTCGTAAACAGCTTGGGCGTCTCTGGCAGGGGGACGATGGGGACGCCCAATATTTTGAAGTACAAATTATTCAATATTTTGTTCTAATTTAATTTATTTACTAACGGCAGAATAACATATAAATGATAATAATTATATTTATTTGTCATATAATATTCAGGCTGTGTAACAGAGTTCTTCATATGCCTCACGGGGTCCGTGAAGGTAAGCAGAAATGTAACAAATGGAATTAAAGATAATAAACAGGTTGGGCTAGATAGTACCATTTAAATAACTTTCTTTGATGTCCTCCCCAAATTGTATATGCCAGAGACGCCAGTGGTAAACAATGACACTACATGACAAGTAACTTATAATGAAATCAAAAGAGTACTTTGTGACAAAAATGTTTTGATGCTTGTGATGATATTGTAAGTTGCTTTTTTGATGGAGCTGCTAACTTCAGTGGATGCTATTAAGGAGTTAAAGCATTACTGGAGAAGGGTAATCCTGAAATCATTTACACCCAATGCATGGCTTATGCTCTTAATTTCGTTATGACAAATTCGACTGAGTAGATACCTGAAGCTGCAAATTTATTTGAAACCAGTGCCATGTTCTGTCTGAATACTACAAAAGAAAGGATGTTTGTAAGAAAATGATTGATGCAAGCCACGAGGGACATGACAGACTACGAAAAGTTCAACAAGTTGGTACAACACGATGATGGAGCAGAAACAAGGCACTGAATGCAGTAGTGGACACTAATGAGTTTCGCTACGAAACATGAAACCAAGACGAGGATGACTGTCTATCATCAAGATTTCTTTCATTTTTATTGTTCCTCAGTGATGATGTACAGAACAGGGGTTTTAATGCGAAATGAAAATTTTAAGCTAAACTTTGCTGAATAAATGGGCAGAATTTAACACTGTAATGAGGACTTCTATGTTTCAGGACTTATTTACGGAAACGGAGCCTGTTTCAAAATACCTGCAGTCTCACGGATTGGACTATCTTATTACCTGGAGATTTCTAGACAATTTGAAGCAGCAGCTTCAGAAGAAAATAGAGGCAAAAGATGTCTGTTTAATGCTTTACGAAAACACAAAAATATTTTGTGTGAAAATAAATCAACAGCTTGCGCAATCTGGTGTAGAGATAGCAATGGAAAAAGACTTTTTGCACAGAAGAATCTTAAAGGAAAAGAAAATGCCAGGAGTGCAGATGAACTGGAAAAGAACTTAAATATAAGTGAAAATGATTTATTCAGAATAAAAAAAACTTTAACGAAAATTCTGAATACAGCTGTTACATGTGTCAGTGATAGATTTCAGCAGCCGAAAGAATTCCAAATACTGGAACCTAAGGACTTTTCAGAAATCAAGAAGAATGGTGTATCTGCAAGAGCTTTCAGAGTTCTTCCGAAAAAAAAAAAAACTAAATATAAAACAGGAGAAAATATACAAAGAGCTCCAGCAGTTCTCTGTCGTGTATTTCCCTGTCACAAAACGTTCTCGTTTTTGATGATCCTGAAGAGAATGATGCCCCTGAATCCGTAGAAGATGATGATTATGCATCTGAGCATGCTATGGAAGATGGAACATCTTTGGACGGGATTCACGGTAAGAGTGATAATGATGCTGCAAACACCTTGTATAAAAATTGTTTGTCATGTGCAGGGAAAATTTTGCACCAATTTCCGTCAGTCTAGTTGCTTTAATAATTTATACATTGTATACAAACATGCGTTGTCTCTACCATGCACACAAGTGACATGTGGAAGGTGCTTCTCAAAGTTAAAGTTAGAGTAAACAAATCTCAGAGCTAGTTTGTGTGAAGACATTTGGACACATTTTTGCTAATGAATATGGAAAGAGACATGTTAAATTTAGTGTCTGTGAACGAAGTTATTCAGGAACTCCGCGATTCATAAGCTGAACTGCAAAAAATCTTAACTTTTTAAAAGTATTAGTTGTTTAGTGGTTCAGCAGTGTTTATCATTTTCAGTAAAACTGTCGTGTTCATTCCACAGTCAAAAGTTATTATTAGTTGTTTAGTGTTACAATTTTTAGTAAGCTGCCCTGTTCATTCCATAGTAAAAGTTATTCGCTATTATTTTTTTAGTGTTTCAGCTACTATACAGAGTGTCTCAAAAGTCCCGTGACATACGGTAACTCTCTTATTATCAGAGTTACAACAAAATATAGGCGGGGAAACGGTCTCCAAATATGATGTTTTCAATCTAAAGTGAAAGAATTTTTCAAATCGGACAAGCCGTTTGGGCTGTACACTCTATATGCGCCCAATGTTACATGAAAATGCAACGTTACCATTTACCGGGACCCACAACATAAATGAATGAAGTTACTGTCTATTAAAATCATTATATTTGTAGGCGGTTTCCTCTCTTACATTTTGTTGTAACTCTGATAACAACAGAGTTATCCATGTCAGGGGACTTTTTAGACACCCCGTGTGGCAATGCAATAATAATTATAAAATATTCTCTTGAAAGTTTGTTTCTGGAAATTCTGTGCTTGCTGTGTCATCAAATTTTCACCGACCAATGATAAATTATAGCTTGCAAAAACTATCAAGTAACAACCAATTTACAACTGCACAACGCGATGGCTCATCGCAGATGTTGATTGTACGCAGTGGCGCAACCAGGATTTTATTTCGGGAGGGGCCAAGAATATCCAGTACAGTAGTCTGCAAACGACGTGCTGCACCATTTGATGTGGACAAAATTGAAATTTTGAATTCTCCTCATTACAAGCAATTTAGTTATCCTTATTATTAACATGCTAAAAAACCTTAAAATGAAAATTCCAATTCACAAATTCCCTATTATTAACGGTTACAAGTTTTAAAATTTGCGCTATAATAAATATTTTGAACATCTTTATTTTTGCATAAAATGACGCACTCTTTACTAACGTTTATTACTCTAAGAAATTAATGTAGGGGTTTTCACTGGGTATTTCTCCTTTCGTACAGTGCTTTGACTTAATTCAATATTCATTTATGCTTTGATCTATTTTGAAATTTCACCAAAATTTGTCTGCAACGCTGCTGTATAAGATAGATCAGGTTTGCTTCGGAGAGGGCATGGGCCCCCGAGTTCATAGCTCGTTGCGCCACTGATTGTATGTTATTTTAGAAATTGGTGTTATAGTCTGAGCTCCCTCCACAGTAACCGCGGCCTAAGCCCTAATACACCCAGTCCGCCTATGACGGGAGTGCAAGCAACCTTTCATGAAGAACGACTTAAGCGATAGCGATTGTTCCAAAACAATCAACAAGCAAACAAAACTAATATTATCATTCAAATTTCCTATTTGTTATTAATAACCACAGATATATTTCCTTCATTTGCATAAACACTTCAACTTACTAAGGGGACACAATCCTCTTTTGCATGATTGATCTCCACTCTTGCTTTGATCTCAAGCTTTTTACACGTGGAACCGTATTTACCGGGCCCTTTGGACGCGGGGTCTTTCTGACTTGTGCCTTTTTGACGCAGGGCCCTTTTGACTCGCACCCAGTTGACGCCTGGCCGTTTTGACCCGTGCCCTATTGTAATGGTGCTCCTTTTGATCAGGGCCCGTTTGACGAAGTTTCTTGTTGACTCTTTCCCTTTTGTCGCAGAACCCTTTGTATCCGGACCCTTTTGACGCAGCGTCCTTATAACTCGGCTCCTTTTGTTGCAGATCCTTTTTAACCCGGGCCCTTTTAACGCAGAGCCATTTTGTCGCGGAGACCTTTTTACCTAGGCCCTTTCGACGCGGGGCTGTTTTGACTCGGGCATTTTGTAGCGGGCCCCCTTTTGACTCGGACCCGTTTGACGCAGGGCCCTTTTGACTCGGATCCTTTTGTCGTGGTACTCTTTTGACCCAGGCCCTTTTCATGAGGAGCGTTTTGATTCGGCCCCTTTTGACTCGGGTCCTTTTGTTGCGTAGATCTTTTGACCCAGGCCCTTTTGATAGGGGGCCATTTGACTCGGGTCCTTTTCTAGTGGGGCTTTTTTCACTCGGGCCCGTTCGACGCAGAGCCCTTGCGACTCGAGCCCCTTTGTCCTGGGAACCTTTGACTCGGGCCCTATTGATGAGGGGTGTTTTCATTCGGGTCCGTTTGACGCGGGGCATTCTGACTCGGGTCATTTTGTCGTGGGACCCTTTTGACACGGGCTCTTTAAATGAAGGGCGTTTTGATTCGGGTCTTTTTGACTCGAACCCTTTTATTGCGGAGAGGTTTTGACCCGGGCCATTTTGACTCGGGCCCTCTTGTACGCGGCACCTTTTGACACGGGTTCATTTGAGGCAGGTCTCTTTTGACTCGGGCTCTTTTGTCGTGGGACCCTTTTGACGCGGAGCTTTTGATTCTTGCCCTTTTGACTCCTACCCTTTTCTTGCGGAGAAGTTTGTCCCAAGCCCCTTTTTTCGCGGGTCCCTTTCGACTCGTGCCCTTTGTAGAGGGGCCACTTTTGACTTCTGCTCTTTTCTTGTGGAGATCTTTTGACCCGGGCCCATTTGACGTGGGAAAGTTTTGACTCGGGCTCTTTTGTAGCGGGACTCTTTTTATCCTGGCCATTTTCATGAGGGGCGTTTCGTTTCGGCCCTTTTTGACTCGGGTCCTTTTGTTGCGGAGACCTTTTGAACCGAGCCCGTTTGACGCAGGTCGCTTGGGACTCAAGCCCTTTTGTCGTGGGACCCTTTTGACTCGGGTCCTTTTAATGAAAGGCGTTTTGACTCGTGCCCATTTTTGCGGAGACCTTTTGAACAGGGCCCTTTTGACGCCGAGCCGTTTGACTCGGGCCATTTTGCAGCGATGCCCCTTTTTGACCCGGGGCCTTTTGACTCGGGTTATTTTGTCGTGGGTCTCTTTTGACCCGGGCTCTTTTTATGAGGGCCGTTTTGATTCGGCACCTTTTGACTCGGGCCCTTTTGTTGCGGAGGCCTTTTAGCCTGGGCCGTTTGACTCGGGTTCTTTTGTAGCAGGCCTCTTTTTCAGCCGGGCTCGTTTGAAGCAAGTCCCTTTTTACTCGGGCCCTTTTGTCATGGACCCTTTTGATGAGGGTTGTTTTGATTCGGGCAATTTTGACTCCTGCCCTTTTGTTTCGGAAACCTTTTGACTCGAGCACTTTTGTTGCGGAGTCATTGTGGTCTGGCTTTTTTAAAACATGGTCCATTTTGACTCGGGCCCTTTTGACTTGGGCCCTTTTGTTGCGGAGACGTTTCGACCTGGGTCCTTTTCACATGGGCCATTTTGACTCGGGCCCTTTGTAGCGGGGCCTCTTTCAACCCGGGTCCGTTTGAAGCAGGGCCGTTTTGACTCGGGTCCTTTTGTTGCGGGCCATATTGACTCTGGCCTTTCGGTCTTTTCCCTTTTGTCAGGCCCTTTTGACATGGAACCGTATATATAACGCAGCAGCTGAAATACCTGGGGCAGGGGGCCTGGGGGAGTAAATCGAAGGTAGATCGATCCAGGGCGCAGTAAAATTAATCACATCACTGTTCATATCAATTTAGTTTTTCTTTCGACATATCTGGAGATCAGTGTTCTGACTAATAGCCTACAGCGGCGAAAGACGATATACGCTATCAGTGTTATGACTGTTAACGTAATATATATAGGGAATAAAACGAAAAACTTTATATCGGTCTCCCCCCCCCCCGTTAGAAAAAATCCTGCGGGCGTTAGTGATTATGATGTTGCTTAGTTACTGTATTATATTATTCTATACACGGAATAAATACTTATGTGTTTTATATAATAATAAGAACCTGATCTACATTTATTACGGCCCTTGCTTTACGACAACGAAACATATTCATGTTCAGCGTAATCAGTTTCCATTCACAAATAATTACAGTGAGGCGAATGAAATAATTCAAGCCCGAACATGTCGTAGTAAATTCCTGAAGAGTGAAAAGCGCTAGTAGCAGTTGTTAGCAGTTTTTAACTTAACATATAAGACAATAATTTGAAAAACTGAGAATACAAATCTTTTCAGAGATGACAGTGCACTGATGCTTTAAATCTATGCCCTTACTCCCTATACCTACGTTATTTCCCTAGTCAAAATAAAAACTCTTCAAAATTAATCAAAATTTCTTATGCAACCATCCCTTCCTTAGAGTACTGCGGTGTCACATACCCGTCACGGCGATGTAAAGGCACTTTTGGCGACGAGGATACTTTTAAGTATTATTTGTATTTACGGGCAAAATAAACTATTTAAAAAGGCGCAAGCTATCAAGAAGAAGAAGAAATCGTTGCTATGACGATTTTTTTTACTTGTTTTAATGTCGTTGCTATAATAACTAGAAAGATATAGATGTAACGAGGAACCATTTTGTGTAATCTGAATGTACAATATTTTAATGTGTCCAACAAGATATATATTGAATAATAATAATAATATATATGAAGTGCATTAATGTGTTGCATTATTCTAGATAATCTCGTGTATTGCCTAAACATTTAGAATCAGGGCATATGTAACATAGTTCACGACAGAATTAGCGTTACATATTATATGGTGCCGGAACTGTGGACTTTGAAGATCAGTTAGAAGTAAAAGTAAACTACACTATGTGATCAAAAGTATCCGGACACCTGGCTGAAAATGACTTACAAGTTCGTGGCGCCCTCCATCGGTACTGCTAGAATTTAATATGGTGTTGGCCCACCCTTAGCCTTGATGACAGCTTCCACTCTCGCAGGCATACTTTCAATCAGGTGCTGGACGGTTTTTTGTGGAATGGCAGCCCACTCTTCACGGAGTGCTGAACTGAGGAGAGGTATCGATGTAGGTCGGTGAACCCTGGCACGAAGTCAGCGTTCCAAAACATCCCAAAGGTGTTCTATAGGATTCAAGTAAGGACTCCGTGCAGGCTAGTCCATTACAGGGATGTTATGGTCGTGCAACCACTCCGCCACAGTATGAACAGGTGTTCGATCGTGTTGAAAGATGCTATCGCCATCCCCGAATTGCTCTTCAACAGTGGGAAGCAAGAAGGCGCTTAAAACACCAATGTAGGCCTGCGCTGTGTGAGTGCCGCGCAAAACAACAAGGGGTGCAAGCCCCTTCCATGAGAAAAACGACCACACCCCTCCGAATTTTACTGTTGGCACTACACACGCTGACAGATTACGTTCACCTGGCATTCGCCATACCCACACCCTGCCATCGGATCGCCACATTGTGTACCGTGATTCGTCACTCCACACAACGTTTTTCCACTCTTCAATCGTCCAATGTTTACGCTCCTTACACCAAGCGAGGCGTCGTTTGCATTTACCTGCGTGATGTGTGGCTTATGAGCAGCCGCTCGACCATGAAATCCAAGTTTTCTCACCTCACGCCTAATTGTCATAGTACTTGGAGTGGATCCTGATGCAGTTTGGAATTCCTGTGTGATGGTCTGCACAGATGTCTGCCTATTACACTTTACGACTCCCTTCAAATATCGGCAGTCTTTGTCAGTCAACAGACGAGGTCGGCCTGTACGCTTTTGTGCTGTACGTGTCCTTTCACGTTTCCACTTCACTATCGCATTAGACACAGTGGACCTAGGGATGTTTAGGAGTGTGGCAATCTCGCGTACAGACTTCTGACACAAGTGACACTCAATCACCTGACCATGTTCGAAGTCCGTGAGTTCCGCGGAGCGCCTCAATCTGTTTCTCAGTCTATATCTAATGACTACTGAGGTCGCTGATAATGAGTACCTGGCAGTACGTGGCAGCACAATACACCTAATATGAAAAACGTATGTTTTGGGGGGGGGTGTCCGGATACTTTTGATCACATAGTGTATCTCTCACCACCAACGCGGATTGTTTATTGCTTCGTAATAAACTAAAAATTTACAGAAGACCCATAATGAATGAATACCGGAATTGAAGAAATTGATGTTACTGGAAATGAAACTTCATCAGATGTAGTTAAACTTTTACAACAGCTAGGACAACAAATGAATTACGTGTCACAAAAGATGGATACTAGGTTGGAACAAGTGACACAAAACATTGATTCCAAATTGAACACCACATTGGAACAAGTGACACAACAAATAGGACATGAGTTGGATATCAGATTGGAACAACCGGAGTCCAAACTGGACACTAGACTAGATCAGATAAATACCAAATTGGAAGTAACTGACAATAGGATGGAACAGATTATTCATAGCTTTGCATTGGTGAAAAGTACTGTTGACGTAGTTGAAACCCAAGTCAACGAGCATGCCAATAAAATTCGAAGATTGTAGAAAGAAATCCGTACTATTAAAGAGAAGATCAATGCGGTCATCTGTAATTCTGATCCTGCCTTCAATGCTTTGCGTGATGAATATACGAGACCTGAATCAAGACACTGCGAAGAACACAACAATTCAACCGAAATCTGTTCTGACAGGGAAGACACCATTTCAAATACGGAGAATGAAGAAAGGACACCTCGCAGGAATCATATGCACAGAAAACGACATCTAAATGTGAAATTCAGTGAAATAAGGTCACTAACTAAATTCAGTGGCAGATCAGAAGATATTATTGCAAGTATGTTTCTAGAACAATTTGAGCAAGAGTGTGAGTTAATATTCATAGGTAAGGCCAATTTTCTTAAGGTAACACCGCATATTTTGTTACCACCCTGTTCTGTATGGTTTAAGGCAATTAGCGATAATTTACGAACTATTCTGATTTCAAAAATGCCTTGCTAGCTAATTTAAAAAATGACTTTATGTTAGCAGACAGGGATGCTCAGATCCTTAATCGACGTTTCGATCCAAAAGTCGATAAAAGCCTTGCCGATTTTGTGATCGCCGTGTATAATGATTTGAAACAAATTAATCCCTACCTACAAGTGTCGCGTATTATCGCCTCAGTACTAATATTACTACCGTTTAAGCTCAGCAAGTATTAATGGCGTCACAATGTATAAATTTCGATCATTTAATTATGAATGATTGTTCAAAATTATGAAAGTCAGGTTAGATTGCAAAGTAATAGTAATAGAAATCAAGCTAATTATATTCCTGTTCGGGAGAATTGTAATCCTAGTACAAGAGATAATGTTAGATTTACTCGTAACGACAATAGAACAGAATTTAATTTCAGAAGGAACAGAAATAATAATAGTACCGTTTCCAGAAATAATGTAAATAATCGAGTTAATTACTCACGTACTGCCAGATTCCGTAATAATTACTAGGTGGCAGATATTTTCGAAATAGAAACCAAAGAATTAGTGAAGTTAACAACACGCAGAACTGTACTCAAGATTGTGCTATTCAATGTAACTTAAATGAATCTTTTAGTAATGCCACTTAACCTAAATGTAGTTGAAGTGGATTGGATTAAAGTCACGTTAGCAATGGATTCGCAAGAATATAAAAACAGTAATTTAAACCTAAATGATAATGTTTTAAATCCTTTAAATGACAGTAACTAATAATAATATATATTTGAAAGTGTTATTCTTTTTTGATATTAATTAGTTTTGTTTCACTTTGAACATTGTTCTGATTTTATTGTAATTCTACTTCGCTCATATTCTATGAATTACATTTATGCATCGATACAAATATTGTCTATCAAATTTATGCTAACTATGCCCGAATAAATGAAATAGATTAAGTTGCATTTTAACGTTCATCAACTTTGTTGTTAATATGTGTAAATGGCATCGAATTAAAGAATTTATGTAGGACCTAAAAATAACCACGTACCACATTTTGAATATCTCCTTATCGTCGGTAATTTTATGGACTAAAAATAAAATTGATTATGGAATAAATATAAAAATGATATTGGAATAAAATGAAAATGATATGTTATTTTATGAATTGTAATTTTTATATATACAAGGGTTATTCAAAAACTAAGGTAACTATTGTATACGAAATGGCTAACGGCCCAGGATTCTTTCTTTACTTGTGATCAATGTAAAGAAGTCCCAGTAATTCGAGAGCCATTATACAACGATAATGTATAATTCCTATGTACTTTTAGGTATTATTTGTATTTACTGACAAAATGAGCTATTTAAAAAGGCACAAGCTATCAAGAAGAAGAAGAAATTCTATAAAGAAATAATTTAAATATTGACAGATAATTTAAATAAGAAATAATTTAAATTTATTCTTGACAGATTTTCTGTAGTCGCAAAGTCAAGTAACTTTCTGCAAATGCAATGAATGATAGTCACTCAAAAAATGGTACTCCACCACTGCTTATGTAACGGTGCATGCACAAAACCTTAGAATTATTCAATAGCCCCTCTATTCAAATAGCCTTGCTCTACCCTATACTGCATGTTATATCCTACGTTGAATCAAAATACAATCAGTATTGAATAAAAATTTTAATTCCCTTTTCAAGCAGAATTGTTGATCTTCCATTACTCAAATATAATGACTCTACGCTGGAAACTTCTCCATATTATTATGTAAGTAATACTAGATTTTTCATAGTCATAAAATAAACAAATAAATTTAAAAAAATCTCGTAAGACAACATCACAATATGAGAAACTTTAATAATGAAAATTTATGCTTATTATAATTACCTTACTGTCGAAGAGTCGCCTGACAGAATCCAGCTCAAATATTATTTGTTTGAACCATAGCTCGTACGCTGTAAGAAATTATACTAACGTTTTAGAACTAATAATAAAGACAAAGAATATTAACTGTAGTTGGTCATGTGGCAAGTCTTTACTTTAGGCAAGGCAGTGACAATAACCAATTCATCTGAATCGGTTTCCGCAGTTATATTTACTGTTCCCAAGGACGAAAGACACAAAACAACGTGCCCTGAGGGTCTCTAACCCGCCTTTACTCGCTAACGCTCGCTCGGCAATACTATGTGAATCAGGAACAATGCTATACAGTGACAGGCTATCACTGCCTTGCCCCAAGTAAAGAGTTACCCTGTATTTTATTAAAACTGAACTAAATCACACAAACATGAATCTTCTTTTGAATATTTAGATCATCTTGAAACCTGTATACAGTTAGGAGAATATGGTCTTTTAGAGAAGGATTGATGGCAAGTTTCTTTTCTTCTTTTTCTTTTTAAAGTTTATATTTGCTAACAGAACACTTGTAACTTCTCAGTGCTTGAAAATACAAAGATCGGTCAATAAATAACGCATAAGTCACTGTATATCTCGGTAATGTTAAGCACTAGGAAAATGAAATTTTGTAGATACAAGCGTTGGTTCTATACTTCTTAACCTATATCTAATCTATATTTCTGGTTGTGGATGGATAATCGACGATCGACCATGAATGAGCCACCATGGATGATCGACGGTGACACGCTACTACGCCAGTGTGCAGTGATCGAATTCCTCTGAAAGTCCGAGAATATTTCAGCAGCATCGATTTACAGTAACCTGTTGCCAGTGTATGGGAATTACACAATGAATCGAAGTAATGTGTGTCAGAGATTTCTGCTTGGTGATTTGAGCATTCAGGACCAGCCACAATCAGGTACCTCGTCAACCGTCACAACCAATGGAAACGCAAGAGTCACTGAGGAACTCATCCAAAGAGACAGATACATCAACACGAGATAGATCATGGAGTACACAGATATGGCGAAAGGATCTGTATTGGAAAGTGCCTTCATGGGAAAGTTTCAAGTTGACATGTGGTGTAATGACCAACTTCAAGAGTTTTAAAGAGCGCCATAAAGATAAAGATGGCTGCAACGTACTCGAGTTGTCCAGTTCTAAAACGTCTCTTTTCCATTTACAGCTAATCCCAGACAACTTAGAATAAATGTAGGATCTACATATTTTGTAAAACTGAAAATATTTCAGGGTATTCATGAAAAAAGTTTGAACATCTTCAAATGTTTCTAGTTCTACAAAACGCATAAATCCTACAGTTGTCCTCGGTTTTCTGAGATTTGATATAAATGGACAATATAATGATATAATTCTATAATGATTATATATATATATATATATATATATATATATATATATATATATATATCATAATTATATATAATGATATAATTCTTTATGATTTATGGATTCCAAATAGACGTTTTGTAACTAGACGACTCAACTGAAGAAAATGGATCATATATTGAGTGACTTCCTATACTTTTAATAATTATTAAAAACATCTGTTTACATTCATGTAAATAAGTTAATCCAATAATCGAGATTTGAAAGCAATTAGATACAACCATAAGTAATTACATAAGAATTGTAAAATAACAATGATTATTTAAAAAACTGTTATAATGAAAATTTCAAATGAAACAGTAAATATCTATTCTTCGGTACTTTGTTCCCATGATGTTCGGCAGGTACTACTAAATCTTCTGCTTTCAAAGGCTCCAACCTGTCATGTTATGTCACTGTCTTGACGTACAGTACAGCATTCATGCTGGTTTTTTTTTATATATATATATAAACTTATGGACTGTGAGCTGTCTCTTCACACTCCTTGCTCGGTTGCTACATAAATTGTTGCACCAATGATGTTTGTTTTTTCTCCTAACCTCCCTTCTCCGCAATTACAGAAGAAAGACTTCTTCTAGCTCTTTACTAGTAGGTAACGTTCCCATTATAGCCGACACGTTCCCACGTTGAATGGCTATGCTTATGCGTTGAATCAGGAAACTTTTTGCTCGATTATCTCCTGATTTAATTGATAGACGGTGGCCGATTTCTTTTATAAATTTGAGGCCTCCTTCTTCCCAAGAACCGCTAGACTCAATTGCTATTGCGACAAAGCAATAGTTATCGAGTAGATTGCTATATTTATTCCTTTTTTCTTTCGCTCTTCGAGCAGCTACGAGTCCAGCTTGTACTGAGGCATATTGTAGGTTGGAGGGGGCATAGGTGTCTGAACATGTGAAGTCCCAAATCAATGCCTTTCCTTTCTTCCAAGGTACTAATGTCATACCATCGGGTCTTTTTCCGTCAGATCGGCTGCATCCAATCGGTTCCCTCACTGCTGGGATCCCTGCTGATATTAATGCTCTTAATATTATATCATTTACACTTGAATGACGTGGGTGTCTGCCTGCGCTGCTTTTGCACGACAAACCGTGTAATCCTTTTTTATCTACAAAGGTGTTACAAATGGGGCAGTGGTGTGGTTCACATATATCTGCTCCCAACCGTAGTGCAACTGATACTCGGAGGCTCTCATTGGATAGGTGTAGGCCCAGAGATGGTGATGGTAGAGCTTGAAGCCATGCTCCGTTTTCTGGGGACATGACCGCTAAAAGTCTGGCTTTATCTTCGATGTTATTTGTATTCTGCAATAAAGAAGCTGCATGGCAATTAACGATGGGCTCGTCCCAAGCCGACTGATTGTTACGTTTTTCGAGAGCCGGAGGGTCTAACCCAACTAAATTTGTCCATTTAGCTATGCAGTCCATCACATCTGGATTGGTGATTTCGTCGTTATCCCATTGAAGAAGTGAACTAACTATTTGACTTGCACCGTAGAAAGACGCTAAAAAAGACGGAATAGCCATATCTGTGGCGCGACGGATTCCAAGGCCTCCATTTTTGACTGGTAAAGAAGCTTGTATCCACGAGTTGTTATTAAGAGAACAATTGAGGATGGATTCCAGACCAGTTTTAAGAGTATCGTCATACTTTTCAAAGTCAAAATTTGAGTGACTTGTCAAAGGACTAATGTTCTACCTACAAAATTTCATTTTTCTAATGATTTTCATTACTGAACTACACTGGATTGTGCATTACTTTTTGAATGACCTATCTGTTAACACATATAACACTTTAGTTTATGTTACTTCATTTTGGTGGCTGCTCTTGAGAGAAGTCACATCGATTAAAACTAAACTTTTGTCGCTTCAAACCACTGTGCGAATTAGATAATTTACATTGAGGGGGATAAAATTAGGTCAACAGGACGTAGAGTCTGAAGATGCAATAATTCAAAATGAGATAATAATGCCTTACCCCTCCCAACACATACATAAATATGATATGACATCTGTAATAAATAAGGGATTCATTAATTCAATAAATCTACTGATAATAACTATGTATATAGCTCCTTCGTGGCTAAGTGGCTAGCAATCACACCTTTAGCGTGGGAGACCCGGTTTCGATTCCCGGCGGGAGCTCATGCGTTTCGGATTCCACGTTAATCAGTAGGTCCCGTCTCATGTAGCCTCGCTGCTGAAAGGGACGTTAAACTGAAAGTCAACTCAATAACTATGTATAAGGGGTGTGTTAAAAAAGAAAGTTCATTTCCATAAACTGTAAAAGGTAGTAATGTTCAGGCAATAGTCATTCTATGAAGCCCATTTGTTCTATTTATTGAATATTACGAATATTATGCAAACTAAAATGAAATATAACAAAAATTAAAACAAGATGATAATCGATACAAATGTAGAGGATGAATATGACACGTCCAGCCTTCGCCAAGTTTGGTGGAAGAAGCTATTTGTTTACTTCTTCTTGGCCAACCTCTAAGAGCATTTATAAATCCATATGTGACTTTGTTATGCGCAATTAATATATTCAAATTCACGAACGACAACGAACTAAAATGTATGAGGATACGGTTGCAGGTCATAATAATATTGTTCAACTAAGCAGCGGTGAAAAAAGAGGAAATTAGAAAAGACCAAAACTGAATAGTTTACATCTCTCATTTCGAAATACGGCTAGCAGATTAAACTTACAAGAAATGACAAAAATCAGTGAAATTTGAAATTATACTAACCATGGTTTGGAGTGGGGAGGACGAGCATCTCCGGTGGGGATACTTCAGTTGGTTTCTTTGGGGGGGAACAACATGTGATTGAGGAGGGAAATCCTCCTCATCCCCCGGTAATTCGTACCCTGTTTCAAACTATTAAAGAAAACTTCCTTAATGTTTTAATTCTTGCATACAAGAACTAGTAGTCATGTATTAGGTAAGTTTTGTTCCCTTAGTTAGAAGTTTAAATTTAACTGATGTGACTTTTCTTAAAACCCACCACTGCTTCATTTTGCATCTATTTCATTTTTCTCTTGAATTATGGTCGATATTAATTGATCGGCGTTCAATTCATATAGCAATCCTAAAAGGTTCCATAAGATGCAATCAAACTAACAAGTTGTTACTTACGAAACTGACTGTACGACACGTACGCCTTATAACATTGTAACATTTTTAACAAACTTTAATCACAAATGAATATATTATATTGAAATCAAAGAAGTGAGAAAGAGAACAAAAGAAAGTGCTTTCTTAAAATTAAACCAATTTATAATATATAAAGTTACATGAAATGACACAAGATCGTGAGTAGTTTCAGTTTACGTGGAAAATTGGAATTTGGCGAACTTCCAATAGCTTTAGAAGAGAAAGCAGCAGGAAAATTGTTTTTTAAAAAAGTATATATAAAACGTTTTCAGGAGGAAAAGAGGACATGAAAAATTTCCCCATATTATTTAAACGGGTATTTTTTTTAAATGGACATATCATATTTTAAATAATTGCAAGTGGATAAATAATTAAAATTCGGTTTCTAAGGTTTCTAAGTTTCTGACAGCGTTATCTAAGTAAATCAGTAAATATAAAAAAAATAACTTTAGTGGTGTTTTATTGGGAACACAAAAATGTTTCGCATGCTATTTTAATTGAAAACCTTCTACATCCCATGATTATTAAGTACTTCAGGTAGAGCTACAGTGATAAAATTGGTCATGTTTGTAGCCTTCCAAGCCCATTTCACAGAAAATTTACTTGGACTGCTGGTTTTCCAAGCGAAAAAAAAAAAAAAATGGGAACATTTTCCCTGAATGTATGGACAGTTGTTTTACACATATGTGTAAACCCTGATTTATTTTAAAGATAATGACATACAAACAACAAAACTAAAAGTTAATTAGGGTACGAGGAGGAACTTGAATTATCTTTTAAAATTTGTCAAATTTATATTACATGTGGTTTGAATGTTTTTCATACTACATAATACTTCTTGACAAACGTATAGCCTAGGACACATACTATTTTTTGATATGCATTTCGTGTATACATATATCTACGTGAACCCCCAGTATGAGTATCCGAATTTAAAAAAAAAAATCTTGTCAATTTTCCACGAATTCCTTATGCTTTTATGGATTAAACTCAGCTGTAAAGTAAATACAAATCTAACTTTTATGGATTGTGTGAATGATATCATTGAAAAACCTGATTCATTTTAAGAACAATGATTCTAGTTACCATGAATGTAAGATAATTCAATAGATCCGCCGAACAACGTTGCAAGCGACAATTTCTGTCACATTGAGATTTTAATAAAACAAAGGTACTGTAATAGAAGTTCCAATTCTATGCAACATCATTTGATATAAATTCATAATTTGAAACTGATAAAGTAAATTTAAAGCCTATACATAATAAACATATACTTTTTTTTCGATTTCTGTAAACTTGGATTGTTGTCACTTGCAACGTTGTTCGGGGGAGCAATTCAATTACCGTGCGAGCAGTAGCTTCCTATATACAAGTCTATAATTTCCTTTAGAAAAACGTTATATTAATATCGTCAGTTTCAATTAACAAGTCTATTTACATAGTAAAGAAAATTGAAAGGTTTTATTTTCCATATGAGTGTGTATCTAAAGATATGACGATATTTGTGATTACTTCAGAAATGATTGGGCCAATTTTGTTTAAACATTTACTGATTTTTTAAAAAGAAGGATTAAATAGAACATTTTCAATGTATATTCTATTATGTTGATTATATTTTATGCATTCGAGTCTATTGGCAATTGAAACCACAATATAGATCTTAATATTTAAATAATATTTCGGAGTTTGTACATAATAATACATAGATGTTTTACGCATAACAATTCTATATTTTAGAAAGAGCGTAATATTAAATTAATAAGTTTTATCAGTTTTCTGAATGAAAAATTAGAAACATGACTTTTCTTACCTAAATTTGTTATGCTATGTTATATTTATAGATCTTATTAAATGGTTCATTTTGCGAAGGTTTCTGCTACTGTAAACTTTTATTAAATCTTTTTTCACTTTTGTCCCTTCGTGCACAATGTTAAGTTTCTGTATGTAAAATAGAATGAAGTATCTAACAGGTAGACCTCACCACTTCGCCGTTGCGTTAGCAAAAGGAAACAACTACTATCCTAAAGTAGGGTTGAATATAAGATATTGACTAAAATTGTAGCTGCTAATGAGCACTAGAAATATGGGAAAACCAAATAGAAACATGAATGTGGGAAAGCCATCTACAATATAATTTGATAGTTGTAAGACCGATATTTTTTCGAAATAGATGAAAAAAATGAAATCTTTGAGTTTTACGTCCCACGGTTATGCAGGTTAGGCTAAAGGAGACGGTGATGATGAATAATGAATGAAATGGTGGAATGAAGAAAGTGGGAGGAAACGGGAGAACCCCGAGAAAACCCACGCACACGGTGTTTGTCCACCACAAATCGAAATAGATGGAGAAACAATAGTTATGACTTCAACTATGTAAATCGAGTTAGAAGGGATGTTTTTATGGCATTCCAGATCATGACCGCCATCTTGAAATCCGCCATATTGGATCGATGTCAATTTTTTCAAATGGAAAGATGGTCATGTGAGGTATCAAACAACAATGATTTTCTTCACCCAATCGCATACACTAATTAGTTTGTCCATATCTAGAACGGTTTACAACTTACAGTTCTTTGAATGCTGAAAAATTCGTTGTTTGTAGCAGATAACAGATAACTATACTGACAATGAACATAGCTCCAGAGATAGCATTCTTACAGGACAAAATTACGGCAATGCAAGAAATGCAAGTCCTCAGCATTCATAAAATGGTCAAAAGAAAATTTTGCATAGCACCATGAATACCTAATAAAAAATGAAGCGTCACAAATATCACAAAAGTTAATGACGGGAATATTGAAAGCGCACTTCTCCGGCACCTCGAACCATTCGATCGGATCATAAGTATATACTGATTTACAAAATGCATATTGAATCATTCCTGTGAAGCGAGGAGACTGAAATTGATTGTATACAAGGGAATGCAGAGTGACAATAGTAGACTATCTCTGTCATGCAGTTTTGAATGGAAATGTTCGTCCTTTATTGCATAATCACATATGGAACGCCAATGTTTTGTATTGTCTGAAAAAAAATCAAAGGTTGAAATATACCGTTGGTGCCTTTTGGAATTTGTCGCATTTCCATTGATTTCTCATGTGGAGCTGTTGTACGTCGCACCTCTTCATTATTAAATGATTCTCAACTATCCTCCATAAGTGAATTCCTACTCCCTTCATTCGGCCAATAGCAATTCACCATACCTTTCTCGCAGTTCATGTAATCCCATTTTACCAGATGTTGATGCTGTCACATGTATATTGCCAAGTTTCTGCACTAACCTATTAAATCCAGTCTGCAATCTTACAGGCACTAGTCCGTTCTTTTCCTGGAGAACAATGAACAGCTTACCAACTAACTCTCCCTTTAAATTAATTAAAGACATGATTGTGTAGGAATGTGTCATAGCATTTACATTTATTGCAAGAGCCTCGATTTTCCTTTTGCCTTTTATATCCAAAGTTCTCGGGCGATGCATTTCAAATTGAAAATCACTTTGGTCAGCATTACGGACATATTTAAACTCAAAATTAGGCTACGTCTGTTTGATGCTGTGAACGTAGTCTTCATCGGTCTGCTTTAGGTATGGCTGGCGCTCATGATGAAGTCTTGTTTCAAAGGTTGTCACTTTCCGTAGTCGATATTGTAATGCCGTTTGAAGTTCAGTAGTCAGGCCTCCGAGGCTTTAAACTGTTTATACCCAATATCATACGCAACGTGGCATGCCATTCGCTGAAGATCACTGCAGGCCCGTAGCCAGCCCCAAAATTTAGGGGGTGCGGGGGTAGAAGTTAGGGGGGCCCCACCCAATCATATTATACTTCATCATCATATTTTAGTTCATTTTCAAGCCTACCGTGAAACTTTTAGGGGGCCAGCCAAAGTTTAGGGGTGGGTCGGCCCCCTTGACCCCCCGTGGATACGGGCCTGGATCACTGTCTGATACCGTTTGGAAAAGTACTTCACGTGCGTGAATAAACTGCACGTACAATGCCTCCTGTAAAAAGGGAACGCTTGACTTCGCGTGATAGTCTTTTATTTTTTTTTTCTTAACAACACCATCATAGGTCCACTCGCTAATGCGAAATCGGTTACATATTGTCTTTTTACCGTGGTTTGGATGTTGTGTCATGTAGTTAATAATTTGTTCCGTCTTCTCAACCGAGAGTGAAGCGCCTTTCTTGCGTTTCGCTGGTGATGAAAGTGATGCATCTGACGCAGTTTCTTGGACACTTGGTGTTCTGTCGGCATTTTCGGAGTCTGTTGTGTGATTACCCTCTTCCGCTTTCACACTAGCTTCTTGATTGTTTATCTCATGATGTGCCTCCTCTAGAATATCCAGAGTGTATTCCATTCGAATTCCAGTTCTTCATCCGCTAGGAATCAAATTATGTCATCTGCGATTGCTCTTTCCTGTTCTGATACATTTGTTGCTTTGTGTAATGTCTGCAACTGCTGCAAGAGGTACATGGCAATATTTGCCTTATTTAACGTCATATCGTGTTGTTTTTAGTCTATATTTGTTACCTGCACCCACTCTCCCTAACACACACACGCACGCACCTCACAGAATTACAGGCACAATGCAATAAACGAAACAACTATTTCTCAAACACTTCCAAGTTCACGGGTAGAACTGACAGTGAGAATAAATATTTCCTGCACTTGTCTCCTTACAAACAGTTTGTCGCTTTAGAATGGTATACGATGCAAGTAAGCTCCTACCTCATACCGTAGCTGCTACGGCCAGCCAGGAATGCCATTGGCAACCAATATTTCTATTCTCTTCATCGTGCTGTCCCTACTGCTCATAGTTTCAGTTGAATGTACAAACGCACACACGAGGTGGCGAGGTCAGAACCACTTTATGAATGCTGAGAAATTGCAGTTCTTGCATTGCCGTAATTTTGTCCTGTAAGAATGCTGTCTCTGGAGCTATGTTCATTGTCACTGTAGTTATCTGTTATCTGCTACAAACAACGAATTTCTCAGCATTCAAAGAACTGTAAGTTGTAAACCGTTCTAGATATGGACAAACTAATTAGTGTATGCGATTGGGTGAAGAAAATCATTGTTGTTTGATACCTCACATGGCCCTCTTTCCATTTAAAAAAATTGACGTCGATCCAATATGGCGGATTTCAAGGTGGCGACCATGATCTGGAATGCCATAAAAACATCCCTTCTAACTCGACTTACATAGTTGAAGTCATAACTATTGATCCTCCATCTATTTCGAAAAAATATCGGTCTTACAACTATCAAATTATATTGTAGATGGCTTTCCCACATTCATGTTTCATTTGGTTTTCCCATATTTCTAGTGCTCATTAGCAGCTATAATTTTTGTCAATATCTTATATTCAACCCTAATTTAGGATAGTAATTGTTTCCTTCTGCTAACGCAACGGCGAAGTGGTGAGGTCTTCACTTCGTGAATTCCTCACGAAGTGAACGAAATATATGTGAATTCCAAATGTAGATATCGTGAACGCAGTGAATAAAGGTGACACATAAGATATTTCAGTATATGTTTTCCCGGAAGTTTCAGCAAATTTTTCCTAATGTGCCACTGATAATAATAATAATAATAATAATAATAATAATAATAATAATAATAATAATAATAATAATAATAATAATAATAATAATAATAATAATAATAATAATAATAGAAGGTATTTATTTGCTAAGCTCATGTATGAAATCGAACATGTTGGGCCCCTCACAGGAAAATATTACGTACGTCCCTGGATGTGGCTGTACTGTTGAAAGTCAAGTTTCATTAAACACATTTGAGAGTACTGTTATACAATAAGTTTTCTGTATTCCGCTCACTGAAATTCCGTGTACACTAGCTCTTTCTAGTAACTTCATGAATTAATCTCTCTGTGTTTTCTCTAAACTCGTTTTTTTTTCCTTTTCCGTCTACTTGCCATACCAATATATTGCTTCTCCGTTGAATCCATGAATTTACACTGTATACCTGAAGATATTCCTATGTTGCTATTAACATGTTCCTGACGATTTCGAATGGATTTTGTGACACGTTAATAACAAAAATGTGACTAACAACATCGTTATTAACAATTCGTATATTCCTCATTAAAGTTACCAACATTTTTATCACTAACATGTTAGTAACAATATTATTACCATTTCAGAAAATCCACATGAAAATATTTGAAACATTTCTATTATCAACAATGTTTTTGTTATATTTTTTGACGTAAATCAGCCTTAAAATGCTAGAGTATATGGCCATGTATTTACAATAAGGAGGTTATATACAAAATTTCATTTTCCGAACATGAAAGACTCGTTGAGATAAACTATCTTTGGAATACATTTTGAAGCTACACGTCCACCCTCCTCAAGTTACATATTTTAATGGAAATGACGTAATAAAAATGTACTCAATCGAATGCTAACTAAGTTCATAAAATCACTTCAAATGGTTAAACTATTTTCCCGTGATGATGAGACAATGTCAATTTGAATATTGAGAGAAAATTACAGAAATTCCTCCCTGCTCCCTTAGAAGCGAAAGTTTTGAAAAAGCTGCGACATGTGTCAATTATTTTGAACGATTGATGTATTTACCAAGTTTAATTTTCCAAACTCGAGAGGTCTCTGAGACACTATTTTTGGCATATATTTTGAACCCCTCTCCCTTCTTGGGATACGTAAAGTGACATGATAAAATAAAAATTTGAGGTATGTACTAATTATGTACAAAAAGTATATTTGTAAACGTTCCAGTTGGTTTTATCACGATATGAACAGTTCTGAACTAAAAATTATGAGTATTAAATGTTAAATGGACTCAAGTTTTTCTCTTAAGTCACCTGTACAAATGATTAAATCATTAGGCATACATTGTCAAAATTGTTGGTCAATTAACTATATACTTTGTTGTATTTTAATCTTCGCAAAAAAAAAAAAAAAAACTATATACTTTGTTTTAACTTGCATTATTCAGATCCTATCATTATACGAATTAAGATGATAGTTTCAAACTTATATTTGATTGGTATCTCCGAATAATCAGAAATATCGGATATTATTTCTGTTTTAGTCAAAATAAATTTACTTTAGATCATAGATTTTTAAATCATTCGATTTAAATTGTGATATAAACTATTTGGATTTAAATCAAACAATCCTTTTGAAAACTATTTTGACAATTTAATTTCAACTTAGAACTTCATTATTTCAATTTAGTTGCTTCAAAATAAAACAAGGGCCGTAAGATTTTTTGATTTGAACATAGGTTTGATTTAGATAGTATTTAGATTTGAACATGAATATTTGTATATTTATAAAGTACAGTGTTGCCAACTGTAAGGACCTGTCCCTAGGAACATTTAGACATTTTGTCTAACCATAGGACGTAGAGACGAGTTTCGTACATTTGGTAGGAAACATACGGATTTGTTTAACAGAAAAGAAACAGAATAAATTATATGAAGTGTAATTATTCTCCACACTGGTCAAATTAATTGGTCAAGGTATACTGTGCTTCACACTATCCTGATAAACTGTAATTGTACCTGATTTCCCAGCCTTCGTTTCGATCAATTTACATTCTAATTTCATATAAGAAAAATACCGTACAATGTAAGTTGACTTGTGACAAATTTCCTCCACACAGTTAGTGTCACTAAAAGAAAAAAAGAAAGAAAGAAAATTAGAGCTTCTAAATTCTAATTTAGGTATGAATTCCTGCCTGAACGCACAAGAAAGAGTACTAAAGATTTTGGGGCAAAACCCCTCAAGTGCAAAATGTGAAAGTGTAAAGGAGATACCTTCACAAGGGTTTCTCATCATCCAATTGAGGGGGTGAGTACAAAAGTGGTCTAACCCACATTTTTAAAAATGGAGAAAAATTAAGTTAAACACATGTGGTTTTTTTGTGCAATATATGTATGTACAACATATGACACATTCAACCACTTGTGGTTGCTTTTGGTACATTGTACAAAAAGCACATGTGTTTAACTTTAACTTGATTTTTCTCCATTTTTTTCAAAAAATGTGGGTTAGACCACTGTTGCGCTCACTCCTTCAATTTTTTTTCAAACTTGGCACATATATACTAGATCGAAAATTAATCGACACGTATTTTTTGTTTCTTTCGGAAAAAAGGTAAAGGGGGACAAAGTTCCCTTTTTCAAAAAAGGGTCCCCTTGATTAAAAGGGACACATTAAAGAAACGAAACTCTGCCGATTCAAAGATGACTTCAAAGTAGGAAATACGGGTTTTGTCGTTTTTGCGAAAAAAGGGTTGCAGGAGCAATGCCCCCTTCGAAATGACAAAGGACCCCACACAATCCTTACGGAAATTGGATTTCAGTGAAATTGTTTAAAACCGTGATATGTTGTAGATATGGTCTTAATAAGAAAAAGTCTCAAAAACAACCGAATATAACGACATTCTGTATTTCGGTTAAAATGACTGAAACTGTGATATGTTGTAGATACTGTGACCCTGAGAAAAGTCTTAATGGGTATAACCACCAGTTACTGACCGTTTGGCCACTACGAGCCCACTTTTTTTTTAAGCAGCCGAAGATAGTGATATTCTAGATTTCGATGCAAATGACTGAAACTGTAATATGTTGTAGATGTTTTGATCGTGAGAAAATGTCTCAATAAGCACAACCACCAATCACTGACTGTTTGGCCACTACAGGGCCACATTTTTGAAATCAGCAGAGGGTAACGTTATTCTGGATTTTGGTGGAATTGCTTGAAACCGTGATATATTTTAGATATTGTAATCCTGAAAGAAGTCTCAACAGGCGCAGCCACCAATCAATGACCGTTTGGCCACTACAGGGCCACTTAAAAAAAAGAACCGAAGGTAACGGTATTCTGGATTTCGGTGGAATTGCTTAAAACCGTAATATGTTGTAGATATTGTGATCCTGAGAAAAAGTTTCAATTTGCACAACCACCAATCACTGACAGCTTGGCCACTACAGGACCACTTTTTTTTTTAAAAAAAAAAAGATCTGAAGGTAACGGTATTCTGTATTTCGCTAAAAATGACTAAAACCGTGATGTGTTGTAGATATTATAATCCTGAGAAAAAGTCTTAATGGGCAATACCATCAATCACTGATCGTTTGGCCACTACAGGGCCATTTTTTTTAAAGCAGTCGAAGATAGTGATATTCTGGGTTTCGTTGAAAATGACTGAAATTGTGATACGTTGTAGATGTTGTGATCCTGAGAAAAAGTCTCAATAGGCACAATCACCAATCACTGACCGTTTGGCCACTACAGGGTCGCTTTTTTGGAAACAGAAAGTAACGGTATTCTGGATTTCTGTGGCATTGCTTGAAACCGTAATATGTTATAGATATTGTGACCCCGAGGAAAAATCTTAATAGGCACAACTACCAGTCACTGACAGTTTGGCCATTACGAGGCCACTTTTTTGAAAGCAACCGAAGATAGTGATGTTCTGGATTTCGGTGAAAGTGACTGAAATGTGATATGTTGTGGAAATTGTAATCCTGAGAAAAGGTCTTAATGGGCACAATCACTAATCACTGACCATTTGGACACTACTATTCCATTCTTTTTAAAGCACCGAGCCGAAGGTAATGATAGTGATATGTTGTAGATATTGTCATCCTGAGAAAAGTCTCAATGAGCACAACCACAAATCACTAATTGTTTGGTTACTACAGAACTACTTTCTTGAAACAGGCGAGTATAATTTTGTTCTGGCTGGATTTCGGTAAGATGTTTAAGATCTGATTATGATAAAATGTCTTAATGGACACAACCATCGAATTGTGACCGTTTGGCCACTACAGGCCCAGATTTTTAAAAACAGCCGGGTATAACGATATTTTTGGTTTCGGTGTAAATGAATGAAACTGTGATATCTTGTAGATGTCGTGATCCTGAGAAAAAACTGTCTAGGGCATTCCAGGGTTTTCCTTTGTTCCGCAAGATGAACATCTAAATGTTGTCTATGCTTAAATGATGATGGCCGCTACTCTTCCCATTTCTTTTCCGGGTTGTGGGATAGGACTTTTCAGGGTTTCATACAATTCTATCAAAATTCCAGAGTATACTTACCTTCTGCTGTTTTTTTTATTTTTATTTTATTTTTTTTAATGTGGCTCTGTAATGGCCAAACGCTCAGTGATTGGTGGTTGTGCTTATTAAACGACATCTACAACATATCACAGTTTCAGTCATTTTCATCGAAATCTAGAATATCACTATCTTCGGCTGCTTTCAGAACAAGTGGTTAAACGGTCAGTGCTTGGTGGTTATACCCATTAAGACTTTTGTTCAGGGTCACAGTATCTACAACATATAACGGTTTCAGTCATTTTTACCGAAATCCAGAATGTCGTTATCTTACGCTGTTTTCAAAAAAGTGGCCCTGTAGTGACCAAACGGTCAGTGATTAGTGGTTGTGCCCATTGAGACTTTTTCTCATTAAGACCATATCTACAACATATCACGGTTTCAAACAATTTCACGGAAATCCAATTTTCGTAAGGATTGTGTGGAGTCCTTTCATTGCCCCTGCAACCCCTTTCTCGCAAAAATGACAAAATCTGCGATTTCCTACTTTGAAGTCATCTTTGCATCGGCAGAGTTTCGTTTGTTTAATGTGACCCTTTCAATCAAGGGGACCCTCTTTTGAAAAGGGGACCTTTGTCCTCAACCTTTTTTTCCGAAAGAAACAAAAAATACGTGTCGATTTATTTTCGCTCTAGTATATATGTGCCAAGTTTGAAGAAAATTGGATGATGAGAAACCAAGATATCTCTTTTACACTTTTACTTTTTGGATTTGACAACTTTTGCTCCAAAGTCTTCAATTTTATTTTATTTTATATATATATTTTTAATATTTTAGGTTGTATGTACTCCTGACTTAATGATGGTTCAATAGTCCTCCCATGCGTAGGCCTATGGTTTTCAACCTCATACAGTTTCTGGTAGTAGACAAATTCTGCGTTTTATTCCATTCGAAATTATTCTATTATTATTATTATTATTATATTATTATTATTATTATTATTATTATTATTATTATTATTATTATTATTATTATTATTATTATTATTATTATTATTATTATTATTTAAAAAAATGACTTTTCGCGCACTTAATTTTGTGGCAAATGTCATTTAGAGGAAAGGTTTTTCTATTTGAATCATAAGGATTTATTATAGAGTTTTGACGTCCTACTTTCCCGAAATGTCAAGTTCTTTCTAAAATTCCTTACTAAGCCTACTACCACGGCAAGATTAAGCAACCATTCTAGTATAACAGTCTACAACAGCATCTTTTCTAAACTGAACCCTTGTGCAACATTTTTGCATAATTAATGGCGATACTGAACCAACGATTCCATTAAAGATACAAGAAAAAATATCAAAGCGTGGTCAGCAATTTTGACTTTCGTTACATTTTCAGTCTATACTCCCATTTATATCTATAAACCCATCGAAACAACATTTATTTATCGTACTTGACGCTTTGGAATGCGGTTTCGATTCACAGTAGGAGGTCATGTGGTTCGGATCCCACGTTAAGCTCTAGGCCTACATCTCATATAGCCTCGTTGCTGAAATGGATCCTACACTCTAATCTAACCAACCAATATTTACTTCTAATTCCCGAAAATTTTCGGGAAGAAGTAAATTTGACTTCTTCCCGTAATTTCATAAGTGGTCTACATAAATGCTGAGCATCGTTTTTACGATACACCAATGTACAATGGGAACAAAAGAATTTCGCATGTTGAATGCAATATACGAATAGCACTGCTAATTTTATTATTGCTCCTTAACTATTTAAACTAACACAAGAGTTAAAAAGAAAATCTTATTTTCACACACACTCTCTCTTTTTCTCTTTCTTTCTCTCTCTCTATCGCACACACACAGAAACAAAATGCAGAACAGTAAGACAATTTACCTGCTTTCCTCCATAGTAACAACGCGAAAACTACCTTCATATTCTATCCGGAGCGACGCGCGCAATAACTGTTTAGAACTACTAAGATAAGACTACGTATTATTATTGCAATTCCAACACTTAAAAGTTTAAAACTCCATTGTCTCAGTTTCATCTTAACGGATGTCGTTATTATTGTAAAGCATCAATTTTCAGGGTTACAAAAAATCATTTTCCTTGATTTTCTCAAAAACAACAAATGAGGATTACACTTACACATTCCTTTTGTTCAGCTCAATGAGATCTATAACGTGTCTAATCTTTGCACATGATTATTGAACTTTTATTGTTGAGTGTGAAAAAAAAAATAAAAAATATTAATACAGCACTAAAAATATTTTTCAAATGCAGGTATTTAACAGAATTACACTTCAAAGTTGATGTGATTTCGAGTTTAGCGTTCCTTTCAGCAGCAAGGCTATATGAAATTTGGACCTACAGCTTAACGTGCAATACGAACCACATGAGCTCCCGACAGGAATCGAACTCACTTCTATACCAAAGGCGCGTACGCTAAATACTTAGCCAAGAGAAACTCTTTTCTTCAAAATACAAAATTAAAATTCAGTTTAATTTTTGATATTCGTATCAAGTATAAGAAGTGGGTAGTTGGGTTGAGCTAGCAAATCCGTAATCCTTAATCTGTTGTGACGTTATTTTTAAGGATATTCGAAAACCTTTTTGTCACCCATTTTTAACAATATGGTCGGGAAATATTACTTTGCAACAATAATAATTAAGTACTAGAGACCAGATCAAGTTTCCTACAGATAATTTGTAACATAAATTTGTTTTCCTGATTTTCCTATGAGTGACGGATTTAGCCCGGGGCCGGGAGGCCTAGACCCACCAGTTTTTTAGTAAAAAAAAAATATTTAAGCTATTATTTATATATGTTTCAAATTTCATAGTAAACTCATGATGTACGTATCATAGTCTAGGTTCTGGCCCCTTCCCCCCCTCCCCCCGCAGTTTTTACCCTCTAGATCTGCCTCTGCGATAAACTATCAAACTTAATTTTTACTGATTGAAAAACCACAATCTTCAGTTAGTTAACCAGTTTTAGCTATATCATTCTAAAGTTTTATCTGGATCCGCTAATGTGTGTTGCGTTATCAAGCACTATATACAGTATATTAAAAGTACATTATTTTATATTTTTCACTGGTTTTTGTTACCTTGATGTGTGACAATGAAGAGATGTTCATCATGGGCAGGCCTTTCATTGTTTTCTTCACTCAGCATTCGTTGGGCATCGAGAATTTTGTCCAGCTGTAAATAATCTCCGTACAGCATACCTTCGTTTCCACCCAGGTCGAATTCATCTTGAGACAAGTTTCTACAATGACAAAACATACATTTGAAATTTTATTCTCTTTTACGGCTTATAAGCACTCTTATAACCATAAATTTTTTCAGTAGAAGTTAGAACTCAATTTAGGAAACCCATCAAAGTACGAACAGTTCAAAGAGAAATATGTAAGTCTTGTCACTGCATAGTGCATTGCATACACACTTAACTAAACCATTTATAGTTAGAGCGCCTAATGTTTTTTTGGTTTTACAAGGTACATTCGCGAAGTGTCCTCGGGATTCGTCTAAAATTGATTTAGATGCAAAGTTCTCCGCGGCCCAAAGTGTATTGTACTAATTTTAGCGGCCCATACGGGTAATTTGCATATTTATGGGACTTCATGTATCCGAAATTCATACTCTACTATAACTCTTGGTCACAAAATTGCTTTTAGTTTCTTTAGATGTAACTGAACATGAATGTGGGCATACGAAAAACAAATTGGATGAAGTACTGCTTCTCTGACATGTGTTATCCACACCTGCCGCCATCTTGGATCCGCCATATTGGATTCAACTTTCGGTTTTTCAAATGGGAATAGGTGCATGTGATACATCACATTCATACAAAATTTTCTCGGAAATTCATTGGTGTAGTGAGTTTTACGGTAGCTTGCACCATTTGCAAGGTATTGCATGTTAAATGTGAGGCACTTCACAAATTCAACCATTAAAAAGTTGTGCAGGGCCCCGTTTGTATATGTGATCTTTTACGTGATTTATTGTTGACGAAATGTTGTCTGAACGTACATACATACAGACACACAGACGTAAATAGGATATGGTAGATCTGCACCAAAATCTGGTCGTATCTAGATTTACATTAGGCATTTTGTTCATAATACAACACTTCCTTGTAATATAATATGGAAGTAACAACAATCACTCACGGAAATGTTGTAAGATTATGGCACCAATGTTGTAGAGAGTTTGTTTATACCTACAATACTTTTCCAGTTATAAATTGTTTGATTTGTCAACATCAAAAATGTAAGCGTAACTGATATTAGTCTGCAATGTCTATTCACAAAGTGCCTAGAGGGATTTAACATGTAATATCTCGCAAATGGTACAAGCTACCGTAAACCTCACTACACCAATGAGTTTCCGAGAAAATTTTATATGAATTTGGTGTACTACATGCACCCATTCCCATTTGAAAAAACGAAAGTTGAATCCAATATGGCGGATCCAAGATGGCGGTAGGTCTGGATAACACATGTGAGAGAAGCAGTACTTGATCCAATTTGTTTTGCATTTGTCCACATTCATGTTCAGTTACATCTAAATAAACTAAAAGAAATTTTGTGACCAAGCGTTATAGTAGTGTATGATTGAATTCCGGGTATATGAAGGTTCATAAATATGCAAATTACCCATATGGGCCTCTAAAGTTAGTACAATACACATTGAGCCATGGAGAACTTTGCATTTAAATCAGTTTTACATGAATCCCGAGGGGACACTTCGCGAATGTACCTTGTTAGGTGTTTGAAACCTTGTTATTTATCTGCATACAATTCTTTCCAACTGAGTGATATTAACCTGTACGTTTGAGTAATTCCGCGCAATGCAATATCTTTGAGTCTTCCATTATTATTTTCATTTTAATATAGTTACAAAATTTTTACTTACTCTTTGTACAAGCAGGAGGGAACACAAAATATGTGATAATATTTTGAGCTTCGTATATCACAAAATAGCTTCACAATTTTGTTATTCTTAGGTTCGCACCATTCCCATTTTTCTAGATACAATTATATGTTCTAGCCATAGAAATATGGTAGGAACTGTATGCTTTTTATAATTATTTTCACAGTTTTAAGTGTTTTCTGTGGTGATGCTATAGAATGAAGATAAGATTATTCTATCTAGAGCCAAGTAAGTAACAAAATAATACAAAGGCTAAAAAACACAAGAAGTGTAAAAAGAACTAAATATAGATTTTGATCGCAGCGCTCTAACATGTTAACGGCAAATACGCAAAAGCAGAAAGCAGTACTGGGCGAGTAGAATTTAGGCTATACGCGAATGTGCGCGTTCGTACCCCAAAATATTGTTCGTAAGTGGAGGAAATGAATGTTCACAAACTTGTTCGTAAAGCGACCTGTTCACGAATCGAGGATTCTCTACATTTCCTTCGTTTGGATTTGATTTAAGTTAAACGTTCCTTCCAGCAGCGAAAGTTACAAGACATAGACCTACAACTTACCGGGGAATTGGACGACATAAGCTCCCTCCGGAGATCGAAGCTAGGGCTTCTGCGCTGAATGAGGCGTACGCTAATCACACAGACACGAGGAAATTCTCTCTATATATACTAATTGTTATGAAATTCTATTTATAAAAGACAGATATATCAGTGCGTTACACTTACTCCTAATAGTATACATTCACGCTAACAGATGCCACTGCCTGCGTTGCCTATTTGTCTGATATCAATAGATGTCGCTAGTAGGCAATTTGGAGATTTGAAAGTACAGTAGAGCGTCGATTATCCGAATGTCGGTCAACCGAACGACCGCTTAACCGAACTGTGTACTCGCTCGCACCTGTTACTCTCCCACCCTACCGTCCATCATCCCCCTCACTCCCAAACCAAGTTTCCCACAGTAGTCGCCGCACTGAGCCACCGCTGGCGGAACATTGCTTCTAATGGGGCCTTCATAAGGCGCTGCTGACCGGCCAAGCGGCCAGTCGCTGTGTTTCAACAATCAGCACACTTCTGTCGGTTTGGCACTGGCTGTAGAAGTAGCGGCAGTATCAAAGCTGTTCACAGCAACAGCTGCGCCAGCTTAGAGTTGAGGCGTGCCGCTCCGCGCATGGCAAATAAACATGTACAGTTCGATTATCCGAACAAACCAGTTTTCCGAACACCCATGTCCCCCAATTACTTCGGATAATCGACGCTCTACTGTATTGTGACGATTTAATTGCAACTTAAGCTACTGTATATTGTTTCAACTTAACTATTTGAACATGTAAAGTGATGATAATGAACACGGATTTGCTTTGCTGTTTATTATTAAGACAAGGATCGAAGCACATTTAAATTTGAGCATTAATCAGCATTGTAGCCAGACTTCAAGTTTTGGTCGGCAGGCATAGTTTCGAGTTGGATTTTAATATATATATATATATATATATATATATATATATATATATATATATATATATATATATATATATATATATATATATATATATATATATATATTTAATAAGTAAGACCTCTCGTGACGTGCAAGAATTCTAACAACTAGGGCTAGGATTTTTATGACTTAAAATCTTTGAAATATGCATGCATGCATTTATACCCTAGAAAACGGGACAATACGTGGGTCGTTCAATTTATAAGTTTCCCTAAGCTGTAGTGGCGTATTTATGATTTTGTTTCGCGGGGGTTTTGCCAACTTTCGGCGTGGGGGGGGGTTGCTTGAAAATGTGAAAATTCTGCAAGATATTTCATTTACTTTACTATAGTAAGATCTCGGGGGGGCTTAAGCCCGGAAGGCCCCCATAATATGCCACTGCTAAGCTGTAAAAAATATTTTAAAGATAGATTTGTAAACAATACATGCATGTGTAGGTGGATCCTTCCTCACCTCTCCATATAATCCCTATTGAGATTCAGGCATTTGTTTCACCGTTATACCAATTTCTTCAAACGCTTTACAACAAATCAGGGCTATCGTTATTTAGCACTCTCCTCACATTGCTCACACTCACCTACATCTGTATGTATTTATAAATGTATCTTAAAAAATAATTTTTTTACAGCTTAGGGGAACATATACTGAACGACCCACGTATAATATAAAACATAACCGAAAAGGAAAGGCATTTTTAAGCCTGCTGGAATGAAGGCAAATGACCCCATGAGTACATATTTCAACAAATACTATAATTATATACTAATAGAAAACCAGAAACTATACTTGTATCGAAGTCTTTCCTCCCCTTCCAGCAAATGCTAAAATGACGCAACTACTAAAAACCACGCAACTTGACACTACTGAAGAATTTAACTTTAGACATCTTGAAATCCGGTGATGCCAGATTCTACGACAAATCTCTCTCTAACATTTGTCAAATATACATCATATTCGAAAAAATATGCCTATAAGTTAATCTAAAGAAAGAAATAAATCGATTGCTTTTTAATCATAAGTACGTACCAGTGATGATTTCAGGAGATGGTAAAAAAAAAAAATAGGTGAAATCTTTAAGTTTTCCTTTCCGCGGTTGTGTCGGCTAGACGGTGATGATGAGAAATGAATGAAATGGTGAATGATGAAAGTGGGAGGAAACGGAGAACCCCGAGGAAACCCATTCACACGATCTTTCTCCACCATAAAGTGAGCTGGGATCGAACCAAGGACTCCATGCACCAGAGGTGAAAGCTCTACTATTAAGCCACCGCGGCCCCTTCAGAAGATGGTCAGGGGAGGATTTTCCGGGCTTATGTTTTCTTTTGATTGTGCTCAATGTGGATTATCAGTATATCTCGCAATACTACTTTCATCCCGCGTGTACTTAGTCTCCCCCGGATACGTTGGAAATATTTTCCACTAATATGCAACAAATAAACTGGATTTTAGGTATCACTGCAGAGGAAGAGAAAAGCAGAGATAGAGATAAAGGTTGAGGTGGTGAATTCTGTATTCGAAGTGGTTAATGCTGCCCAGGTCAAGTACCGTTACCTTTCCCACTGGATAGTTCTTTCAAATTGCCTTATACAAGGCCAAATATTTCTAAGAGATGAAATTTCAAGTAATTTCGTTAGCAATACTGACAGACATATTTCTCAAATTTGCCTAAAATATGACCAAAATTCTAATTTTATATCACTTCAGGTCCAAACATGCTAAACGAGACAAATATAAACCGTATTTTTGTATTTAGAAATTTGTTTATATTTGATTAGACACGTAAAAAGATGCCAGGATAAAAGTATGACATATCATAGATGATGAAATTTTAAAAAGTATTAGGGCATAAATCTTGTACATAAAATTTACAAAACGAGGCGAGGAAATATCTTCGTGAATCGGCGAGAAACGAGACGAGACAGGACTTCTACAAAATTTGAGAAACGAGACGAGGAAACCTTATTTCTCGTCTCGTGGGCGTCTCATGGGCAACACTACTTAGAATCATTAACTTCTTCAGGTGTCTGGCATAATACTGCAAACTGTCTCGTTCCTACTTTGAAACATGGCTGTGGGCATCAATTTCCTGTTATTTAGATGGACCGTGCATACATGATATATTAATGTTAGTGATTTTGTGGACGTTTGTGAACGTAGGTGATCACGTGCATTTTATGGGTCACGTATTATTTCCGAACAATGACGCAATGTTCCAAAGTGACAATGAACCAAACTGACAGTACTGGAGTTTCATTAACACCCACATGAACTACAATATCTCCCTGGCCCGCACAATTCACGGACCTCAATATTATTGAACATTTGTGGTCAGTTCTGGAGCTCACAATCCGAAGGAAATATTCTCTTCTATCTTCGTTTATAAAACTGAGTATTGCACCGCATAAGAAATGGTTCCTATGGAAACCATCCGTGATTTACATGTTTCAATTTCACCTTGGAAAGTTGTACTGTAGCGAACGGTTGTCCCATGTCTTAATAATAAGTTAGGCTGTATTTTCTCCAGACGTTATCGTTATTTTGATAAATAACGATCTATATATGTACTATATTGAAATTGGAAACTGCCACATAGTAGTTTTTCTATGAGTGTCTATGATTCTTGAATTCAAAACTGTCTCTAACTAAAATTTACTTTTTAAAATTTACTTTTTAACCCAGAGTCAAAAAAAGGATTCTGAAGTGCCTAAAAATGAATTATAAGTATTTTGTTTGCAAACTTTCATTATTTTGTAGTGTTTCTACTATTTTCTTACATTTTCTTTCACTACCCTAAATTCTGTAGAGTAGAAAACTTAATCGTATCTACCTCGTATCATAGCTTTTAGTTACAAATATTTTCGATTTAAGGATTCCTAAGATCATTCGCAGTTTATATTTTAATTCTACTAGATTTATAAAATATACCCTTCAAAATATATGTGTGAGTGATATGTGTTGGTCTCTTTACAACTTCTTTGAAGTTTAATGGTTCTAGGAAGTTCTCATAATATAAATTCGAGTTTTCAATATTTTTTAAATGAACAACGTAAGCCAATAGTGGCTATTTTTGACAAGGTCACAATCAAAAGTTTTCCTGTAAATTAGTATAATATATCAGCACATGCATTTCTAACAACGAATGGATAAAAAATAATTTAGTATATAAAAATAGGAAGGAAAAATTACCATACCGATTAAATTTTATGAACCATGCGTCTATTTTTTATGCAGTATATAATTTTGTAAACCTCATGAGAATAAAATAGCTTGAAGCCATAGTAGAAGTTATAATTTGTGTTATTGCATGTCGTGTTTAACAACAGCCTTAGGCGATTGGGTTACTTCTTAATGAAGGGACTGACTACAAGGTTATTTTAAAGTTCTTAAAAATTAGCTTAGTTTTTCTGCTTATTCTAAACTTTGTGATTTGGAGTAATGTTTCAGTCTCGTTAAAGAATGTTTTTACATGTCAAAGTATAGTTTAAATTTTCATATGTCTCGTTTCTTTTAAATACAGCTTTTCTTCATTCTATCTTTGGCTTTGCTGAGAACATCTTGACCAGGCCTATTTATCTCGTCTTTTTTGTTGGTTTCATTTCACTATGTTGTAACGAAGTAGAATCGGTTATATCGTGTATACCATATCCGGTGAACCGAAATTTGCTTCGGAGTAGCCCTCGAGGCATTTCAAAGACAATGTAGGAACGGAAATATAACCTTCTTGATTGATCCTCCAGCAGCACTATCTGGTTGAAATTAAATTATAATCGATGTCAACACGGACAGGCCATGGCAGGAAATTTAGATCTATCTATGCATCACGATCGACAGGAAACCTATTCTTTTTCTCGACATAGCATTTTTTTCTGTTTTAATACTGTCCATCAATTATACCCATTACGCCTCCCGTTTTTATTCGTTCCACCGTATCTTCTATACTGTCCCTCTTAATACTGTTCCTTCTCTCTCTCTCTCTCTCTTCCTGGTTTTAATGTAATCTAAAATTATTCTTTGCTCCAGTATCAATTTTGTCAGTTCCTCATTTATTTTCCGTTCGATCCTGATCTTTAGAAGCATTCTTCTCTATATCTAAATATGAAAAGTTTATAATCTATTTTTAGCCGTTTCAAAGTATTGTCAATGTTTCTGAATGACAGTATACAATAATCCACACAAACTTTTTATGAAGCTTTTATTAACTTTTTATTCAAAGACCTACACAATATACTTTTATGCTTTCTATATGCTTCTTTTGCAATTCATACCTTGCTTTCATGTCTCATTCGCATTTTATATTATCAGTAATAATACTACTCATGTACCGATAACTAGTCACTTCTACTTTCTTCCTTCCTACATCCTTTTCACTTTATTTTAATTATAATTTCTTCTGTCTTACTAACGTTTATCCTAATCCCATATCTATAACACACTAGCATCTTTTCAATTTAGATATATCGCGGTAAGTATCTCTCATCTGCAATCCGTATGCACGTAATTCTTTTACCTCCTATCGAAATACCGACTTCCTTGTGGAGTCCCTTCTTAAGTATCTCTTATATGTAGATAGATATAAAATATATTGATGAGAGGCAACATCACTATCGCATTCCCCTTCAAATTGTACTCTGTCATTTCTTTTCCCTATTCAAATACTTACTTATTGTTTCATATACACTGAGTGCTTACTGAATTGCGACCACCTACCTAATACTTTGTTGGTCCACCTTTTGCTCAGAGGATGGGCTGGACACGGCGTGGCATGATTTCTGGTGGTTACTGATATATTTCCATGGCGATTTGACACCATATATTACTGATGGTATACCATAATGGGCCCACAGATGTTGGTGCAGGAGTCATGGTGCGAAGAGCTCGTTCCACAACATCCCATAAACTAAGATCCGGTGACTTAGGAGGCCAATTCATACGCTGCAGCTCCATGGAATATTCCTCAAGCCAAGCAAGTAGAATCCTGCCTTGGTGGTACCGTGCATTGTCGGGTGTACTCCCGCGCATTGAAAGTCCACCCACAGGGAAAATGAAATCACGATTAACGTGCGCAGTCTTGGGAGTTACCCACTGTTCACATGTTCTGATTTGGCTCTTTCTCGCGTTAGCCTGCATTATGGAGCAATCTTTTAGATGAGTGCTGTTAACGTGACTTAGGGGAAGAGAGGAGTGGGTAAGTAGGTGGAGATGGATCCTCCCAGCCTATGATGGTTTTGCACGTTTTACACAATGAACGTGGAAGGAAAGACCTGCCTGTCAAGTGAAAAGATTGACTCATATTGTTTCCACGGCGAGATGACCCCAGAGTATGTTTCTGATGTATTCTTTACGATACTTACTGTATATACAAATTATTATGAAAGAAAAAACTTTATTAATGGTTTTACAAGACTATAGAAGTGGACTATAGAAGTGGTTTTACAATTTTGAAATTTAATAACACCTGATGTATGTTATAACTTTATTTAATTATTTTCTTTGCAAGTATTAGGTAAAGAATGAATCATCTTGAACTACATTTTAAATTGATTACCTGTGAAATCTTACAGTGAAAGCAAGCAAGTGAAGTTACATATAAATGTATTAGTCTGTTACACCTGTAATTCAAATAAATAAATCCTAACTATATATAAAACTACATGAAGTGACACAAAATCAGATACTTCCGGTTGATGTAGAAAGTTGAAATTTGGCATGATTGTAGCTTTCCGGGACTAACCCACAGGAAAATTGCCAAAAGTTAATATTTTTAATTTTTAGGGGGTCTAAAGGGGATGAAGAAATTCACCATGTTATTTAAATGGGGCTTTCTTTTTTACCTATCTCATATTTTAGGTACTTGGAATTGAAATAAAAACTTGAAATTCGGTTTGCTTGTACGTTTTCTTTAGCGTTATCTAAGTAAATCACTAAAAATAAACATTTCCGACTAGATATAGAAGTGGTTTTATGGGGAACTGAAAAATCTTCCCCTTGTCTATTCAAACAAGTAGAGAGTAGTAACTGTCAAGTCATGTACTGGGGAACACTGAACGCTCTCGGAGGATTCAGAAAATTCGGTGTCAGATAGACTTATGGAACTTCATGCATATTTCGGAGGTCTCTTATGGATATACGGTTACCAAAATGCTTCTTCCGCACGGGATACCAGGGTTCCATTCCCAGTAGAAGCACGTGTAATTTAGATTCCGAGTTAAACAGTAGGACTACCATGGGCGCCGACTACGTGGGTGCTCCGGGTCTCCATTACCAACACAAATAATCCTGTGGGTGCGGCGCCAATTTTAGTTCGATTGAAACAAAATGATATAAATATTTCTAACTTGCCATTATCAAAAAATAATAAGCAATTAAAACATTGAGATGCAAGTTAAAATTTATAACCTCTATAACACAATTGTTTGTTTAAAGTGTGTTTGCGCAAAGGCAACCAAGCAACACAATGTCCCTTTCTTTATCTGTCTCTGGCCTAGTCAAAGGCAGTCCCCACAATAACAACTAAAAATGGGACTATATTGCGAATAGAATGAAGCACAGCCCTTTATGACACTGTTCATAAAAGATTTTAACTAAAAGAAATCAATCAAAAAAAGTTGAGTTGAGTTGAGTTGAGTTGAGTTGAGTTGAGTTGAGTTGAGTTGAGTTGAGTTGAGTTGAGTTGAGTTGAGTTGAGTTGAGTTGAGTTGAGTTGAGTTGAGTTGAGTTGAGTTGAGTTGAGTTGAGTTGAGTTGAGTTGAGTTGAGTTGAGTTCAGTTGAGTTCAGTTGAGTTGAGTTCAGTTGAGTTCAGTTGAGTTCAGTTGAGTTGAGTTGAGTTCAGTTGAGTTCAGTTGAGTTCAGTTGAGTTGAGTTGAGTTCAGTTGAGTTCAGTTGAGTTCAGTTGAGTTCAGTTGAGTTTAGCGTCCCTTTCAGCAGCGAGGCTATATGTGACGTGGACCTACTGATTAACGTGGAATCCGAACCACATGAGCTCCCGCCGGGAATCGAACCCGGGTCTCCCACGCCAAAGGCGCGTACGCTAACCGCTTAGCCACGGAGGAGATACAAAAAATATTGACACTCCCCTAAAAACATATGGGTCTCACCATTGATATGCACTCACACAAATTTCGCAAAGTCGGCGCCGTTGAGGACTACGTCTTGGTACTGAAGATGAATGTCGAATGAATTATTCATTTGCTTTGGAACGATCGAAATCGAATGTAAACTTGAATTTCAATGCATCATGAAAATATTACCGTATTCCTATTTTACAAGTTAATAAATATTATATGATAAATTGTAACGTATATTGGGAACCACCATTTAAAATGTAATGATTAATTTATATTATACATATATTTTACGTTACATTCTAGCCCACAGTCCGAGTAAATTTTAAAAAATGTCAAAATGATCCAATCACATTAAATCAGGCACAACAAATTATATCACTATTACTTTTATTCTCCAAAACTTCATTAATTATACTTTTCTTTTTCGGTTTTCATAGCAACGTTTTAAACAAGTAACTATCTGCTGTCATGATAACTATAAATGCAAATTACACCTATAAAACCAAATTATACTTTAACTATTGAGATTAAATCTTCTTTCTTTCTATTTAGAATCAAGAACATATATATATATATATATATATATATATATATATATATATATATATATATATATATATATATATATATATATATATTTTCTTTTTTCTTCTTCTACACTACAGATTGTGTACTTTTATGCACCGTTGCCCAAAATCAAGATATAAAAATAGAAGAAATTACAAAATAGATATACATTATCGTTGTATAAATGGCTCCTGACGAGGACTTCTTAAATTGGTTACAATTTAAGAAAGAATCCTGGACCGTTACATAATTTTACATATAGGGTTACATTACTTTTCGAATAGCCCTCGTAAATATATAAATTACAACACGTATATATTAATTCATTTTATCTCATTCTTATATTCATTTAACAATTAATTTCATTTTAATTGTATAAAATTATCGACGTAGAGAACTAATTCAAAAAATGACCAATTTATTAATTATTTAGGTCCTAAAATAGATTCTTCAAATCAATATTATGGGAGCTCATTAACAAATCAACTCAGTATATGTTGACATATTATATAACTTATTTCTTCCATTTGGTCATAATTAACATAGCTTTGTTAAACAATATTTGTATCGATGCATAGATGTAAATAGCATAGAATTCAGAAGAAGTACCCAAGACAAAGAAATTATAACAATATACAAATTGAAATAAAACCAAACTTGATCAATATCATTATCAGGAACAATACAAATAAAGAAATTATTATATTAAGAATCAGCAAAGTTTATGTGGGTTAGAATACCGTATAACATGTTTTATTTATTCAAGCATATCTATCATAACTTTTAGTAAACGATATTCGTATTCATATCACAACGTGCTGAAATCTAGTATCCATCATTTTTATTATTTGTATAGGATTCAAACAAAGTACGAATGACAAATGAAATTATAATTATATTCGAAGTGAAAGTAAACTGAAACCAATTGAATACGTTTTGCCGGACGCCACAAACATTAGCTTAAGTTATATTGCCAAAGGGTTCGATTAAGTTGCATTGTACGCCACAATCTTAGTTGAGTTGATTTTGAGTTTAACGTAACGTTCAGCAGCGAGGCTATATGAGACGTGGACCTACTGATTAACGTGGAATCCGAACCACATGAGCTCCCGCCAGGAATCAAATCCGGGTCTCCCACGCCAAAGGCGCGTACACTAACCGCTTAGCCACGAAGGAGCTCACGCCACAACCTTTTATACAATTCTGTCTATTATTTGCTTCAACAGTATTCCGATTTCTATTTTGATACCTTCTGTTATCTATGAAATGGTTACGAAACCTATTTCGAGGAAAAGTAGGTGTACTGTTTGCCTGATTTCTAAATGCTGTATAGTTACTATTCCTATTTCCTCTGTAATTAGGTTTGGCTCTATTACCGGTAAAATTGGATTCAGTTCTATTACCGTTAAATGGGATCTAATATTACTTCTTGCATTAAGATCACTTTCTTTCCTGACACTGATATTACGAACAGGTACATATTTAACTTGATTACGATTAGCATATGATTGATTTCGATCACTATTAGCTTGTAGCATAGATTGACTTTCAAAATTTTGTACTATCATAATAAGGTCATTGAAATTAACGCATTGTGCAGAAAGCAACATTTGTTGCAACTTGAAAGGTAACAAGATTTGGATTGATGCTATTATTCTTGATTCCCGTTGGTATGGATTAATTAACTTCAATTCATTATATACGGATATCACAAAATCAGTTAAATTCTTATCAATTTTGGGATTAAACCGTTTCTTTCGAACCAAGGCTTTTCGACTTACCAACATGAAATCGTTCTCGAAATTAGAAAGTAAAGCATTTTTAAAATCTAGATAATTACGTAAATTGCTTCGGATTGCTTTGAACCATAAGGAACACGGTGGTACTAAAATATGAGGCAGAATTTTCAACAATTTAGATCTGTTTATTCCCATTAAATCACACTCTTCCGAGAATTTTTCTAGGAAAGTGTTGGCCGGGATGTCCACTACATTTTGTTAAGCATCTGATTTCACTAAATCGAAAATGATTATTTTTACTAATGTGCTTCAAATGTCTAGAATTTGTGTGAATGTTTTTCATGCGGTGTGATAAATGATTTCTTCTCTCATCTCCTTCACTATTGTCCTTTTCTGAAGATCCTTTGGATGAATCACTATCATCCACTGCTACTCTGAATTCATGCGGTGCAAGACCAACGTTGAGAGCCGGAACTCGATCATCATTTGCCGTACTAAATTTCTCCTTGATTGCATTTACTTCTTTCTGCAATTCCGTGATTTGACTAGTATGCTCATTCACCTGCGTTTCAACCACATCTACTGCACTTTGTACAATTGAAAATTTGGTGTTGATTTGCTGTGTTATCTGATCTAATTTATTATCCATTTGCTGAGTCATAACCTGTTTAATTTGTTCAAATCTAGTATCTATTTGTTGAAATCGAGTATCCATTTGCTGAAATTTCTTTTCAAATTTAGTGTCCATTTGTTGCGTTAGTTGATGTGTTACGGATTGAGTTATTTAATGGGACATTTGCTCTAGCTGAGTATCCATTCTTTGCTGTTGCTGCGATATTTGGTGGGACATTTCCTCTAGCTGAGTATCCATTCTTTGCTGTTGCTGCGATATTTGGTGGGAATTTCCTCTAGCTGAGTATCCATTCTTTGCTGTTGCTGCGATATTTAGTGGGACATTTCCTCTAGCTGAGTATCCATTCTTTGCTGTTGCTGCGATATTTGCTGACCAAGCTGTCTTATAAGATCAGCCACGTTCGTTGATGAATTCGCACCTGGTAGCTCTACATCACAACCTTCTTCATGCATATTTTCATTTCCAGAAACATTCATTTTTGTTTCTATAAATTCTTTTCCCACTTCTGAGTTAAGTATACCTCGTGTTGATCACTGTACTGAAACTGGTTTACTACACTCTGTAAAGAAAAAATAGCGACACTTGCTCGGATATGGTTTCCGCAACATACTTTAATCAATATGATTTTTTACATGAATTCCTGATAATATTACAATGCATATTCTTAATGAGCAGTTCATTCTTAATACTTGCGCCAGAGTTTCAGGCTTTTGACTTGAATTTAATGAATTTATATGAATATATAAGTAACTATGTGTGTTTTGAGCGAAATCGTTTATAGGAAGAGTTATACATAAAACTGAAAAAGATCAACAACAATAGCAGAAAACAAGAAATGGAATTTCTTAAGGGTAAGACTTATTATGTGCAAACATCGGGAAGTACCATACACCAAACTAGTATTCTGTATGTGCACCATGGGCTTTCTGCAGTGCAGCGAAACATCGGAGCCCTTTGGTAACAAGGCTATTGCAAAATGCAACCTCGATTTCACGGAATAACACCCGGATTATCTGTTCCTTGAATTTCATTCTGTTTGAGATAGTTGTCTATTAAATCTTCTACTCATATTGATCCACAAATTTTCAACTGGATTCATGTCAGGTGAGTTTGTAGGTCACATGAGTCTCTAAATAGTCATATTCTTGAACCACGTATTAACGATTTTCGTTCGGTGACAAGAGGCATTATCGTCCTGGAAAAGGAAGTAGTCCAAATTTTCTTCAGAAAAGTCGTCTTTAGCTGTTGTAAGAACTTTACGTACCAGAATTTGAAGACATTTTCGTGCGTCAAACGATCCTTCACATATATCCGTTGTTCTGACGTCTTTAACGATGAACCAAGCCCATACCATCACTCAGTAACTGAATATTTGCATCTCTTAAACAAAATCCTTGTCAAGTTCCTTGCTTGTTCGTATCCACAACTTCACACCACCATCGTTTCCCTCTATTCTAAACTTCTTTTCAACGAAGAAAACGACGTGCTTCCAGTTGTCATAAGTCCAAGTTGCATATCAACTCACAAAACTACATGTTGAAGTCCTCTGTGTTTTGTCAGTTTGGACTTTCTACGCGGTTTCTTCTTTGTAATATCCTCTTCATACAGTCAAGACAATACAGTTGTACGAGTAATTGCAGTTCCAAGATCATGTCAAACTACGTCAGCGATTTTTGGGGAAATCACTCCTGAAATCGACAGTGCTATTGATTTCATTTAGGAATCTGCTCTGGGTGATGCTTTCTTTTTTCTTGCACACTGTTGACGAAGGGACGATTTGTTATACTGTTTCCACTTGTGGATTACTCTTCCTGTCGTAAAATCATGAATTTTCAGTATTCCACCTATTCTCTTAGAGATTTGCCTTAGCTGTGCAAGGCAATAAATGTCTTGTTCACATGGCAACAAGTCACATTTCGGATTCATCTTATTTGTTTACAGTCCACATGTAACAACAACATCACACACAAACAACGCTGCACAACAACAATTTTGCCACTTGACACTGTTCAAACAATGAGAGAGCAAAGAACAATCATAAAATGCTATTCACCTCAGCCTATACATCACAAATGCAATGCAAAATTCTCACTACAATAATTTATGAGACGCACTCAGTGCCATCTAGCGAAAATATTACTGATACACAAACAATTGGCTAGCGATGTCTTACACCACAGGTGTCACAGATAACGCAAATGAACTATCTCACTCTTCATTTCCTTCTATTCCTCTTCTAACGGGCTGCAACTATGGTTTTCTGTGTAAGTTAACTTGAGAATTGAGGTGTCGCTATTTTTTCTTTACAGAGTGTATACTTCAAACTAATCTCAAGGTCCTGGTCGGTAAACTATCATCTAAAATGTAACGTATACTGGGAACCACCATTTAAAATGTAATGATGAACTTATATTATACATATATTTTACGTTACATTCTAGCCCACAGTCCGTGTAAATTAAAAAAAAAATGTCAAAATGATCCAATCACATTAAATTAGGCACAACAAATATCACTGTTACTTTTATTCTCCAAAACTTCATTAATTATACTTTTCTTTTTCGGTTTTCATAGTAACGTTTTAAACAAGTAACTATCTGCTGTTATGGTAACTATAAATGCAGATTACACCTATAAAACCAACATATACTTCAACTATTGAGATTAAATCTTATTTCTTTCTATTTAGAATCAACAACATATATATTCCTTTTTTCTTCTTCTTCTACACCACAGATTGTGTACTTTTAATCACCGTTGCTCAAAATCAAGATATAAAAATAGAAGAAATTACAAAATAGATATACAATATGGTTGTAAAATATACGGTAAATGAAGGTAACTGACTTTTCAATCATTACTTAATATTTTTGTATTTGATTCAAATCACATTATTAATAAACACTGGTATGTATATTAATGAATATGTAACTAAATATCTTTTTACAGAATCAATTGAGTCGTCCAGTTCCTAAACGGCTCTTGTCCATTTACAGAAAATTCCAGAAAACAGAAAAAGTTTAGGATCGATGCGTTTCGTAGAACTGGAAATATTTGAGGATATTCTTGTTTTTCACATGAACATAGTGAAGTATTCCCAGTTCTACAAAACATGCAGATATTACATTTTTATAAAAGTTTTCTGGGATTTTCTGTAAATGGACAAGAGCAGTTTTGGAACTGGACGACTCAATTGAGATATTCGAACTGGAAAAATGGTGTGAAAATAACGTGTCTAGCACGAACAGTATTGGCAATATCAATTATTTCTCTCTTTTTTTTCTGAATAACTTGGGTTCTTTGTCCTATAAAACATGAAATATCAAGTTAAATATTTCTGTATCTTGGAGATATGTATGTTGGCTATATGATTGTGGAATGACAAGTTCGTTGTCATTTTTATTGTAATGTTTGTACTTCACATCCAATAAAGTATGCTGAATTTCATCAAGGAAGTTCAATCACTCAATCTTTTGTCATATATATATATATATATATATATATATATATATATATATATATATATATATATATATATATATATATATATATATATATATATATATATATATATATCGATATATACTTTATTATAATAAATGTTTATTTTTTCCATGAGTAGTACTTACAGCAATTGGTCTCACTTTTGGACTCTGGGTCCATGCTCCAGGACTCATCGTTCCTAGTCCGGGGTAAATGACCTAGGGGTACTTAGAACCAAGCCTCTAGATTTTGGCAGGTACCTTGGCTCACCTCCTAAATTTTGGCAGGAATACATAGGACCACCACCCTTAAATTTTCGTATGGTAAAATTTGGTATGGTAACCTGGGACCCAGATATGTACCTCTATAAGGTTTGGGCTCCATCTCGTTCCCTTTCATGGGTAAAATATTGCCAAAAATTCAAATTTTGGAGGTTTTTGATCTAAATTATCACCCTTGATGAGATCTTATTATCTTATATAGTTATATGAGCATGTACACGGGTCAATTCCCTTTCATAAGACATGGTTACATTGGTGCACCCCTTTAAAATTTTGGGAGGGGTACCTTGGACCACCCCTTAAATTTTCGAAATTGCTGAATTTAAACATTTGGTGTAATAGTATAGGGCCTTAATATATATCACTATAAATTTGGGTAGTTCATCTCGTTTCCTTGCATGGGTAAAAAATTGCCAAAAATTCAAATTTTGGAGATTTTTGACCCAATTTATCTCTTTTAATGAGGTCTTATTATCTTATATGGTTATATGGGCATATACAAGGCTCTGTCGTAGCCACCGATATAAAGGCCTATGGACGAAAATGTGACGTCATCATCGGTAGGGCTATCTCATTACAATGGAGGAAAGCTTGAAAGCCCATTATTATATTAAAAACGGCTCAAACGATTTATATGAAATTTGCTGATGAAACGTTTCTTGATACGGGAAATGGATCTACCTCGGTTTCAACTTTCGAAAAACTTGTTCAGGGCGTTTTTGGGCGCATCAATTAGGGGGCGTCTCACTTCCATTACAAAAACAACAAAGAATGTTCAGCAATTTTCTGAAAATGTATTGTCTCGTACAAGAAAACAATTTAGGTATGGATAAATTATCTACAATTAGATTAGTGGCGTTTTTGGGCGCTTCATTTTAGGGGCGCCTCAATTATGCTATAGTAATAATAAGTAGTTTGGTAGTAGTAGTAGTACGTTGAATTACTTTAAATAATCTATTCTGTTCTATTAAACAATCGCGGTCATTATTTCATCACGGAAGGTAATCCAGAGAAATGCCAGCTACGGAACTTTACCCAAAGTGACTACCTACCACAGCTTCGTGGGTTTTTCCGCATAAAAGCGATTTTTCAAAGTAATAACGCTTATGTCTGCAGCGAATTTGTATTGAGGAGAGCAACACCGCATATTAAACACAATGTTAGGTACTAAAAGTGTCTCTTGGTGAAAAAGGAAGATTATGTAATTAAAGTGAATTTGGAACGAGGTTCTATACCTGCACACAACATAATGAACACTGCCAAGTCACGAGAAAAATTAAACTAAATACGTACTCAAAAATGTAAATAACCATTATACAATTGAAACACTACATTAAGACTGCTTTTCAACCACTTACATGTAATTTTAAAATGGTTGATTTCCGAAGTGCATTCACATAATTCAGTATATGTATTGTACAAGGTACATACATAATTCAGTATATGTACCTTATAATGTACCTTATACACTAAAAAGGTCTACACAAATTATTTGCAGTGTTTCATTGTGCACACTCCATGAAAACGCATTTTGTAGGTGTATGGACGTACCATATTCAATTAAAGCCTATTTCGGAACTTTTGATTCATATTGACAGTTTACACTTTATAATGATGAATCTCTCTTATCCTTCCAGGCTACAGTATACATGTTTTATTTTCCGGTGCAACAATAAATAATTATTGTATCACTTATAATTTTTACGATCCTTATCGATAAATGACAACAATAACAAGAGGAACAGATGTTAAAATTAAACTCTTCTATTTATACTGTAGATGGAGATATGAAATCAAAGATGCTGCTGAAGTTATGAACTTTATGTTATATTTAAAGATTAAACTAAATATATTGACTTACCTTCCACTTTTAACGTGTCCTCTAATACTTCTGTCACAAAATTGGTGTATTTCTTCCTTACAATGATATGTTTTATCTCCAAAATTTACAATAAAGCATCAAACAAGCATGCTTATGATAGCAAGTTTGCCCTACAGGATATGACGTATGAGCTTCGTGACGTCAGCGCCATCAGGCCTTTATAACGGTGGCTACGGCTCTGTTCCCTTTTATAAGACATGGATACATTGTTGCACCCCTTTAAAAAATTGGGAGGGATACTTGGCCCATCCCTTAAATTTTGGAAATTGTCAAATTTAACCATTTAGTATAATAGTATAGGACCCTAATATGTATCACTATAAATTTGGATGGTCCGTCTCATTCCCTTTCATGGGTAAAAAAATTGCCAAAATATAAACATAAGCAATACGTTGTACCACGTGTTTGGAAATGAAATTAAATTTTTTAGTTTTACGTCCCACGGTTATGCCGGTTAGGCTAAAGGAGACGGTGATGATGAGTAATGAATGAAATGGTGGAATGAAGAAAGTGGGAGGAAACGGGAGAACCCCGAGAAAACTCACGCACACGGTGTTTGTCCACCACAATACCACGTGTTTGGTTCTGACCTAATTTATCCCCTTTAATGAAGTCTTATTACATTATATGGTTATATGGGCATATATAGGGGTTCATTCTCTTTCATAAGACATAGGTATATTGATGCACACATCTTAAAATTTGGGAGGGATACTTTGGCCCACCCCTTAAATTTTGGAAATTGCCAAAATTAAAAATTTGACATAATAGTACAGGACGCTAATATGTATTAATATAATTTGAGTAGTCCATTTCGTTCCCTTTCATGAGTAAAAAATTGCCGAAAATTAGTAAACCACGTGTTCGGCTATTGACCCATTTTATTCCTTTGATGAGGTCTTATTATCCTATATGGTTATATGGACGTATACAGAGGTCTATTCTATTTCTTAAGATGTAGGTAAATTGGTGCATCCTTCTTAAAATTTGGGAGAGGTAGAATGGACCATCCCTTAAATTTCGGAAATTGTCCGATTTAAAATTCGGTATAATAGTATAGAACCTTAATATATGCACCTATAAATTTGGTCCATCTCGTTCCTTTTCATGGTCAAAAATTACCAAAAAATTAAATTTCGGAGGTTATTGACCCATTTTATTCATTTGATGAGGTTTTATTACCTTATATGGGACTCCTTAAATATGAAAGTTGTTAAATAACACGTTTCTAGACCAGAGTTTGTTCTGCTTATTTCTTTCTAAGGTAAACAATTAATGGAGATTATTGACCTAATGGAGATCCAACTACAGCATATAATGATATGGTTAATTCTAAGACTTAGGTATATTGATACACTTTGGAATAGGTACGTAGGACCATTCTTTAAATTTGGGAATCGTGATAATCAAAATTTTAGTACGAGGCGCGAAGTTTGAAGTTATGAGTTGTAGTTATGAGTCATAGTCTAAAGGTAATACATGATACCTGATATGCTACAACACTATGAGATTTAGTCACAACTCACTGTCTAAGGTGATGTAATCTGATTGGTTAAACACTGGCAAAGTTATTGTTGATGCAATTTGATTGGCTGATCACTATCTTCCACGTAATATGATTGGTTGATAATTTTCAAATCTTTGGTGCATTCAGTTTTCAATGTTGTTTAACATTTATCAATTATTGTTTAAAAATCTTGGTTTGAAAGTTTTAGTTTGATCATTTTCGTTCGTTTTGCGTTGACTGAGCTGTAGAAATCTGATAAGTAACCAAATTGAATCTTAGAGTTGTAGTTATGACTCATAATCTTAAGGCAATACATGATATCTGATATGCTACAACATTTTGAAATTTAGTCACAACTTACTGTCTAAGGTGATGCAATCTGATTGGTTAATCACTGACAAAGCTACTGTTGATGCAATTTGATTGCTGATCACTATCCTTCATGCAATCTGATTGGCTGATGACTTTCAAATCTTTATGATTGGTTGATCACTATCTTTAGTGCAATCTGATTGGTTGATAATTTTCAAATCTTTGCCGCATTCAGTTTTAAGTTTTGTTTAACATTTATCGATTACTGTTTAAAAATCTTGTTTTGAAAATTTTAGTTTGAACACTTTCGTTCAACGTTTTGCACTCACTGATAAATATGATCAAAATCTTTATTTGTCAATCGAATATTTAAAAACCGGATAAAGTTTGACAGTTTACCGTGAAATTATTTTAGTTGAAAATTTTTTGAAAAATTCTGTTTCAAAATTTTTGTTTGAATTTTTTTTCAAAAATTTTGTTTTAAAAAATTAGTTTAAAATTTGTTTGAAAATTTTCGTTTCAAACATTTGAAAATATTTTGTTTGAAATTATTGACAAATTTTTCGTTTCAACATTTTTTGAAATTTTTTTTCAAAATATTTGTTTGAGAATTTTTTCGTTTAAATTCTTGTTTGAAAACTTTTAGTTTCAAAATATTGTTTCAAAATTTTTGTTTGAAATTTTTTTAAGTTTGTGAATTCTTGCACTCATTGGCAAAGAACCGAAACTGTTTAGAACAAAACATCTGGCAACATTGTTAATCACGATGCAATAGAACACATCAGAACATGATTTTCTCGGGGGCTGTACTTGAAATAAAAAACACAAATGATTGAAATTGATCATTTTATTACACTGCACTGGTTAATTACATATATCCACACCAGATAAAGGATCTGGATATTGTTGATACAATTTATTTTGTACTTCTTGCACTAGTTTGTCTTTAGCGTATAATTTTAATTTTAATTGAAGTCTTCTAAGGTTTTTTGCAGTATCGATAGGTGGAAACTCAATGTCCATATGATGACAAATAAACTGTTTATTAATACAGGTATACACCCAAGAACGATGTTGACAATCATCACTCCCTCTATACAAATGTTGTACAATATGCATAACACATTTCTCAAAATAGTACTTTTTCATAAATATACTTGCAGGGGCGTCGGAACCGGGGGGCAACTGCCCCCTGAAATTTTTATGAAGGGCAAGATACTCGTTTTGCCCCTCCACTTTGAGACTGTAAAAAATCACAGAAAAGTTATTACATGAACTAGATTTTGTTTCTTGATGGTAATGTGAAAAAATGTCTATTCCAGATTCATCTTTCTCTTTGAGACATGAGAACGGGGCTTTTTCTCACCCCGTATTAGACAGAAAGATTTAGGAAAAAGAATTGAAAATTCTCTTTCTTTCCTTTGGTGTACATTCTCAAAACAATGTAAATTCTTTAAGAATTGTTGTTTAAGTAATCGTAAGTCTGCAATATGAAACGGGTCGTTGAGCGAGATTTTAAAGTTTTAAAAAAGTTAATAGTTTAAATGCCTAACAGGACGTTTAAATATATTTTCTATAAATTTAAATTATTCTTACAAACAATATGGAGAGTGCAGTAAGTTTTATAGTGAGGAAAAATTTATCCCTTGTGAGCACTAATGAATGACAGCATTTAGGACGTTCTTGCTCGAAGAGAGGACACATTCAAAAATGTCAGCAAGGACACTTCCTACACGGATGTATGCGGGAGTGGGGGTCCGGACCTCTCCCGAAATCCCGACTATTCTGTATATTGAACTAAAAGAAACAAAAGGGTGGGAATCAGAAATTTCCATTGCATACGCATATACAGTACAGGTGGTTTTAAAAGAATATCATAACATTAGAAGTTATATAGTATACTTCTTTGTAGTTGAGTTAGTGCACCAACCACGTTGGTGCAATAATACTGTTTGTATTGTTGTTCCTCTTTCATGAATTTTCTTTTTCTCCATGTTTGTGCGCCTTTTTTATGCAAATACGGTATAATGTTTTGAAGCACAGAGCGTCCTATATCTATCAACCAATTTATTTTCTTCAAATTATCCCAGGGGTAAAATTGGATCTGAGAAGGTAGGGGACAGTAGGTGGTAGTATGACGTCACGCCGTCCCCTGCCTATCTTCGCCCATTATATTTTTTTAGGAACTGGGGGAACGCCATACATATTTTTTGGAGGAGGGGAAACAGCGTCCCCTCGCGTTCTCCCATCACTTTTACCCCTGAAAAGATATACTAAATCAAGTTAAAAAAAAAAACAAATGCGACAGTTCTTCTAAATTTCAAAACAGGGTAGAATCGCTTTCTATGTTTAATTGATTGGATTCAAAATCAAAATATAGGTATTTCTCTAAATAGTTTTTTGTTTGCTGTGAACCCAATGATTTGTGATTATAGAATATTGTAAGCGTTATTATTATTAGTTTATCAGAACCACAAAGTCAATAACGAGCAGGTGTTCCGCAGTGATAGTGTTACCGCTCCGCATTCGGGAGGTCCGAGATTCGATCCCCGAGGCTAGCCATCGTGACAGGTTATTTCACGATTTTCCTCAGACAAATGCTGGAATGGTAGTTCTTTAGGGGCCATGACTTCCTCTTCTAATTACTTCTTCCTTTCCTTCCTCTGTTCCTTTTCCGGGACGAGCTCGCCGAGGAACGTCATCCCTTAGTTATGTGAAGGGTTGATATAGCCAAACTTGCAGAAGGACCCATAAAAATTCATCCTATCCCATCCAAAAATCCGATGGTCAAATTACTAGTTGGCGAACCTTAACAACAATTTTTCAGCGCACAATTATTATTTACAGAGTTGAAATTTTGGTTCACGTGATATTTGTTTTTGGGTTCTATTATCGTTGCTTTACCAGCACAACAGAAAGCAAAATGAACACTCCTAAAGTTCTCGGAAGGAGCACTCAGTTTACGCATTAACGATCGCTTGAACTACCCTAATCACATTACGTTCACTTAGGCTACATGGCTTCACTACATGGCTTCACTTAGGTCATGTAGTGCTAAAACCTGTAAATCAGTCTGACATTGAAATAAAAGAGTTAACTTTGCGTTACTAAATCGTTTGCTGTTTATGTAAGCGTGCAAGGAAATGCATATGTTACATATGGGTTCCTTACTTTATGTCTAACCGAAAAAGAATCCTTCTTGACACATGGTTAACATCATCAATAAGTAAAGTATCGAATAATAGAAGTCTTCCTGGTGTTTATGAAAAAAAAAAACTTCACTAACAACCAGTGCCAGCATTGATAGAGAAAATTCACAACAAAATACATCTAAGAATTCTCTGCAATGTGCCTGACTTAAAGTACCGGATTCCACGAGCATCTCCAAGCAGCAAATTTAGCAAAGCGTCAAGCAAATTGCGACAAATTCTCCCAACACTCCCACACAGGATTTGCCTAAAGAACTTGATGAAAGATCTTGTGTAAGCGATCAAGGAAGAGTTCGAAACTCCTGTTTTAGAAAATAAAACTCAGCCGACTCAGGATTTAAATTTTTCACGAACAGCACGCCGGTCTTGTCGCGAGGAATGGTTTCATACATTCCCTGGTTACATTATGTTACAATCAGAAATTATGTTTTGTGTTTTGATTGTATACGGCATATCATTTGACAGGTAAAATGCTGATCCAAGGAACTGAATTGTTTTTCCTCGGCATAGGGTTGAAGAACTAGAGAAAGGCCACTGACAAATTCAGAGCACAATTAACAAGCGAACCCCATTGTCCGAATAATGTCCGTGTGAGCATTTCCAACACACTTAAAAATATGTATAAATAAAATGGTAAAAATTGTAGTTACAAACAGGCATTTTTTGTAAGTAGTACAATTTTTACTATTTTATATGTTTTTAACTGTGATTTAAATAATTGAAAATGTTTGCATCGTACCAAAATCCAGCACAAAATTGGCACTTGATTTATTAATCTTAAAGATATAAACCAAGATGCTTCTCGTAGTTGGAAATTTTACCCTCACAAAACTGTTTACAGCAGCATTATATGATAATAATAATAGTAATAATAATAATAATAATAATAATAATAATAATAATAATTATTATTATTATTATTATTATTATTATTATTATTGTCCAACCATGTTACATTACGAACATATATTCGTATTATCTTACCTATGTCACATTCCCGCGCCTAGTTTCAAGATAATAGTTCAAAATCAGTTTGCCCCCTCAGCTGAAAAATATTTCCGACGTCACTGTATACTTGTTTTCTTGCACACTTCTACTGAATGTTTTACACACTGGAATTGATGACATTTGTCCATTCCGTTTGCGTTAGACACACCATGTTGCGGGGTATATGAAATTTACTCTTTTTACGTAACAGCACAATTTTCTCTTCAAGGACTGTACGTAGCACCACTTCATGATTTCGGCCTAATGATTTGACTATAGCTACATTAGCTCATCATCAAAATAATCATTGATTTGGTCGATTCGTGTACATAATATTTACCATTCTTCAAAGCTCAGTTTCACACCAAATTGTTATGCTTTGCCAAATCGAATAACAGGTTCAAACGTTGCAGCACTGATACCAATCATCACACGTTTTGTTTTAAATATATTTATTGGATAATAGCTTGCGAAGAGGAATTCTTTATTGTTAGAAGTACACATCTTTCCTCCTGAAACGCACTTGCTCGAATGATTTCAGGGGTTATTGCCTACATTGTGACACGGAATTTTCTGACGTTTTCATTGATGATTTCATCACAGGTCACAGAGCTATTGCTGACGTCATTGAAAAGGGATGTGCTGACGTGAATTTTCCGTACTTGGTAAATAATTTACTATAGCACCTCTGGTGTATAGCTGGTTCATTTGTACAAATGTTGTTGGTAATTAAATTAGTATTTAATACAATATCAGTATTGTTTTAGTAGTTAAAAAAAACCTTGTCCAAGGTACTTATGTATATAGTGCTAACTTTTTGCTTTGATTTATATATTTTAAAATGTTCTGAATTTTGTGTAAATGAAATCTTGTTATGCCTCTAACATATTTTTTTAATTTAGCAGTTTTAGAAAGTTACAAAAGAGCTCTGGACTTGACTGCCCTATACGCCGTGGGAATCTTCGCTTTCTATTTTTTTGCTTTTTTCTTTTACAGGGAAGAAGGGGGAAATTGGGTGGAAAGCTGACCACTTGGCGCGAGGATTGAGACTATATAAATCGACCCACCCCTTCTTCCAGGATTCACTTCTTTTAAGAATATCTTCGGGGACTCTCTTGTTCCGGTAAGATAGTTGTCTCTATGTCCAGACATAGGTGAATAAAGAATTTTTTAACTTAGCGGGCGGAATGAGCTGCTCCTGATAGTTTTAAGCAGGTTTTTAAGTCATGAAGCCTGCGACTTCGTATAGCTAGATTATTATTTTTAAGGGACATGGGCCAGAGTAGCCCGTAATGAGGGTTTCTCTTTAAATTTTAATGCTGGCACTGGTTCTGTCTGAGAGAGTGACTTGTGCAGTTACCTTTTCGATGCTCGCCGGGATCAGAATTTTAATGAGATTCTCGGATGATTTTAAGGGCTCGGGAATTTGCAAATGATGGAGTGAGTCTTGAGTTCCTGTTCGAGTCCATAATAGTTTAAGTTTCTGTAGGGAAATTAGAGGAGTTTGTTAGGAGACAGCAGGCCTAATATTGAAGGTCTCTGCCTTTAGGAAAGCTTGCGGTTACAGGACGAGTAACCTCACGGTACAGATATTTTGTTTTAACTAGTCAATACAGTTATCCCAGGGTAATTTCAGGTTTTTATTTAAGCTGATTCTCTTTTGCCGACCTTAGTTTTATGTTTATATTTTTCCTTGATAGGCTGGAGAGACGACAAAAGGAGGAGGTATTCCTCCCATAATCTATGAATTTTGGCTTCTTTTTTTACCTTCTATTACTTTAACATACCCCTAGAGAGCTAAAGAAGCAAGACTCCGGCTTAAACCTCTCTCCCGTCTTTACTTGTTACTTTTGTGGATAAAAGACGGTGGATTGATGAAGAAGAAGAGAGAGGGCGGGAAGGAATATCATAGAATTGGGGGCCCGTCAGGGCTATAACCTCGCAGTTATAATTAAGATTTGAAGATTTTTTCTTCTTTCGTTTCTTGTTTGTGGTTTTTAGTTTCTTTTGATTAATTGATATTTGGTTGTTTTCTTCACCCTATGAGTTTTTAGGTCAGGTAGAACTGGAGGGCAGAAAATGGCGAGTCAGATTGATCTATGTGTCTTATGCTCTGAGTTAGGCTTTGAAGAAGATGAGAATACTAGTACAGAAAAATTGTTAGAAGCTATTAGGAGGCTGAAAGTGAACAGCTCACATGGAAGCGATGAGAGCGATTCCGAATGCAGGTGTCGGCGAAATTTGGATCTACCGGGGCTTAAACTGGCACCTTCCACGTTTTATAGTAAGAAAGGAGAGTTGTCTTTTGAGTTTTTAGATGGGATAACTGAGTATGCGAAACAAAAGAGTCTTAGTTTGGATGATTTACTCGAGTTCGTTATTCCCAGAGTTTTCACAGATAATGCACACCAATGGTATAATTTTAAAAAGCCGTTCGACAATTTCAATAATTTTAAAGAGAGTTTATTACAAGAATTCTTTAGTTTCAACTATGAATCAGAAATAGAGTCGTTATTTAACTCTAGGATCCAATCACCAGACGAAACTCTGTCATTCTTTATCCGAGAGATGGCCGTTTTGTTCTCTTGTGTAAAAGATACTTTGCCTGAGAAACAACAAGTGGCGAAGATTGTGAAGAAGGCACATCCGAGCTATAAGAAGTCTTTCCGAAAAGAGATTTGATACGTTGAAGGAATTAGAACGGGAATCTTTGAAGATTCAGTCCCTTCTATTGTCTGAATTCACGTACACCTAGAAGTATAACATTCAGGAAAACAAGTCAATTATGCATTCAGTCGCAGCGCTTATTGTGTTTGAAAAAGCAAAGGAAAACGAAAATAAAATACCGCCAGTTACGTTAAAAGCTCTTGATCCTGGGTTCGTTCGCTGGACTACTGGAATAAGCGCTTCGGATAAGAAGGAAGTCAATAAGGAAGGAAAAGGTGAGGAGAAGAAGCAGATTCAATGCTTTTCATGCGGTAATTATGGTCATCGTCGTAAACAATGTTTTAAAGCACAGAGAGAACGAAGAGACGAGAAGAAGGTTTCAGCTTCTGTTAGGAAAGTGACCCCTCTAAACCAAAGAAACCGGGAACAATTTTTGTATGGTTACGTACAGCGTAACAAAACCTTCATGTATTTGGACAGTGGCAGCTTTATTAGTTTGGTAGATGAAAATACTGCTTCTAAGTGAATTCAACGGGGGGCAAAATTACGGAAGGATAACTTAACGGTGGAATTAGCAAGCGGAAGGGCTACTTGCGTCGGAAAGATTACAACCCCATTTTGCATCAAAGAACAAGCGGTTTGTCCACGCCTTTTACGTTTTGGAGATTCTGGTATAGCCGGTTATTGCAAGTTTTGATGTACTATCAAAAGCAGGTATTTCGCTTTTTCTGAGGGAACATGCATGGAAATTTGAAGATGAGAATTTCCTAATACCTTTCGTGTTTCCCAGAGAGGAGATAAAGAAAAAGTGGTTGCCTCCCCTCTAAGTAGGCTTGATTCAAGCAAGCAATAAAAGCCTTGTTAATACTAACCATAGTCAAAACAGAGTTATTGGGTCGAGCCCTCGGCCAAAAAGGAAGTCCTAAAAATCAGGGGGAGGGAAGCTACCCAGACAGCTTATTTCAAGTCCTCATAAGGAAAAGAGGCGGAAGGAGAAAGAAACGAACAAACAGGTTACCCCAGACCAGGAAATGGAAAAAGACAATTTTTCAAGAAAATGCAAAAAGAAAGAAAAAACGGACGGACCCTATCATCGCCTGCAGCGGGGGAAAGCACAATTAAGAGAGCCTCTTTTAAGGTGTAAGATCCTAGGGGATGAATATCTAACATTTTTGGATTCACGAAGCTCTATCTGTGTAGCATCACAGAAGATAGTAAATAAATGGATAAATAAAGGCGTTAAATTAAAGAAAATCCTTTAAAGATAGCTCTTGCCTCTGGAACAACGGAAACAGAAGGCTACGTTATTGTATATGTTAATTTCTGCAAGTACAGAGTGAGACAAAACTTTAACGTCTTCTCCTCGTGTATAAGACTTCTCATTGCTGGTAGAGATTTTTTTATTTAACGCAAAAATCGATCTTCATATTTCGGAATCCGGGTGGTCGATCACTAGCGGCGATGATTCTATTTGTTTATTTGACATTCCTAAGGCTGAGAGCATACAAAAGCGCTCGGAACTCGCTGTCCTAGAGCTGGAAATTGATTAAATAGCTGAAGTGGTTAAGAACGTATGTTTCGAGCCAGATCTTTTTGAGCGTCTGAAGGAAGTTTTTATGATAACAAAGAACTTTTCTGAGAGGACCCCGGTCTAACTGATTTGTTGGAGCACGAAATTGTATTGAAGGACACCCGCCTCTTTAGTGCAAGGTTACGTCCGCTTACAGAGGAGAAGAAAAATATTATAAAGGAACTCCTTGATGACATGGAGACAAAGGGAATCATTAAGAAATGCAATAACTCTCGATGAGCCAGCAATCCCATTCTTCACAAGAAGAAAAATGAAACTTAAATTAATAATGGACTCTAGATCCTTGAAGAGAGCAACGGAAAGGGTTACGATGGGAATTCCGGAGATGACGGAGGCTCTTTTTTTTATTAGGTAATAAAAAGTACTGCATATCTACGGATCTCAGTTATGCATTCGCTCAGCTTCCTATAGCACAGAACAGTCAAAAATACATAACTTTTTTGACTCACGTCGGGACTTACCAGTTTTTTCGAGGATTTTATGGATTAAGCTTCCTCCCATTTAGTTCGAACCGATTGATGCAAGATGTCCTCAAGGAACTGTATTATACGAGGGTCATAACATTATAATGACGTAATTCTAGGTTCGAATGATAAGGAGGAGTTATTAGAACTCTTCTCCGAGGTTTTAAAAAGATTTAAGAAGGCAAACTTAACGTTCAGCCCATCTAAAACGAAACTGTTTACGGAAGGAATTCAGTTTCTTGGCTACCGTGTTTGTCATGGAAGAATATCATGTAATGATGAAAAAATTAATATGGCCAAACTGCTACAGAGGAGAATGTTAAAAAACTGCAGTCAATTCTTGGATTTTGCCAGTATCTTAGATTTCAGATACCAAACATGGCAAAAGTAGTAAGCCCGTTGACCGACCTCTTAAAGCGAAACAGCGTATTCAAATGGGAAGCCAAGAATGAAGACGCACTAAATGCTTTAAAAAAGGAGATTGCGCAAAATAGGATGCTTTTACTGCTCCGAATGAACGAAGGTTTTCATTTGTTCGTCGATTCGAGCGGGACTGCGGCCGGTTATGTTTTGGCACGAAAGGATGAAAATGGAAAACTTAGTGTTATATCATTTAGATCACGAAAATTCAATAAAGTGCAAATGAAGTATAGCACATCTCATCGTAAGCTACTTGGAATGCTTCTTGGTTTAGAGCGTGACGAAATTTACATTATGCACAGCCCGATGGTAGTTGTCCATAAAGATCACCGATCACTTCTTTCGCTTCTAAAAACGACGAAGGCCCCTCCTATGATTACTAGGTGGCTACTCGAATTTTCAGATTTCCGGTGGTGCTCAAATTTGTAAAAGGTGCCAAACACTATGTCTACTATTTAAACCGCATCGAAGACGGTTTTACCGAACCAGAACACTTTGAAGGTTCAGAACTTTCCAATGAGTTCTTTCCACTTCAAAGCAAGACCGACGCTGGTTTCTTAAGTGCTAGGCGAATACGGACGGCTTGTTGATGCAGTTATCCAGAGTGAGGAGATTTTTATCATCGAGAAGCAAGTTAGTAAAGATACTAAGGACGTTAAGAGGAAACTCAGAGAAAGAAAGAGGGATAGTATGAGGACGCTTCCTAGGCCTATAGATGTTAGTCCCAGAGAGAAGAGAGAAATGCTTTCTGTCTTAACTTTCTGTCTTATAGTGGAGGTAGAAAGAAACGACGAAGAAAGAAACGATTCTCTCAATTAAAAATACATTATTGTTCCTGCGAGATTAGTCGAGCATTAGGGAAAGGACGTTTTTCTAGAAAGATTGCTGTCTTTTATTAGAGGTGAAAGAAATGCTATTCCCAAGAAGCAGATGAAGAAATTTAAAAACTGGGCTAAGGGAACCTTTATATCAGACGAAGGAATTTTAATTAGGAGGATGCTTTTTGACGAAATTGAGTTTCAGTGTGTGTGGGTTCCCGCTTCATTGCGAGCCCTAGTTTGTGACAGATCCCACAACGCTGAATTTCCCGGACACCCTCATCCCAGAGAGACGTTTTCTCGTATTAGAAAACGATATTTTTGGCTGGGAATGCATAGGGATATTATGCAGTTTTGTAAGTTACGTGGTTGCGCTAAGTATAAGGATTATGGCAAACGTAAATTTGGTTTAATGTCCAGTGTAGCCGGCCGTAGACCTATGTAGGTACATTTGGAACCGTGACACGCTCTAAGAACGGAGGTTTCTCATATTGCCTTATTATTATTGATACTTTCACCCGATATGTGATTTTATTTCCATTAAGGAAGATTACAGCTAAAGCGGTTTCCTCGTGCTTGGTGGATTTTTTTTTTTTTTTTTTTGCAGACACGGTGTATTCCAAAAATAATCAGTGACTACCCATCAGAGCTTTTCTGGGAAATTGTGGGCGGAAACTTTGCGTATATTAGGGTCGAAAAGCATTAAGATTTCTCTATACAGGCCGAAGGGGAATAAATCTGAAAAGTTGTTAAGGATTGCAAGATTATGTTGGTCATTATAATCAAGAGCATGACCAATGGGCGAAAGATCTGAGATTTATTGAGTTTGTTCTAAACTCGAGTACATGTGCGGCCACTCAATATACTCCTTTTGAATTGCATTATGGTCGCAGTGTATCTTCTCCCTTGGACCCTCTTTTGTCTTCAGTTGACGGTGAAGAACAGAGCGAGGATTCGTACCCGCGCAATGCGTGGGAAATTAAGTCCAGGGTTAAACGGGCTTTTGAGCGTGTAAATGAAATTCAAAAGAAGAAACACGCCACTCAGAAAAGGTTTTATGACAGGTCGCGCTTGCCTAACCCCTTCAGAATCGGACAAAATGTGTGGGTGAAATCAATCAGGCTTTCTTGCCTAGCGAAATCTGTTACGAAGTCGTTCTTACCCGAATTCAATGGTTCTTACGTAATAAAGTCGAAGGCAGCAGAAAACACTATATTTCGTCAGGAATGTCTTTGACAACAAGGAAATAAGAATCAATTGTGAGTTCTTTAAGAAATTTTATGAGCCCCCGGCCTTTTCAAGACATCTTTATGAACAGAAAGAAGACTACCATGTGCCGAAGAAAAAGGTTAAAATAGTTGTGAGGGACACACCCGTACGAAAGTCGTCGAACAAAAGTATATATAGGGACTGAGAGGACAAACCTTCCACGTGTAAAACTCGTTTATTGGCGTCCAAATACTTCTTTTCTTTGTTCACTATTTTAGTTTCCCCTCAATTGTCATTAGTAACTCAGCTTGAATAGGAAAGAGTGAGAATTGGAGTTTTTAAAAAAATAAATAAAATAAAACTTTCTCATGTTGGGTGTTTATTGTTTGTAGAGTGCCTTCTTTGAATTTTGTTGTTGTATCTTTTCCTCAGTAAAAAGAGAAATTAGTGATATAAGAATTGTGAACTTAGAAAACTGGACATATTCGCTTTTACGTCTGACCGAGATAAACCCAGAGGATTCTTCTCCGAGTTCAGCCTTAATATAGAAAAAAATATTTTTTTTAAGAAACCAAAAAAGTTTGTTAGGTATATATTCTGGGCGGCCAGAACCGATCCTTTTAATCCAATAGAACTAATACTTCTGTTCAATGTGGGCTCTAACAAGAATAACAAACGAAGATCGAAACGTTCTGGTGAAAATAACCCCGACCATAAGATCCAGAAAATAGACCCGTCGACATGTTCGCTGCAGGAGATTAGGTTGCTGCAAAGTGTAAAAGATACGGCGCAGACTCCGGAACCTGAGGGAACTGGCTCGATCCCCGGCCGAGTTCCTCCTCACGACCACGACTCAGCGAACGTCGATGTTCTGTGCTTCTGTTTCGACGAAGATTTTCTTCCATTAACTCCAGGACGTGACATTGACGTTGAAGATGTCCCTATATCTGATTCTTCGGCAAAGACACTAAAATTTTGAGGGCGAAAGAGTTTTTCCTACACGGACTCTACTGTGTTAGTAACTGTGTTCCCTAGAAGCAATTATCTAACTGTTACTCCGAAGACTCGTATGTGTGTATTGAAGTTAAGATAAGAATTTGGTGAAATATAGAACTGAATCACACTTTGAACAATTACCGAGTTGATAAGTGTATCTTTTTCGAGTGTTTTATTATTTTATATACATTTTTTCAGTGAATAAGACAGTGAATAACAAATCGTTTAAAATAATGAACAATTGAGAACGAACTCAAGGACTTTGGACTGCAATACAGAGAATTTTTCTTTCCTTTTTTCTCTTTTTTAAGGAGGTAGGCTATGCTATAGCACCTCTGGTATATAGCTGTTTCATTTGTATAAATTTTGTTGGCAGTTGGATTAGTATGTAATATAATATTAGTATTGTTTTACTAGTATAAAAATTCATTGGCCAAGGTACTTATGTATATAGTGTTAATTTTTTGTTTTGCTTTTATATATTTTAAAATGTTCTGACTTTTGTGTAAATGAATTCTTGTTATGCCTCTAACATATTTTTTAATTTAGCAGTTTTAGAAAGTTACAAAAGGGCTCTGGACTTGACTGCCCTATACGCCGTGGGAATCTTCGCTTTCTATTTTTTTGCTTTTTTCTTTTACAGGGAAGAAGGGGGAAATTGGGTGGAAAGCTGACCACTTGGCGCGAGGATTGAGACTATATAAGTCTACCCACCCCTTTTTCCAGGATTCACTTCTTTTAAGAATATCTTCGGGGACTTTCTTGTTCCGGTAAGATAGTTGTCTCTATGTCCAGACATAGGTGAATAAAGAATTTTTTAACTTAGCGGGCGGAATGAGCTGCTCCTGATAGTTTTAAGCAGGTTTTTAAGTCATGAAGCCTGCGACTTCGTATAGCTAGATTATTATTTTTAAGGGACATGGGCCAGAGTAGCCCGTAATGAGAGTTTCTCTTTAGATTTTAATGCTGGCACTGGTTCTGTCTGAGAGAGTGGCTTGGGCAGTTACCTTTTCGGTGCTCGCCGGGATCAGAATTTTAATGAGATTCTCGGATGATTTTAAGGGCTCGGGAATTCGCAAAGGCTGGAGTGAGGCTTGAGTTCCTGTTCGAATCCATAATAGTTCTCTTTAGAGAAATTAGAGGAGTTTGTTAGGAGACAGCAGGCCTAATAGTGAAGGTCTCTGCCTTTAGGAAATCTTGCGGTTACAGGGCGAGTAACCTCACGGTACAGATATTTTGTTTTAACTAGTCAATACAGTTATCCCAGGGTAATTTCAGGTTTTTATTTAAGCTGATTCTCTTTTGCCGACCTTAGTTTTATGTTTATATTTTTCCTTGATAGGCTGGAGAAACGACAAAAGGAGGAGGTATTCCTCCCGTAATCTATGAATCTTGGCTTCTTTTTTACTTTTCTATTGCTTTAACATGCTCCTAGAGAGCTAAAGAAGCAAGACTCCCGCTTAAACCTCTCTCCCGTCTTTACTTGTTACTTCTGTGAATAAAAGATGGTGGATTAATGGGGAAAAAGAGAGAGGACGGGAAGGAATAGCAGATTTCATCACATCATGTGTGTTTAGAACCTGCAGACAAGTAGTCATGATGCCGTTATCATGAATACTATCTCGAACTTTACTTATATATAAGTAGATATGATGAAAAACAGATGACATTGCATTACCATGTTCTGACGTATATTATTGCATCATGATAAACACTGTTGCTAGATACTTTTGTTCTAAAGACTTCCGGTTCTTTACCAATGAGTGCAGGAATATACAAACTTCTAATATAAAAAAATTTCTAACCAAAAATTTCAAAAATTTTGAAATAAAAAATTCAAACGAAAATTTTGAAATGAAAAATTTTTCAAACAAAAATTGCAGACAAAATTTTCAAACTAAAAATTTCAAACAAAATTTTGAAACGAAAATTTTCAAATAAATTTTTCAAACTAAAATTTTTGAAAACATTTTCAAACAAAAATTTCAAAAAATTGAAACAAAATTTTTCAAAACGATTTTCAAGTAAAATAATTTCACGTTTCATGGTTAGCTGTCAAACGTTATCTGATTTTTAACTATTCAATTCACAAATAAACGGTTTTGGCCATATTTGTCAGAGAGTGCAAGACGTGAAACGAAAATGTTCAAACTATTTTTTTTCAAATCAAGATTTTTAAACAATAATTGATAAATGTTAAACAAAACAAAACTGAATGCAGGAAAAATTTGAAAATCTTCAACCAAGCACATTGCAAGAGATAATGATCAATCAATCACAAAGGTTTGCAAAATTTTCAGCCAATCAGATTAGATGAAAGATAGTGATTTGCCAATTAAATTGCATCAACAATAACTTTGCTAGTGATTAACCAATCAGATTACATCACCTTAGACAGTGAGTTGTAACTAAATTTTAAAGCGTTGTAGCATATCAGGTATCATGTATTGTCTTTAGACTATGACTCATAACTACAACTCTAAGATTCAATAAAGTTACCTATCAGATTTCGAGCCCATGATTTAAAGCTCGAGGTAAAAATCAACCAATCAAATAACTTTCCACCCATGATCGTAGACTATGAGTTGTGACTAAAATTCAAGTATTGTTTCATATCAATCAAATATTGAACATTGAAACTTCGCGCCTGATACTAAAATTTTGTGTATCACAATTCCCAAATTTAAATATTGGTCCTACATACCTCTCCCAAAGTGTATCAATATACCTAAGTCTCAGAATTAACCATATAATTATACGCTATAGTCAGCTCTCAATTAGGTCAATAACCTCCGTCAATCGTTTACTTTAGAAAGAAATGAACAGAACCAACTGTGGTCTAGAAACGTATTATTTGTTAACTCAAATTTAAGGAGTATCGCAACAAATTTTGAAAAGGAACATTAAAGGAAACAAATCCCTGTATACTAGCATATAACCTCATCAATGTCAATAACACTGCACGTGGTACATCGTATTGTTTACGTTTATATTTTGGCCCATAGGCGGGAATAATCAGGACCAATAAAATGCATATTACGTAATTTCATTTTGACAATTATCAAATTTAAGCAAAGTGATCCTACAAACTTTAAGATGAACGTATCAATGTACCAATGTCATGGACCCATAATCTCATCGTAGGTCAATAACTGACCAGGTGACCATACTAATATTTGACAGTTATTTACCCAAAGAATGGGATAAGCTGAAGAACCCAATTTTTATATTAATATTCTAAGAACAATTACCAATTATGGATTTGACAATAAGGAATGTACACCTCCCAAATTTAAGATTGGTGCACAAATATACCTATGTCGTATGAAAAAAGTAATAATTCTTGTACTTATTCAATAATAAAGCCATATCAAAGAAGATAAAATAGGTCAGTAACCTTCGAAATTTGAATATTTGGCCATTTTTATACCTATAAGAGGAAACAAAATAGGCACCAACATTTACAATGGATCCTAGAGAACGTTTACAGAATTTTATTTGGTAATTCCCAAATTTAAGAAATGGTCCTATGTACCCAACAAAGTTTAAAAAGTGAGCATCAAAGTATAAAGGAAATGAATCCCTGTACACATCCATATAATGTGTTAAATCTTTATGAACGTGGATTCAATTACTTCCAAAATTTACATTTTTGACAATTTTTAGCCATGAAAAGAAACGAAATTTATAATGATATTTGTTATGGCCCTGTACTATTATACCAAATTGGACAATTTCTAAACTTTAAGTGGTGGACCAATGTACCCCTCCTAAATTTTCAATGTACCTACAGCTTAAGAAATAGAATAGACCCATTTGTACGTCCATATAAGCATAGGGTAATAAGGCCTTATCATATGAATACAATGGTCAATAGCCGAACACGTGGTCGTACTAATTTTCAGCAATTTTTTACCCATGAAAGGAAACGAAATGGACCACCCAAATTTATACTAATACATATCAGGCTCCTGTATTATTATACCAAATTTTTAATTTTGACAATTTCCAAAATTTAAGGGGTGGACCAATGTACCCCTCACAAATTTTAAGAAGGGTGCAACAATGTACCTATGTCCTATGATAGGATATGGACCGCTATATATACCTATATAACCATATAAGGTAATAAGACCTCATCAAATGGGATAAATTAGGTCAAAAACCGAACATGTAGTACCTAGGTACAACGTATTGCTTACGTTTATATTTTGTCAATTTTTTACCCATGAAAGAGAACGAAATGGAAACCCATAACTTATAGAGGTACATACCATGGTCCTAGGCTAACACACCAAATTTTTAGATTTGGCTATTTCCAAAATTTAAGGGAGTGGTCCTATGTATCCCTGCCAAAATTTAGGGTGGGCCAAGGTACCCATGCCAAAATCTAGAGGGGTGGTCCTATGTATCCCTATTTCATTGACCCCGGGCCAGGGGTCATGGGTGCTGGAGCATGGACCCAGAAGCCAAAATTGGACCATCTGCTGCAAGTACTACTCCATGTCTTGTTCAAGGGGAGTTTGAACCCCGAAATTCACCCTTTCGACTGCCACTGCTCACATAAGAATTTAAATAATATCTTCATAATGAAAACTAATGGAGGTACTAAACTAGGAGGAGGGTTGCGAAACCAGTTTCAAGCCATTGCCGATGTGACTTCCCTTCTGTAGAACTCTGAAGCCATCACTGCAGTGGTCGAAGTGGGACCGTATGCGGTGGTATGCCATACCGTCTCTGGTTTTTCATTGATAAAGGCATGCCGTCTCTGGTTTTTCAATTATTAAAACATATCGTTACTGGAAAGTAGATGCTAAATACCTTTAATAAATCCATTTTTATATAAAAACAGAAAGATCATACGTGAAGACGAAGAGATTAGCGGAGGACCGTGGAGCATGGAAGCTTCTCAGCTGCGGCAAATAACCTGCCAATAAGGGCAGAATACCTATGATGATGATTATACCGAGTAATTGACGAATACCTCTGCACATAAAAGGTTTTATTTCTTATGTAGAAATAATTTCTAAGTTGACAACACTGACATTTTTATTATCTTTTTCCTACCTTTTGTTTTTAAAATGAGATGTCTGCAAAGAAGTTCACCTAGTTTATATTTTGATGTGCCATATTGAATTGTTTCTTTGTTATATATATATATATATATATATATATATATATATATATATATATATATATGTGTGTGTGTGTGTGTGTGTGCGTGTGTCTTCCTGCCTTAATGTATATAAATGCCGTGTTTTGAGCATGGGCGGGTTTAGGAGTTGTTTGCTGTGGGAGCGGACCTTCCAGGTGTTTGGAATACCTCACAGTCGAGTAGGGAACCAGGAGTTTTCCCGCAGGAAATTATTAATATTCTCATTCGGCTTTTGAGCATTTTCATATATAATTCTCTATAATACAACATAAGGGGATATTTTTTCAGAAAGTTGGAGGGGATCAAAGTCTCTCCATGCCCCGTCCCCCGCGTTACTACAGAGAAACTCTCCAATGGTTTACATCATTATGTAAATATAAATTACATCTTTTAGGCAACATACCCTCACTGCATTTCAACATTTAGGTAACCGGTATGCCTAAATCGTAGTAAAACATATCGGTTCTGTTTTTTTTTTCACTTCGAACACTGCATCACTGCTAAAAGTATCTGAAGTGAAAGATCAGCGAAGCATGTTGTAATGAGTGATTAATATGGCAAAAAAAGAAATGTACATTTTTTGTCGCAGACTTTTACGTTCGTGTAAGTTTTTCCGATGTTTTTGTTCTCTTCCTTTATATCAACAGGAACAAAGTTATGCAGATAACATTACTTGTTACGTAACGAAACTTCCTGTCGTATGTCTTGTGGAAGGTGTAAAGTGAGAATCTACATAAAACAAGAGAGGATAAAAACTAGCTTTGCTGCAAGCAAAATCAAATTTGTCGTGACGACTATGGACGTCATTACCTCATCACGAACTCTGTTCAGATCTAAAGATAAGTCTTCTTTAGGTGTAAAACTTAAACTTGATTGCATTATATTTCAGAAACAGAGAAAAAATTATTGGGATTCCCAATCTTGGACGTGCGCAGGGAAGCAGAGGATCATATCTTCCCTCTAACCTATATCCGCATCCTTCTCTAATCGAGGAGTCTTCGTACACGTATCCATCTATAACATAACATACCCATTGCATTAGCAATCTATGGACGTCATTACCCCATTGCATTAGCAATCTAGTTCAAAAACTAAAAGTTATTCAAATCAATACATAAACATATACGAGGGCCACTATTTATATTTTGAGCCTTGGCAACACTGATTGTAGTTAGGCGCTATTTTTTGGTTGCATAGAAACGTTTAACATTGTTGACCATAACGTACTTAAAATGTTTTATCAATAGTTTTATTTGTGTTGTTTACGTTGACTTGAAGATTGCGTAACAACAGAAAAATGGAATTAACTCGTGAAAATTTTCGTGCGATGATTTATTACGATTTTCAACTTGGATTATCAGGACAAGAGTGCATCGATCAACTGGTATAACGATTTTACTCATGGCCGCTATTCGCTCACTGACGAAATTCGCGAAAGTTGTCCAAAATCAGTTGTTATTCAAGAGGACATTGATACTGTGCGAAACCTAATACTGCAAGATCGTCATGTGACATACTGTGAGATTGAGGCAACCCTAGGCATTAGTTCCACCAGCATATATAAAATATTACATGGTCATTTAGCTGTGAGAAGGGTTTGTTCTCGTTGGATCCCACATAATTTGACAAAAACTCAAAAAGAACTTCGCGTCGATTGGTGCACAAATGCTAAATAAATATAATGGCGGTGATTCAAAAAACGTATATAAGATTTAACAAGAGATGAATCGCTGATATATGCATATGAGCCGGAACGTAAACAGCAGTTGACTGTATGGGTGTTTCAAAATGAACCAAATCCAACAAAAGTTGTTCGCGCTCGAAACACATCGAAACAAATGGTCGCCTGTTTTTTTCTTGGGAAAACTGGTTATGTGGCAACTGTGCCTTTAGAACGGTCAACTCTGAATGGTACACAACAATTTGTTTGCCGGAGGTCTTCGGTTAAATACCGAAAACAAATAAGCGCCGTTGGATCATTCTTCATTAAGACAATGCGAGTTCTCACACATCTCGTCTAACAACCGACTATTTGAACACTCAGAAAATCGAATTGGTGGGTCATCCGCCGTACAGTCCTGATTTTTCACCCAATGACTTCTTGTTCCTGAATGTCAAGAATAAATTGCGTGGACAACGAGGTAACTTTGAAATGTCAAATGGGAACATGGGCCGAGTAATACCTCGTTCGAAAGGTCTTGGAAAACTAAGTAACGCTGTACCAAAAGATGTTTCATATGGAGCACCAGTTTCAAAATGGCTGCCATGATATAGTTCGGAAACTCCAGTACCCGTAGTATGAAAACCATGGAAAGTAAATGAATGGAACAAAATTGAAATACGTAAATATCATAGGGCATATCGAATGGTGTGAACCCTGTGATCCCAGTGGCCTCCCTGAAGGGGTCTTGGGGGCTAACTTCAAAATTTCAAATAGTAGCATGAGTCGAGTGGTACCTCGTTCGATAAATCTTGCAAAATCAAACATCTTGCAGGAGAAAACGATTGAGGTGAAATGGCAGTGTTCTCAAAAGGTCGCGATTGGAGATAAATCAACAGAGGAAAAACTGGAGTAGGTAACTGACGTAAGGCACATAGAGAGGTGTTGTCGGGGTGACTCCAAGGGCAAACTGAAGGGTATCCGGTCCAACTTTAAAATTTCAAATAGCAACTTGAAGCGAGTAACATCATGTTACATACACAAATTAATATTAAACAGCTTCTGTAAGAATATTTTCGACATGAGACACGGTTTTCAAAATGATCGCCAAGACATGGTGACTGTGTCTAAGAAAACGTCTATTGCCCATAGTATGAATACGGTTAGAGATAAATGAAAATAACGAAAATTAAATAGGAAAACCACGGAGGCGTTCCATGGCTCGAGAATGATACAACAGAGATAAAAATGTTAAGAGTAAAATTGCCATAATATGTATAGAGAAATCCAAGTCGTGCAAAATAATCTCTCCCTGCGCTCTGTATGTGAGTAGGGTGGAATGTAACTGTGAAAGTTCAAATGAGAACTCTAATTTAATTCGCAAATTAAGGCTACGCTACAAATAGGTATGGTGTGGCTGAAACATTTGTTTGTAAGGATGACGGTGTAGTGACTAAAAAAGGTGAAATTTTATGTGAATGATAACGCACATCTGTATGGCTGAGTATGATTTGATGCGAAAACAGAAGGAACGTTATACGAAAGAAGTTGTCGAATAATGCAGTTGCTGGAACTTACAAACGTGCGAATTTGCCAATCTCCTTCGCCACAGAAACTTTAATGCAATGCGTGCTGATTATTCGGAAAGCATTTCGGGGATATACGTACGCACCGTTTCAGCCCTGAAGCTCACAATATGACATGAGTGCTAATAGTTAATCAAAATGTAAATGTGGCCATCCGCATTAACTCAGTGCACCATTTCTCTATCCATGAAGTCTGCCTTCCAAACAGCATTGGGTAGGTCAAGCGTACGCCGGAACCGTGTCCGGTCGGACATTAAAATTTTGGAGTTAGCCCACAAGACCCCTTCAGGGAGGCCACAGGGATCACATCATTCGATATGCCCTATGATATTTACGTATTTCAATTTTGTTCCATTCATTTATCTTCTATCGTTTTCATACTACGGGTACTGGAGTTTCCGAACTACATCTTGGCGGCCATTTTGAAACTGGTGCTCCATATGAAACATCTTTGGTACAGCGTTACTTAGTTTTCCAAGACCTTTCGAACGAGGTATTACTCGGCCCATGTTCCCACTTGACATTTCAAAGTTACCCCCCGTTGCCCCCATTTAGGGGGGCAAGGAGGGGTACTTTTGGCGGAATTGGTTTTCCCCCTTAGCAATATATAACATGTACTTCAAACAGTTCTTCTATGTTTTATCATTTTCAGATATTTCCGTGGATTGATTAAAATGGCCCACCCTGTATATATATATATATATATATATATATATATATATATATATATATATATATAGTACAACCCCTCAAATACGAACCCCGGAAATCCGAACACGTTCTCAGGAGATAAAAAAATAACTACAGCTGGAAAATGAAAAAAGAAAACAGATTTAATCACACAAATTTAGTTTTTTTTTAAGGTTTTAACATTTTTAGACTTAATGCTTATTCAAAATCATTATCTAATTATATTCTTACAAAAAGACAGTTATAGATATGCGACAATCATTTTGGACATGAGTGTACACCCGCTAGTCAAGGTCACTGCCCTTTCGACCACTGGGCCACCCTGTCTAACCTCAGTCCTTGTTTTACTGCCAATTCAGTGACGAAATAAGTACGTAATATTATTTCCTGGGTAATCCGAATCCCCCGAAATCCGAACAGGCTTCAGCCCGAATTAGTTCGGATTTGAGGGGTTGTACTGTATATATATATATCGAGAGATATACGATAGATGGATACAGTAACCATACAAAGTAGACAAAAGCGAATTATTTACTAGATAGTATACCACAAATGAAGGGTAAGGGGAAAGTGCATTTTCGAGAAAACGGCGTTTTAATATTGAAAACCACGTACAAATGAATAGGGTCAGTCAAATCTTTTGCCCATTTTACATTGACATTTCATAGTGGCGTAGGAAGTATTTTTCACCTGGGGGACAAACTAATTTTGAAGTACTGTCTTGAAAATAGACGCGGGAATGTAACATAGGTAAGATAATACGAATATGTAACTGTAATTGGATTTGGTTGTACAACAACCACAACAACAACAACAATAATAATAATAATAATAATAATAATAATAATAATAATAATAATAATAATAATAATAATAATAATAATAATAATAATAATAATAATAATACAACTGTAAACAGTTTTGTGAGGGTAAAATTTCCACCTATGAGAAGCATCTTGGTTTACATCTTTAAGATTAGTTAATCCAGTGAGAGTTTTGTGCTGGATTTTGGTATTGCGCAGAAATTTTCCACTACTTAAATCACAGATAAGAACAAATAAAATAGTAAAAATTGCACTACTTACATCGCTGTTTGGAACTACAATTTTTACCATTTTATATACATATTTTTAACTGTGTTGGGAATGCCCACACGGACATTATTCGGACAATGGAGTCCGCTTTTCTAATGTGCTCTGAATTTGTCTGTGGCCTTTTTCCAGTTCTTAAGCCCTATAACGAGGAAAGTCAGTTCAGGTCCTTGCATCAGCATCTTACCTGTCAAATGATATGCCTTATACAATCAAAACACAAAACGTAATCTCTGACTGTATCATAATGTAACTAGGGAAAGTATGAAACCATTCCTCGCGACAAGATCGGCGTGCAGTTCGTGGAAACTTGAAATCCTTAGTCGGCTGAGTTTTATTTTCTGAAACAGGAATTTCAAACTTTTCTCATTGATCCGTTACACAAGACCTTTCATCAAGTTCTTTAGGCAAATCAGTAGGAACATTGCCTATCGTGACCGCCCTGAGGCGATATTATTTTAATCGTGGCCTTTTACGCTGTATTACGGGGTTTTAGCGCCGCGGTGTTGCCAAATTATGCCCTAAAGGGTTGAAATTCCCTATATTTTGTATATTTATAGTGTAAAACATGCAACATTGTAAGATATAATTTAATTAAATTTTGATATCAATTTAATTAACCTTTTAATTAATCTCTTAACAAATTGATTACCCCTTTAATCAAACAGCTATTAATTTATTCAATTAAAGATGATTACGTAGAATTAATGTAATCGCGTATGATGATATACGTACCGTTATTACCTTATAGTGGTATTTAATTACGAAAGGGTTTAATGTATTATTTTGGATTGATAACGCGTGGCAGATGGTGCCGCTGGCGCCATTACTGTCTGGTTATGCCGCGACTTTCCTTTATACTTTTGCCGCCCGTCCGCTTTGTATATTATCGACTGCTGCGTTGTATTGAACGTTAGTTTTTCGCTGGCGCCATTACTGTTGCGAGTTTTTTAGCACGCCCTTTTTGTATATTTGCCGCTTGGTAGCCGTGGACGCTAATGGTATTTTCCATTTATAGATATTGGCACATTTTGTATATTTATCCAATATTTTAACTTAAGTAAGAAGAGAAAGTTTACTTACCTTTGATGACACGCCCGCTATTTTGCTGTTTATTTCCTGGTTGCGGTTGGTGGTTCATTGATGTTGACCATTTTCCTTATGACGTAGAAGAACTTGTTGCGCGAACCGAAAGCAAACAAATATTGCGATACCGCCATTGTATTTTCGGTTTTAGGTATATTTATAACCTCGGTTGACTATTTGATTTAGGCTATTTTTGAATTTAATAAAATAATAATTAGTTGGCTGAATATATAAATTTGATATTGTAATTTTATGAAAAACATAATTATTGTGCACTTATGTATTGAAGAATTTTTAAAAAAGTAAGAGAAACTATACATTATTGGAGTGGCGATATTTTTATGGCGCTTACACGTACACTATCCGAAACTAGCTATGTTTACAAGCTAACGTTGTATGTTGGTACTTTTATGTTGCTTTTTTCCGGAAGCATGGCTTATATGACATTGATTGCAGGTATAGCATTTGATTGTAGGATATTTGTTGTACCTTGCAAGTCAGAACTATGTTCTTTTACACATTTGGATTGATAATACAGTTTTAATTGGATTTTTTTTGGCTATTACTATTTATTATTATTATTATTATTATTATTATTATTATTATTATTTGAAGTATGAAAATAAGTATTATCTTACGTAAATAGAATTATCACTTGGGTTCTGAATTAATATTCCGTTATGTTAGGATATATATGACTGGAAGAAAGTTAGTTTTGTATGTTGCAGGAAATTATTATAAGCATGGGATTACGTTTTAGTATATGAAATTGGATATAGAAATAACATGTAGATACGATTGTTTTATTGTATGCCCCTATTATTTAAATATGAAATTGCACGTTATAATTATTTGATATGTGTAATACAGTTATTATTTTGTTACTAATTGCGGAGGCCATATGATTTTAGTTTACTTTTGGATTGTGATATTCAGATTTTAATGTTTAGTTTGTATATCCTATCAGTTATGTATTTGGTAAGATTGAACAAACAATTTGAAAATGCGTAGAAGTCTTGTTTACCAGCCTAATTTTGTGCTGTTTAGATTTATATTACATATGCATAAGAATAGACATTTCATACATAGGTTGAAACTGAAATTGTATTTTAGATATTTTGGAGGGTGGATTTTAAGGATAACCATTTTTTTGTTTTGTTAGATACTTATTTTTATTTAGGGTGCTGCATTTTTATTTACAATATTAATGCATAGACATTCAAGATATAAGACCCGAATTTAATAATTTTATTACTAATTTAATACAGCTTGTATTCAAAATAATGGTGAGATTATGGATTGTTAAGTCAAGCGTGAATTTAGTAATTAAACTATACTTACTACGTATGGCAATAATTTTACTAGAACTTGCAATGGTTTTAAACTGTTTTGTTTGCATGAAATTAATATTAGCGGTTTGATTTACATTGGAGTTATTTGAATTATGCTTTGAGATTAGATTTTTTTCTTTATAATGGGAAACTTTATAGTTGAATTTACTTAGAAATCCTGTTGCAGCGTTTGAATGGTATATACGTTTATAGCATGATAGTTATTGTTTTTGTAGGTGAAATGCATATTTGTTTACTGAATGAAGATATGATTACAGAAATATTTGATTTTGATAGTATTATCAGAAATTGAACTAAACATTTTACGCTCCAGAGGTTACAATCAAACACTAAATAATTTTAAGTTTATCGTCATACGATTATGCATGTTAAGATAACTTGTATTAGAACACATTGTGGTGACTTTCCCTTTTAAGATGAATGAAACGATGGAATGAGAATGTAGGAGGAAACGGTAGAATTATGAGAAAATTTTATATGTATGATGTTTGTCCATTACAAACATACAGGGTCCAGAATTGAACCAAGAGTACTGACGATACTAACTACGAAGTGTGTTCACTATAAGTAAGAATAGAGGGTATTCCATTGTTTGAAGCGAATTTAATGGGAAATTGTTGAGGGGTAAAAGTTATTTACTTTATGTGATAGATAGTGTTGCAGAACTATTTATATATTATGTGGACTTACAACGAATACAGTACTGGGACTATTGATTTAGGCGAAGATTATAGTTGATGCCTTTTATAGGGAGTTTTTTTTTTTTTTTTTTTAGTTTAAGCTTGCTGAGGACTGTATTATTATATTTTGAAGGAAATATACTATGGATATTTAATCTTGTACTTACAAGTGGGCTTGATTCACAAGCCTTCTGGTTAACACTTGGCTGTGGTAGATGGTTATTTATTTTCTATGCTGCACAACAATATTTTAATGTATATGGTTTTATTTGACTCAATTTATGTACATTTAAATTACTGACAGAATTATTATAGGTAAAAATTGTTTTTTATTGAAATTTTATGTTAAGTGTTTTGATTGTTTACCCTAAAAATATTGAGTTGAGTTGACTTTGAGTTTTTACGTCCCGTTTAGCAGCGAGGCTATATGAGACGTGGACCTACTGATTAACGTGGAATTTGAACCACATGAGTTACTGCCGGGAATTGAACCCGGGTTTCCGACGCCAAAGGCGCGTACGCTAACCACTTAGTCACGAAGGAGCTTCCTAAAAAATATTTTCTGTGGAGTATATGTGAATTTGATTATATCTAAGACTAGAATATATTGTTATTGACAGAGTATTTGACATAGGTTTAATTGAAGTGGGGAATCAAAGATTCACAAATTGTCATGTGATGCATATATGGCACATTATTTAGTATAGTGTAGTGTAGATATATTTAAATTTAAAATGCACGATAATATTAGAATTTGACATAACTTGTATTGTGATACCCTACAGAACCAACATATGAAGATTTGATTGATTGATTACACTTTATATTTTGCTGAACTAGGTTTTTACGAGATTAGTTTTGTATAGAGATACAGATTAACTACACGCTATTACTGTATGATGATGAAAATGATTGATACTTTATTGTTTGGATATTAGATATATGGGTTAATGGTTTTTAGAAAAGAATTCACGGAAACTTGTGTTTATTAAGATTTTGGAATTTTAGATTGCAAGATAGAACTTTGTTTGATGTTATTTGGTTTATTTATGGATGTTGATTTAAATTTGTTGAATTATAATTACACTATTCAAACTTGAAACTTGTTTACTGTATTATATTTATGTGACATTACCAGAAATAACTACAAATTAGTTTGTTATATTACATTAGGCCATATTAGAAACTATTTATCAGAATTGGTAACTATATTTGAAATAAGATTGAAGACAAAGAACTATGCTTGAATTTGACGATAATTAATATTTACTTATTATACTGATTAGAACTTTAATTATGTGTTATGGTACCACCACTAATTTAATACTTTACTGTTCACATATTGCATACATTTTAGGATAAATTATTTTTTATGACTATTTGTAGATATTTGTAGATATTACAGTAAGATTAGAATTTATTTTATATTGAAATATGACACAATATTAAGTATGAACTATTGATAACTAATACTAACTACGGTTTACTAGGAACACAAGTTCACACTATACTTTGTAGGTTTGAAATTACTAGTTTTTTAAGAAGTAGATGATTATTATGTTTAAGAGCAAGGACAATTGATTTGTACAATAGTGACAGCTATTATACTGGATTGGAGATACTCTATTTATATAACTTTAATTTATTAGTATTGCAATTAGCAGATAGAAGTACATTATTTATAAATATTGATGATAACGACTCTTTTAATTATCTATAAATGGTATGTTTATTACTGTTATTTAGATTTGTTTAACTGGAATCAACTAAAGTAACAGTTTTAACTATGACCAATATTATGATCCATTGCAGAATGTTTTTGAGTTGATATCAGTGAAAATGTACAGTAGAGACTTATTATATCCTTGGAATTGTAGTTTTTACTAAGAAATACTATGATTATGAATTATTATGATTTGAGAGATATATTGATATGTATTGCTTTAATAATAAGAATTAATTGATTTAGAATGTTAAGATTGACAGATGATTCCTGGAATATAGTTATTTATATCTTTATTTTAGATACAAAGCGCCACAGCTAAATGACAAGTATTATCCTCTTGAACTACTAAGCACATAATTGACAGATTGCCACATAGTACTTTATAACATAAATGCATAGCAATTACATGTAATGCTAACTGAAGAGTGTACTATCGACATTTACTTAATAGATAGCCAGGCCACCACAAATAGTGACAACTATTGTTTTGTTTAAAGCTATTTAAATATAATTGACAGATGGATATGTTTTGCTTTTATAATAAGATATATTTGGTTAACATTTATGGAGACACTTTTGTTTTTTGGTATTAGTCACTTATTTAGATATGAGGCAGCGCAACTAACGACAGCTATTATTTTATTTGAAGTATTAAATACACGAATGTTACCGTGATTTGTTTTTGTCATAAGATGTATTTACTTTACATTAAAGTTGAATATTTTGATTATTACAATAATGAAATCTATATATGTTAGATAGAGGGAAATACAACTAGCGACATCTATTAACTTATTTGCCAGTTTGAATGCTAGTTTGATTTGTTTTCTTTTCATTATAAGATATATTAGGTTTACATTTAAGGATTGATATTTGATTAGTATGATATCAAGACTACTCTTGTTAGATAGAAGGTAGCGCAACTAGCGACATCTGTTGACTTATTTGAGTTATTAACTGCATGAATGTCAGATTGAATTGTTTTACTTCAAATATTCATTTATTAAACCATAAATATTTTTAAAATGATTGTATAGTAACAAGGTATATTGACGCTAAATACGACTCAGTATACGACATTACCATGTACTACTTCGTATTTAAATTATTAGATTTTGAATGACAGACTAGGACGTTTTGCTGTTATACTAAAGACTAATTATTTTGAATATTTATTCATTCAATTAATAAATACTAATGGATATGCATTATATTTTCTTTTACATAACTTTATATTTCAATCATTTTGCTGCTTATATTAACTTGTTATTGTAGACAGTCTCTTTTGTTAAAGAAATTTGATAAGATAAATATAATTGTATAAACACAGTTAAATTGAAATTATATATTTATAGCCTACATATTGAATAAGTACTGGTTTGATTTACGAGTTGATGATGAAGAGTTGAACAAACACACTGTGAATTTTATATTTGTATATCGGTAAGCATAACATTAAGGATAACTTTCTATGAATATGGAATAATTTTCTTGTACTGAAGAACACTGTATCCTTATTGAACAGAAATTTTTCAAATACATGAAGTTTAAAGAATCATAAGAAATATTTACAAGTAATTGATAAAAACTAAAACGATGAGACCTGACATTATGATGTGGAGATATATCAGGAGAATATGATGGATAAGAAAATAGCAATTTTTACTTATGAAGACTCTTTATGTATTTTTTGTTTAATAGTGACATTAAATATTTTTATTTCAGATTGATTACAGACAAAAACTATATACTATTTTCACTACTGATGAATTACATGATAATTTAATTGTATTATAAATTATGACACTTACAGTATTAAGTGCTTTGAAGGTTTGAAATACTCCCAAGACAATGTTTATGAATAGATGAATGTTATGTCCATTTATAAATGTTATAATTAGGGGATCATCACATTGTGGGATTTGTTCATAGTTTCAGCACATACAAAGAATAATTTAATTATTAGTAACTATAAGCGCTTGTTACTAATACTGCGCTGCGGCAAGTGACCTGCCAATAAAGGCAGAATACCTATGATGATGATGATGATAAGCGCTTGTTTATCTTAGGTGACAGTTTGACACTATATTGACTTTAACAATTGCATAGAATTGTTTTCATTATAATGATCCCTTTATTTTCTGCAAGATATGTTTTATGTTACGTTTGTTGATTTTATTTCTTCAGTATAGTGACAAATGTTTTAACTGTATTATGATATTTGAATGAAAATGATAAAATGATAACGACCAATTTGTTTATTATTAGAGGTTCATTTTGACGAAGAGTATGAAGGATATGAGGGTGTAAAGATGGATTGATTGTGTCGGCTGGATGTCTATAGAAATATTTGCGAGTGAGTGGTGTGAAGATGTCTTGAAGGAAATCAACAAAAGCATCAACTTTGGAGTAGTCTCTCTATATAGGTAAGGCGTCATTTGATAGTTGATATGTTGTTTTACTATGTTTTTTCGCAAAGAGCATTGAAATGTTTTCAATACTTGTTAGGACGAGTGACGTTAGAGAGTATTATAGATTTTAATTCAACACCGTAGCTTGTAACCAAAGATGTAATTTTTGATCATTCTTTAAAGTTGTTGGTGATGATGGAGTGATTTTGGATTTTTTTTTTTTTTTTGTACGTTGATAGTTACGCTAAAATTGTCGAGAGCGAGTGATAAATGTGAGATATCTTATTGGAAATGTTGGTCGATAAGGCGTTGATGTAGTTACTGGTATGTAAAGTGTATTAGCTTCTTGGATTGAAGATGTATTGGTATGAATGTCATGATATAGTGCGTCCATTGATGTACGGTTGTAATGGGTCTACTGCTGCTGATAAAGGTGTTTTGTATTGTTTACAGTTGAATTTGTTAACGGATGCTAGTTCTTTGAAATTCTGTAGATTGAGTCGTATGATGAGTACTAAGTTGTAATTTGATTGGAAGAGGCTCACTTTCTATTGGATCGAGAACATTAATTTGGATTTGTGAAATGTGATTAGCGAAGTAATGACAATATCAGGTATGCTTTGTGATACAGGCCTAGGGGGGTTTGAAAGACTTTGATTGATACCAGGTATGTAAGTTATGACAAAGGTTTGAAAGGTAGATTTGTCTCTTTCTGATTTGCTGTGCATGTTGAACTTGGCCATAATTATGAATTTCTTATAATTATCGGAAATGTGTTGCACGATTACAGTAGGTAGCAGGTTTACAGGTTTGATATAAACTGTACCAACGATTATAGTTATATTACGGAAATATAAAATAATGGTGAGATATTCAGGAAGATTTGGCAGCATACAAAAGTGGTGGCGTGATGAAATACGTGGAGAAAATTCCACAACTGTTTATCCATTTGTGGAGGAAGTGAGAAAGGTTTCGTTAAGGATAAACACTACAGCTCTTTTTTTCACTAACAGCACTTCGAATAAAGCTTTATTATGATGAATGGATCTAATATTGAGAAATATAAAGACTATATCCATGATTAGTAGGTTAGACAGTAGTTTCCAAAGGTACTGTAAGAAAATAGATATTTTAACCATAATAAGTAGTATGAAATGTAACATGGAATATTGTTGCTGCGTGGGTGATTTTTTTTAAGGCATGTGAACGATGAATTGGTTGAATATTTTGAAGAGTATGCGTTAGAAAGACCACAATATATTGCGTACTGTTATAGAAGCGTCCAGTGATTGTAGAACGTTTGCAGAATAGTTGTATATACGTAGTGGTACCACCACCTACTTAGGGTGAACTTTGGTATGGACGGATTTGCCTTTACACTTGTAACTATATGTCGGGTGTTGTTTATGGCAAGTGTAACAATTTGGGGATGTAGATAGGGATTTGAATGACTGAAGTGATCACCAGATCAATAGCTGCAGACAGAAGTATTTGGGCATATTGCGGTAAAGTGTTGATTATATGTACAACATTTTTTCGCATTGAAGTGTGTTGGTGACCGTGAAAGTTTAACTTTTTGTTATAAATGTATGCCCCACTAGTTAGAAGAGAATCATTAGTGGTTTGAGAAGGTGTTAGTACTTGAATAATGTACGTGGGACATATGACATTTTTAATTCGTATAACCTTTAGGAGTGTGTATTCTTTGTAGGTAAGTTTTTCCTGATTTTTTTTTTATCGGTATAAGGATCAACACCTCGATTCATCACGGAAAGGAGAGGAGGACGACGAGGTGATGGTATTTGCTTGCCTTGAGATGCATTGTGGTTAGTAAGTTTAACATTTTTTGTTGAAGGTTTCTATATGTACTTTGTTTTTATAGTGCTGACCAAGTTTGCATTTTCTGTTTTGAAAATAAAGCCGTTCCTAGTTTTGACTATTTCTTTGAGTGACGTACGAGGAAGGTACATGTACAGTTTTGTTTTTCAGTTGAGAAACGTGAATCGAAACGGGTCAACACAAACGATTACATTGATTGAGATAAAGTTTGAGGTAAAGTTGGAGCCACAGTAGAATTTTTTCCATGTCCATAGTGTTGTCCACTATATTTGGTGTAGCGTGTGCTTTCTTTGCAGCTGGTGAGAACTGCAAGCGGTTAGAATAAGTTTACATGATTGAAGAGCGGGAAGCCACAGACATAACAGAGCTTCTGGTACGACCAGATAGGGTTTGTGATTGCACCTGCATTTTTTCCACTTTAGTGGGGCAACCAAGAAGTTTACGTTAATTATTGATAGCTAGTAAGGTTACAATTGATAGTTTGATACATTTTGATAGTTTATACTTGGGAGTTGGCATCAAGAAAGATATGGTAGAGAATTTTTATTATCGATAGATGCACCCTACTATAATTAACAATAAACATTGATATGTTATGAAATATGGAGAGTTTAATTGACACGTTAATGTGTTTTAGGTTCTGATAAGAACTATTTGATTTATAATATCATAGAACAATATTTGATTGGTATATCAGTGTTATTCATATGCAATAGATGCACCATATCGTATCTAGTATCAATAATTATATTATTTGAAATATGATAAACACACATGATAGTTGCTAATTTAACTTTTAAAATAAGATATGGTTTATGAATTCTTGTGAATTAATAATAAAAAATGAAATGAAATCTTTGAGTTTTACGTCCCACGGTTATGCTGGTTAGGCTAAAGGAAACGGTGATGATGACTAATGAATGAAAAAGGTGGAATGAAGAATGTGGGAGGAAACGGGAGAACTCCAAGAAAACCCATGCGCACGGTGAATGTCCACCACAAAGTGCTTGTGGATTTGATTACTACAGAACCGTTATGTATCAGCATTAAATATGAAGTATCATACCAATTGACAAATATTAACATATTTGAAATTTTAACACCGTGATTGTCAGACTGAAATGTTTAGTTTCACAAAAGTTACGTACATTACAATATTAAATCAAGAGTAAACAATATTATACAAATTTTAAACAAACAAGAAATGTAAAACTGAAAAAAGTGCAGAACGAAAAATACAACATGAAAAACAAAAAAAAATGTAGAATCGAAATAAAATACTGGAAACAATATTCAGAATGCAAAAAATGAATTTTGTTTCCAGTATTATTTCGATTCTACATTTTTTTTTGTTTTTCATGTTGTATTTTTCGTTTCTGCACTTTTTTCAGTTTTACATTTCTTGTTTGTTTTAAAATTTGTATAATATTGTTTACTCTTGATTTAATATTGTAATGTACGTAACTTTTGTGAAACTAAACATTTCAGTCTGACAATCACGGTGTTAAAATTTCAAAATATGTTAATATTTGTCAATTGGTATGATACTTCATATTTAATGCTGATACATAACGTTCTGTAGTAATCAAATCCACAAGCACTTTGTGGTGGACATTCACCGTGCGCATGGGTTTTCTTGGAGTTCTCCCGTTTCCTCCCACATTCTTCATTCCACCTTTTTCATTCATTAGTCATCATCACCGTTTCCTTTAGCCTAACCAGCATAACCGTGGGACGTAAAACTCAAAGATTTCATTTCATTTTTTATTATTAATTCACAAGAATTCATAAACCATATCTTATTTTAAAAGTTAAATTAGCAACTATCATGTGTGTTTATCATATTTCAAATAATATAATTATTGATACTAGATACGATATGGTGCATCTATTGCATATGAATAACACTGATATACCAATCAAATATTGTTCTATGATATTATAAATCAAATAGTTCTTATCAGAACCTAAAACACATTAACGTGTCAATTAAACTCTCCATATTTCATAACATATCAATGTTTATTGTTAATTATAGTAGGGTGCATCTATCGATAATAAAAATTCTCTACCATATCTTTCTTGATGCCAACTCCCAAGTATAAACTATCAAATGTATCAAACTATCAATTGTAACCTTACTAGCTATCAATAATTAACGTAAACTTCTTGGTTGCCCCACTAAAGTGGAAAAAATGCAGGTGCAATCACAAACCCTATCTGGTCGTACCAGAAGCTCTGTTATGTCTGTGGCTTCCGCTCTTCAATCATGTAAACTTATTCTAACCGCTTGCAGTTCTCACCAGCTGCAAAGAAAGCACACGCTACACCAAATATAGTGGACAACACTATGGACATGGAAAAAATTCTACTGTGGCTCCAACTTTACCTCAAACTTTATCTCAATCAATGTAATCGTTTGTGTTGACCCGTTTCGATTCACGTTTCTCAACTGAAAAACAAAACTGTACATGTACCTTCCTCGTACGTCACTCAAAGAAATAGTCAAAACTAGGAACGGCTTTATTTTCAAAACAGAAAATGCAAACTTGGTCAGCACTATAAAAACAAAGTACATATAGAACCTTCAACAAAAAATGTTAACTTACTAACCACAATGCATCTCAAGGCAAGCAAATACCATCACCTCGTCGTCCTCCTCTCCTTTCCGGTGATGAATCGAGGTTGATCCTTATACCGATAAAAAAAAAATCAGGAAAAACTTACCTACAAAGAATACACACTCCTAAAGGTTATAACGAATTAAAAATGTCATATGTCCCACGTACATTATTCAAGTACTAACACCTTCTCAAACCACTAATGATTCTCTTCTAACTAGTGGGGCATACATTTATAACAAAAAGTTAAACTTTCACGGTCACCAACACACTTCAATGCGAAAAAATGTTGTACATATAATCAACACTTTACCGCAATATGCCAAATACTTCTGTCTGCAGCTATTGATCTGGTGATCACTTCAGTCATTCAAATCCCTATCTACATCCCCAAATTGTTACACTTGCCATAAACAACACCCGACATATAGTTACAAGTGTAAAGGCAAATCCGTCCATACCAAAGTTCACCCTAAGTAGGTGGTGGTACCACTACGTATATACAACTATTCTGCAAACGTTCTACAATCACTGGACGCTTCTATAACAGTACGCAATATATTGTGGTCTTTCTAACGCATACTCTTCAAAATATTCAACCAATTCATCGTTCACATGCCTTAAAAAAAATCACCCACGCAGCAACAATATTCCATGTTACATTTCATACTACTTATTATGGTTAAAATATCTATTTTCTTACAGTACCTTTGGAAACTACTGTCTAACCTACTAATCATGGATATAGTCTTTTATATTTCTCAATATTAGATCCATTCATCATAATAAAGCTTTATTCGAAGTGCTGTTAGTGAAAAAAAGAGCTGTAGTGTTTATCCTTAACGAAACCTTTCTCACTTCCTCCACAAATGGATAAACAGTTGTGGAATTTTCTCCACGTATTTCATCACGCCACCACTTTTGTATGCCTGCCAAATCTTCCTGAATATCTCACCATTATTTTATATTTCCCGTAATATAACTATAATCGTTGGTACAGTTTATATCAAACCTGTAAACCTGCTACCTACTGTAATCGTGCAACACATTTCCGATAATTATAAGAAATTCATAATTATGGCCAAGTTCAACATGCACAGCAATCAGAAAGAGACAAATCTACCTTTCAAACCTTTGTCATAACTTACATACCTGGTATCAATCAAAGTCTTTCAAACCCCCTAGGCCTGTATCACAAAGCATACCTGATATTGTCATTACTTCGCTAATCACATTTCACAAATCCAAATTAATGTTCTCGATCCAATAGAAAGTGAGCCTCTTCCAATCAAATTACAACTTAGTACTCATCATACGACT